>NW_027517238.1:3784615-4100000 GCF_048772815.1 Callospermophilus lateralis
GAGAGAAGGCTTTAGGAGAGAAGGGTGAAGGACAGGAGGGCAGGAGGAGGGCAGAGGCTTTGCTGCTGAGGTTGCTTTCAGGATTCCAATCTCCTTCAGTTAGAAGTTCTCAGCAGGCCAAAACCCCACCCTTTGGGCTATCATATTCTGATCTGACCCTGCCCACCTTCCCCCTCTCCCTCCCTCCTCCTCCCTTTCTCCTTTTAAGAAAGGAATGTGTAGATCTTTCAATCTTCTAAGATCTTCTTTGATTTCTCTGTTTAGGGTTCTGTAGTTTTCATTGTATAGATCTTTGACTTCTTTCGTTGATTCTCAAGTATCTTATTTTTTTTTTTTTGAAGTTACTATAAATGGAGCAGTTTTCCTCATTTCCTTCTCAGAGGCTTTGTCACTGATATACAGAAATGCCTTTGATTTATGGGTGTTGATTTATATTCTGCTCCTTTGCTGAATTCATTTACTATTTCTGGAAAGATCTACCTCACTCTTGGGATAGGCAGAATTAATATTATCAAAATGACCATACTACCAAAAGCACGATATAGATTTAATGCAATTCCAACCAAAATCTCAATGGCATTCCTCATAAAAATAGAAAAAGCAATCATGAAATTCATCTGGAAAAATAAGAGATCAAGAATAGCTAAAGAAATCCTTAGCAAGAAGAGTGAAGCAGGGAGTATCACTATATGAGACCTTAAACTATACTACAGAGCAATAGTAACAAAAACAGCATGGTATTGGCACTAAAACAGACTGGTAGACCAATGGTACAGAATAGAGGACACAGAGACTAACCCACAAAATTACAATCAGCTTATTTTAGAAAAAGGTGCCAAAAACATGCACTGGAGAAAAGGTAGCGTTTTTCAACAAATGGTGCTGGGAAAACTGGAAATCCATATGCAACAAAATGAAATTAAACTCATAACTCTCACCATGCACAAAACTTAACTTAAAATGGATCAAGGACCTAGGAATTAAGCCAGAGACTCTGTGTCTAACAGAAGAAAAAGGTAGGCCCTAATCTTCATCATATGGGTTAGGCCCCAACTTCCTTAATAAGACTCCTATGGCACAAGAATTAAAACCAGGAATAAATAAATGGGATGGATTCAAACTAAAAAGTTTTTTCTCAGCAAAAGAAACAATCCATGAGGTGAACAGAGAGCCTACATCCTGGGACAAAATCTTTACCCCTCACACATCAGATAGAGCACTAATCTCTAGGGTATATAAAGAACTCAAAAAGCTAAGCACTGAAAAAACAAGTAACCCAATCAAAAAATGGGCCAAGGACTTGAACAAACACTTCTCAGAAGAGGATATACAATCAATCAACAAATATATGAAAAAATTTTCAACATCTCTAGCAATCAGAGAAATGCAAATCAAAACTAAGATACAACTCTAATCTGAATTGCAGCTATTATGAAGACAAACAACATTAAGTGTTGGCAAGAATGTGGGGAAAAATGTACACTCATACATTGCTGGTGGGACTGCAAATTGGTGTAGCCAATCTGGAAAGCAGTATGGAGATTCTTTGGAAATCTGGGAATGGAACCACCGTTTGACCAAGCTATTGCTCTCCTTGGACTATACTCAAAGGACTTAAAATCAACATACTACAGGGACACAGCCACATCAATGTTTATAGCAGCACTATTCACAATAGCTAAACTGTGGAGCCAACCTACATGCCCTTCAGTGGATGAATGGATTTTTAAAAATGTGGCATATATACACAATGAACTTTTTAAAAAGAGAATAAAATCATGGCATTTGCAGGTAAATGGATGGCATTGGAGAAGATAATGCTAAGTGAAGTTAGCCAATCCCCAAAAAACAAATGCCAAATGTTTTCTCTGATATAAGGAGGCTGACTCATAATAGGGTAGGGAGGAGGAACATGGGATGAATAGATGGATTCTAGATAGGGAAGAGGGGAGTGAGGGAAAGGGAGGAGGCAGGGGACTAGCCTCCTAATGAATGTGGAATGAATGTGATGGACATCATTATCCAAAGTACATGTCTGAAGACACAAATTGGCTGTCAACCTACTTTATATACAAACAGAGATATGAAAAATTGTGGTATATATGTGTAATAAGAATTGTAATGCAAAAAAAAAAAAACCAAGTACATGTATAACATGAATTGGCGTGAATATGCTTTATACAAAGATATAAAAAATTGTGCTCTATATGTGTAATAAGAATTGTAATACACTCCATTGTCCTGTATTTAAAAAAAATAAAATCAATAAAAGAAAAAGAAGGGAATGGGGAGTGGGTAGGGAAAAACTGTGGAATGAACCCAAACTAACTTTCCAATGCACATATGTGAATATACTATAATGAAACTCATCACTTTGAATATCTATAAGATACTAATTTTAAAAAATGTAAATAAATAGATCAGTAAAGTGGATCAAAGGGAACAGTGAGAGGGAGGATGGGGAGGGTGAAGGGACTGAATTGGAGCAAATTATATTCCATGCATTTATAATTAGTCCAAATGAATCTAATGTCAAGAATAACTATTATGAACAAATGAAAAAAAGAATAATGACTTCACTGTTTTTATAAAATGCATTCTCATAAACAATTCAATCAAGAGAAATGAAAAAAGTAAAAGAGAACGTACAATTCAACATCTCACCAACCATAACAATTATTAAGTCACTCTTCCATCTTTTTCGCCAATTTCAAGATTACTCCAGTTTTCTTTTCCTTTTGATATTCTTTTCTTTCTTTCAACAAAGGTTTATTTTCTACATAAAATTCTTATATTTCTTTTGTTGAATTTATAATAAGGTCCTTGATATTATTTAATACTACTATAAATATTATAATAGTTCATTTTCTAAGCAACTATTACTTGTTTGAGATAGAATTGATTTGTCTGTACAGATTTTATATCCAGAAACCGCATTATCTTATTAATGAGTTATGAATAGTTTTTTTGCATATTCTCTATATATTCATAAATATGCAAATAAAGAACATCCCCCCTTTTATATTTCATTTTTCTTATCCTAGTGCAGTAGCTAGGGCTTCCAAAACAATTCTGATGAAAAGAAGTAATAGACACTCTTGTTTTGTTCAAATTCATCATTAAATGATTTTGGGCTGTAAATGTCATGTAGCCATGTTTTATCAAATTAAGGATGTTTTTCTGTTCTTTGCCAAGAATTGTTTAAAATCAAGGCTGTATTTCAAACTTAACTGAGAACTTTTTCTGCATTGTTGACAACATTATGAAATCTTTCCCCTTAATCTGCTAATATGAACTACCTTGATAAATTCTGCTAATAATATATTTTGAAAAATCACTCATTAGTTCATGGAGATTTTCTGAATTATTTTCTACACCATCCTATGTATCATAGTTTATTCTGTCAATCTTCATATGGCAGTTACATTATTTCTAACTTTTTATCATTATAAAAAACACCTCAACAGAGAATCTGGTATATATGCAAGTGTTTCCCCCTCTTTTTCCTGCATTTTGCGGGTGCACCTTCAGAGTAAATTCTCAGGAATGGGATTGCTAAGGCAAAAATATGTACTTATATGTTGTTAGAGAATGCTCAATTTTCCTCCAAAGGAACTGTACCATTTTTCTATTTCCACCAGTGATTAATAAGTACCTATTTCCCCTAAGACTCACCAACAGTAGCTTTAATTTAGGTTTTTTATTAAAAATAAAGTTGAGTATCTTTTTATATGTTTAAAGGGTATTTTTAAATGTGTGTGTGTGTGTGTGTGTATGTGTGTGTGTGTGTGTGTGTGTTCACACGTGCGCACACTCGCTCATGTTGTCTGTTCCTCTCATGTATTCTGCTTTGGTTATTACAATTAAAATTTTTCTTTATATATTAAGAATGTTGGGTTGGGATGTAGCTGAGTGGCAAAGTGTCTGCCTTGCATTTGCAAAATCCTGGATTCGACACCTAGTTCCAGAAAAGACAAAAAAAAGAACCCACCCTACCCCACCCCCCAAAACCCCCAAGAATGTTACCTCTTTTATGTCTTACCTCTTTACTACCCTTTTTTTGACAGTCAAAAGACGATTGCTTTACAACTTTCAAAGTCTTTTTGATGTTAAGATTATTTTTTTTCCAAGTTGATATTAAACTTGTTGTTACTTTGGGGTGAGTCAATTTTATAACCTGTCATCATCTAGATCTTTCAGTTGAAATGGTAGGGCTGATGCTACATTCCTTACCAACAATCTTTTTGCCTGAGATTACACAGTAAGTTTAATGTAATCATTATGCTTCGAATAATTTAATATGGAGGCTGTGATTGCAAGTCTGAATTTCTTGTTTAATTCAAGGTAGAATGTCAAACATTGTGCTCCATGATGAAGGAAGCTGACTGTAATTAAGATCATAGATTACATAGAAAGGTGCCTATTTAAGATGTTTCAGAATGGTCTATGATGTGCTCTCTTTCTGCATGGTCAACTCCTACATACTCAGTGAGTCCTAAATCTGGCTAGATTTATTGAACTCCCTCAGTCCTTCTTTTTGCCAACCTATGACATTGGTGCACATCTCTAATTATAATCATGTGCTTTTGGCTCTGTCTTGCTGACTACACAATAAGCATCCTGAAAGGTGTGGGAACTGTTCCTTTTGTAGTATGCACAAGGAATAAACAGATCTTTGTTGAAGAAATATTTTATTGAATGAATGACTGAATTTCCAGTTCTAGAGGTTATCATGCTCTAATAAACAAATGGCTAGAGAATCTATATCAATGAGTGAAGAAATAATAAACATAAAAGAAGATCAAATACTAAAATAATACCATACCATCTATAGCTCCCAGGTTAGATGAAAAAGGGTGCATGTTTTTGCATCAAAGATAAAACCATGATAGTTGTAAATTGAGCCAATGCATTAAAAGGAAGATTTATAAGTGAAGAATTAACATATCCAATTTCATAGTGTAATATGAGAACAAGTCAAGTACATTCATAAAATCTGAAGACTAACAAGGATAAGAAAGAAATCACTACACACAATCCAGTGTAAACTGTGCTATTCCAGCTAAATCATCTTCTCTCAGATCTAGAACAGAGATCAGAAGAAATGTTCTTCCACATGGAATTGCTATGTAAATAAGAAATAGCTAACACTTGTGAGTATTTGTGATGTGCCACCTACTGTCCTAATCCTCTCATCTAATCCTCACAACAATAGTTTAGTTCTATTTTTCAGAGGTGAAAAGTGAGGCATAGAAAAACAAATTATCCATAATCACACAGTAGTTTGGCTACAGAGTCCATGCTTTTAACCATCATGTCCCATTTTAACATCTTTATTTTAATTGTCCCTAAAGCCTTAAAAGGAACTGCAGGAGAACCTCCCCATCTCAAGCTTCTGCAAAGTTCCTTTTGCCATGTAACATAACAGTCACAGGTTCCCAGGATTAGAATATAGACATTTTTGTGAGGCCACTATTTGTGCCTTATACTTTTAAATATGGAAAACTCTAAATGGCTACAGCTGTCCAAACCAAGTTTTCAATAACATCCCAGGAATGTTATTGAGCTGTCACTAAGAACTCCAAGTAAGGGAGTGATTAAAAAAGAGTAACATTTGAACTTTGTACACTGGGCAATGCACATTCACAGGAATGGACAGAGACTGAGTAGCCCAGATAGCAATATGATAGGTCTTTAACACTCAAATAGCAGTGAGCAGCAGGACTGTGTTCATTTGGTTAATTCCACTTTCAGTTTTTACTGCAAGACAAAGGAAGCCATTGGTAGCTGGTGAGCCCCAAGTTGTACTGAACACAGAAAGCACGTCTTTTTCTGACTTATCTGCCCCAACCACCTCTTATGCACTAACCAGAGCAAGCATGCTCTCACTGGTGTCAAAAAGAGTTGGAAGGAATTACTCAATTCAGTGTGATTTTCTGCGAGAGGAAGATTCTAAGCCTAAACCTAAAGACAAGTCTGATAAAGTAATGACAATGAATTAGAAGGTTTGGAACCATTTCACCACATTACTGTAATAGGGGACACCAAAAAGTCCATTTTGTTGATGGAAACTATTTATTAACAGGTAGTACATGGGTAAAAACTCAAGTTGCTCTATTCCATTGTGCTTCATCTGTGGAAAACAATTTATGAAGGTAGCTATGGATCCCCCAAATGGCTGTTTGTTAAACACAGACGAGTTCGCTCAAGAATGTTTTAAAAACTGTGTAAAAGCGTCTGACCTAGCCAAGAATGTTACAGCCACTTCCACTGTGGAGAGGAAAGGGAATTGTGCAAGTAAGGCCTCTGCCTCTGCTGGGCACCCCACAGCACTGACACAGACCAAGCAATGAAGCACCACTCTACCTGCAACAGGTACAGAAAAACAATGGGAGAGCATCTGAAGCCCCCCACCCCCCGACCGCAACTTCTTTGTTCCAAGAGAATGCTGAGAAAAATGAAGGTCTGAGTATCAAGTAGGATGGCATCACATTCAATAGTCTCTCTGTAGCCATAGAGATCATGGAGAATCAGACAATGAAAGGACCACCAGCCTGAAGATGAATCTGGAGTGACATGGATATGAAGGTCAGTGGGATTCTTAAGACCCTGTCCTCACATGCAGAAGGGGAAGTCATTTTTTTCTTTCAACTTTTTATTTTTGCTTTTTAAAAATTGCTATTGTTTATATCTCATATCATACCATAAGGACAATTTCTAGTCCAAAATTGAAAATGACATGACAGTCTTTGTCCAAAATAGTACATTATTGTCTAGGTCAGAACATTAAAAGAGGAAAATTACCAAAGATTATATTTTTTTAAAACACTGATTTTAGTTTGCTTATTGAGTAATTTCATTTGCTTGGCTTTTTACATAATATTGTACAAATGTTTGTCACAGGCATTTACTTCAATAAGAGGTGAGTCAGTGTTCATTTTGCCTTGGTGCTTGGTGAATAAAATGTCATGAATAAGAAGTACAAAATTTTTATCCATACTTTTAGGACAGAGATGTACCTGATATCTAAAATGTAAACTAAGCATTATCATATGTATGTGATTATATATGTCTTCTTTTTTTTAGATTTATCATACTTGTAATTAAATTCAGATGTCTGATACTACCAATTCAAAGTCTGTCACACACTTTTTTTAAGTGCACATTTCTTTGTAATTTTAAAATGCAATAAAAAGGATATATATAAAATAATATTTTCTAATATTTTGGGATAATTTTAACATAATTTAAAAAAATGGTATTGTCAAATCATTATTTGGTCATAACATTTTGTAGATGGCACAAAACATGAAATGGGTCTTAAAAATCTAGCAAGAAAAAAATTTTGCAATTTGTACTGCACATCTGCAATTTGTACACACATAAAAATTGTGTGAAAATATAAAAACACATGCACAATTTCTTTTGGGTGGTAACTGATTAGTAGTTGAGGAACTGCTCCAACCTTTCAAAATAAAGAGTAACATCATAAGAAGTTTGTTCACTTTGAAATTACATTAAAAGTTTGATAAAAATCTTAGGGGTCATTAGCTTCAAATAATAATATTTCTAAGTCTGTCAAAAATTATACCTGATTAAAGTTGTTTGTATATAGGTTATATGAATATGTTCTTATTTTTATTTTCTTTATTGACTGGTACTAGAAATATGTATTTTTCTGTGTTCAGAAATATGTGATTTGGATAATGGCTGAATTCTTAAGTGTCACCATCATATCTGGAAAAAAATAATAAATACTCTCACAAAACCTACGATTAATCAGTGGGTATATGTTTCATACACAGATGCTATTTAGCATGCAAGGAAGAGTTACTACAGGTGCTGGGTTAAAAATTTGAGTGGCCCGAGCACTTTCAAGAAAAAGCAGGCCAGATGTTGCTTAGAGCCTTGATGAAGAGCCTACTCAATAGACATTTCCTATGAACCAATTTCTGCAAATCTCTGGAGAAAACCTTTTTTGAATTCAAGTGACAAGATTCATGGATTAAAAAAAAACTGAGCCAGACATAGTGGTGCATGACTGTAATCCCAGCAACTTGGGAAGTTAAGGCAGGAGAGGCCAGCTGGGCAACTTAGCAAAATCCTGGTTTCAAACTAAAAAAATACATCAAAGAGCTGGGGATGTAGCTAGGTGGTAGAGTACCCCCAACTTCAATCCCCAGTACTACAAACAAATAAGAAACAAATTATAAAAAAGAAATCTTAAAATGTTTCCAAAACTGCTTGAGAGTAATAGAATATTAACAAGCCTTAAAACTATTGAAAAACAGCTAGGAGAACTACCAGATAACATTGAATGGTATTTTCCTTTCCTTTCAACATAAGTACATGACTGGATGAGGGACTCTGGCTCTGACTGTTTGGCTCAGTCTGAGAATTTGAGACTTTGAGAGGAAGGAAGTGCTCGGAGAGCCAGAGTCTAACTGCACACTTTGGTGGTATTTACTGATTAACCCTAGATATATTCTGAAATTCTGTGAAATAAGGATGCCTTAATATTCATGGAACAGCAATGAATATTTTGTTGCAGTGTTCAACTTCCTATATGCATGGGTAAGAAAAAAACTGCACTTTAGCTGAAAATGAAATCCATATTTGCTTAACTCGAAAGTTCAACTCAGAATTGAATATTTATGCAGGAAATAAACAAGTACAGGTTTGATATTAAAGAAGTAAGATTCACTCTTCATTTTGAGTTTAAAAAAACATTTTTTGTACATATCTAAGACTATATAAAAGATGAATAACAAATACAAATCTAAAATAATGTTGAGATTGCTAGGGTTATGTTTAGGTCACTCAGAAATGTTTTTTAAAATTTTGTCTAAAATTGTGTCATGGCTATTTGTGCATGTGGTACTAGGAAACGAATGTAGGGCTTCACACAGGTAAGGCAAGCACCCTACCACTGAGCTACATCCATAGTTCTTTCTATTTTGAGACAAATTCTCTCTAAGTTGTCCCAACTGGTCTCAAACTTGCAATCCTCCTGCCTCAATTTCTCATGTAGCTAGGATTATAAGCATGCAATCCTGGCCAGCTATTTTTTTTTTAAATTTCTATTACTTTGGTTTATCATTTAGAAGCTTTAATATTCAACAGGATAAATAAATTTTCAGGTAATAAATGATAAGTTATAAATTTATATCCTCTATTTAAATGAAATCTACTGAGATTACCTTAAGAAAATTAAACTACTATTTGGACTTAAGCCAGTTAGTGTTTAAAGCAGTACACAAAAGTTACTGTTTGTCTTATGAGAATTGAAGGCTTTGAAAATGATATTAATGTCAAAGAAAGGTTTAACAATTTTTATTCTTTTCAAGAAACGTTGGATAAAAATCCATTTTTAATTTTAAAAGGGAATAAACTACTTTTGGTCATACCATATTTATATATTATACTTCATCTCATTAGCTTAACAGTAGTAGTGTTTAGCATGTGTGTTTGTCAAAACTCATAAAGCTGGACACTAAAAAAGATGCCTATTATATATGTAAGGGACACCTTAATAAATCTTTTTTAAAAAGATCACAATAAGCTAGATGCTATGGCACAAGTCTGGAATCCAGGTGACTTGGGAGGCTGAGGCAGGAGGATCCCAAGTTTAAGACTAATCTCAGCAACTCAGTAAGGCCCTCAGCAACTAAGTGAAATCCTGTCTCAAAATAAAAAATAAAAAGGGCTGAGGATGTGGTTCACTGGTAAAGTAACCCTGTGTTAAATCCTCAGTACCAAAAAAAAAGTACAACAAACTTACAATTATATAAATTACATAAAATAAACATAATAAAAATGTTATAATTCTTAGAAGCACCCTGCCATGATAATGTAGACACAACAGCCTTATCACGACTGAAATCTTGGATGTCCACAGTATAACAATTTTTTTCCCATTCTACAATTAAGTTAAAGGTTAAATTGTCCTTCAATAACATTTTCAATTTTAAAATGACACAGGCCCTTGAAAATATCATCGCAAATCAAATATAGCCAATTGAACTATATGTACTCTTTCTTACTTTGAGGAAAATAATTCAGGGAATAGAAGGGTTTAGTGAGCTTTCTGTATCTCTGAAATAAAATACCAAAATGCTATATCAGAATACAAAAATCTGATTACTTTGGGCTTAATCTTTCATAGCCAATAGACTTAATTTACAGAGTTTCTTTTCAACTCAGCAACTTGAACCCCATAAAGACCTTAATCTGTCCATTTCATGACTTATATCATCTGCTTCAAGGATCTTGTTTGCTACAGAAGTATAGCTAGTGAACAAATAACCAAACCAGAAATTTATAGAACTGGAATCTATTTCAATTATAGCATGTGGTTTGAAAAGGAAATAAAAAATACAGAAAAATTTTAGCAAATTTATTTACCTCATCATCTCAGCAATCTTGAAATTTCCTACAAATATGACAAGTAAAATATAGCTCTTTCTTCATAAGGATAAGCAGATTGGAAATACTTACCTTGTACCAAAGAAACACTAACAATAACATTTTATAGTGACTGTAATTTTTCCAATAATCCTATGGTGTAGGACATTAGCACCATTTAGAGGTGATAATGAAAATACAGTAGACACCACTAAACCAGCAAATGAAAAGTATCATGCCAAATGCTTTGTATGTGGTGCCTTAATTTTCACTGTAACCCTACAAATTAGGCATTGTCAACATCTCCTTTTATAAAGAATTAAGTACAGTCACTTAACTACTGATTGGCAGATGTTAGACTCAAAAGCGCAGGTATCTTGTTTGTCTAAGCCTATACTGTTTATATTTCAAACGTCTTCTACCAAAGAGTATTTAAATTACTGGAATCTGACTTTAATTATGAAGTTTTCTGGATGATAAGTATTTTATATTTAATTATACCATAAAGCATAGAGTCTTTAAAAAAATGCATCACAATAGTACAGTGTTATTTCTACACTTCCAAAAATGAACTAGTTCATCAGAAGTAAAAACTGTGCACTGTATAAGAATAGAAGAAAGTATAGAAGTGGAAGAGTCAAAAAATTTACTCAGGGTGCTTGACTAGGGTATTTTACAACCTTGTCAAGATCTTCCACAAATAAAAAGGACTTGCTATGTATTCTTTATTTCCCTGTTAAGGGCAACTCTTTAGTATCTGTTCCTCCAAGTCCAGGTTTCACAATCATATATGATTATTTAAAGAACAGCTAGATATATAAAGAAAATAATTAACATAGCAAACAGTTACTCTAGAAAGCCTACTTACAATGTTGGTCCATGGCTAGCATCTGGGAACCTGGATTTCAGCAGGATTCCCATCGTGCCCTGTTAAGAAGATCACTGTGCCTAAACGGTCCATGCAAACAATATGGTTTGTGCTGAACACTTGCTTTCTTCCTGGAGTCTGTAGTTTTGGTTCATGCTAACCCCAATCAGTGTCTTGTGCACTGAATCTCTACAGTGCTTCCCCAATAGACAATATTTTTCATTTCACAGGTGTGAAAGAATGTTGAGAGAATCAAGTACATATTTGACTCTTCTGGGAGAGGACTCTTAGAAGTTTGGTTTCCTCTGGAATTTGTCTGTGTGCCTTTACCCTTTGCTGATTTTGTTCTTGTGTTTTCTTGTTGTAATGACTCAGAATACAACTGTGAGTACAGCTATATGCTGAGTCCTGTGGGTCTTCCTAGACAATCACTAAACATGGGATGTTTTGAGGATCCCTGACACAAATAGTAAGATACTTTCACAATAAACCGATAGCTACCGCTAACAGAATGGCCGTGATAATTTGCTTAAGATTGGCAAACTTGGAGATGTTTTACCTGCCACTAACAAGTACAAAAGTATGTTCCAAACACCTGACCTTGAATTATATAATGTACATTTTTTGTACCCACCAGGCACTCTAGCAGGAAAAGAATCAGGAGACCCTGCTCCAGCACCACCTTATTCTTCATCTTCTTCAAATTCTAAGTGCTCTTCCTCACCAGGGGCTAAAATTCTCCTATATAAAAAAGGACAGAAAAATTAGTGAGCTACTCCACTTAATACACCAGCTAACCCTCAAAGCCACTAACTTCCCAGATAAGATGCTGATTATTAGGTTAATGTTGATATAAATGTCAATGTCAATCATTTCATTGCTACCAATGGTATCAGTCATATCACCAATACCAAATTTGATAGGGAAAAAAATCCAGAAATATTTAAAAAACAGGCATAAAATAGATAATAAAATCAGAAGACAAAATATGGATGCTTATTTATTTACCTTAATGGGACAGGCTGAACATCAAAGGGAAATTCTTTATTATATGTGAGAATATTCTTTAGGACTAGAATAAAGACATAGACAAACATTAGTCTTATATCTTATATCTTAGTCCTACATGTTATGTAAGTCTTATATATTAGTTAGTCTTATATGTTATATCTTAAATTGATACTTTTAATCGTATTTTATAGTGTATTAACCACACATTAATATATGTATTTTAAATTCCGAGCTTCACTATCATTTCAAGACTATGCAATTGACTACTGAGTGTATTAGCAAAATAAAAATGTCCATAGTGGACTGCAGGTACCAGTATTTTCAGAGTACTGTAAGATCTCCAAGGAAAGTCTCAGAGCCCTGATAGAAAATAAAGCATAAAATAGTTCTCCAATGTACAAGGTCCTAGGTGATATGGGGTGAAAGAGAATACCTCTTCTTCTGAAGTATTTTAATTAAAAGATTGATACTGAAGATGACTAATTAAAGAGAAATAGATAATCACATCTTATTCTTTATCCTAAGTAGATTTCCCTCAATACTTATCACACTGGTAAGGTTTGTAGCAACAAGGTTATAATTCTAATATTCCTTTTATGATGAAATTTATTATATATGTGTACACACATATATACATGCATATATATGTGTGTGTGTGTATATATATATATATATATGTGTGTGTATATATATATATATATATATATATATATATATATATATATATATATATATTTACACATGTGTACACACACACACACACACACACAGCAGACTCTCTCCTCAGGGAAGTCATCAAACAACATAATGCTATCACCTCTTGTGTCCTGGTTGATTACTTTCTGGCATGTAAGCCTACAGACAGATGTTATACAATTCTATCTGTATCTGGAAAAGTATTTTATGAAATTTATTGTTTCATTTCCCAATTTATGGGTTCCTAGTGACTACCTGCAATTATTTCAAGGTGAATATTTAGCATTATTAATTGGGCAACCCATGATTTTTACTCTAATTACTCAGACTTTAATTTTGGAGTCTTGCAGATTTGAGTTAAAAGGAGTATGGCATATTGGATTCCTAAATAAGGAAATTCAAAAAGAACAGGTTGTAATTACATAACTTATTCCAATAGGAGTCAATCATCCAGTGAGAAAGAAGTTGGAAACTTGTACCTAGATTCTCATTACTCACTCTTAATTCTCTCTCCCTTTAGCTCTTCCTCATCCTTTATCTCTTTCTTCTTCTCAACAAATGCATACCGAGTACTCACAATGTTCCAATCACTGCTTTAGGTGTTAAAGATACACAGTAATCAAGAACTCATATTTGGACCTTAGACTTTACTAAGGAAAAGTAGACAATAAATATGCCAATAAATAAACTAGATAATGTAAGATGTGATTAGTGGTATGAAGGATACAAACAGGATGCTGTGTAAAAGCAGAGAGAACTTGGTAGAGTAGCTAAGGTAGACAGGGTGCCTTTCGAAACTAAACTGTAAGAAGACATTTGAGCCAAGACCTGAGATGAGAGGAATCATCCACAAGTGGCTCTAGCATAAGGGCTTCCCAGGTATTAGAGAACAGGCTGGAGCAACAACAAAGGTTCCAAGTAGGAAACAGTTTGCCTTATTCAAGGCATAGAAAGGACTGTGAGAACTTAAGTCTGACAAGCAAAGGGAAAGCAGCAGGAGATCAAAGTAGAAGGCTTAAATCAAAACCTAGCCCTACAATTGCAATAATAACTTGAACATTTACATAAATACTCTTACTCTAATCTCCCCAGTTCTTAAATGAGAATGCTACTTCCTTTACAGGCTATTGAGAGAATTACAGCCTAAATAAATGTATACAAAATGGCAAGGGAAAATCTAAAATGGACATTCACTCTCTCCATGACCTTTTTGATCTAGTTGACTAGAATCCTAATATTTCTTATCTTACTAAGAAGTCCTGTTTATTTTTTAATACAAGAACATCTTTTCTATACTTCTGCATGATCATTGTTACTAAACTATTAAATCAACTCAATATTAATAAGTAATATTAAGAAATATTGATCACTTACACAACAATGGAATAGATACCCAAGAATGGGGAGCAGGTAACAAAAAGATCATGTCTCACTTATATCAGAAACAAAAACACAGAAAAGATCATATTGTAATAAGAGTTTAATAAAATGGGCAAAAAAATCAACCATTAAAAATGTATATAACAATAATTTTTAAAAGTTGATCCTGTTATGGTGGCATGTGTCTTTAATCCTAGGTACCAAAAGCCTGAGTCAGGAGGACTAGAAGTTCATCTGCCTAAGCAACGTAGGGAGACCCTGTCTCAAAATAAAAATAAAACAATAAAAGAGCTGGGGTTGTAGTTCAGTGGTAGAGTGCTTGCCTTGCACATGTGGCACTGGGTTCGATCCTTAGCACTACATGAAATGAATAAATAAAATAAAGGTATTGTGTCCATCTACAACTAAAAAAGTTTTAAAAAATAAAAAGGACTGGAAATATAGCTCAGTGGTAGAGCACCCCTAGGTTCAATCCCCAGTACATCAAAAACAAACAAAAAAGTTGAAAAATATCTTGGTTATTAAGAATATCTTGGCTGAGTGTGGTAGTGCACACCTGTAATCCCAGAGGCTTAGGAGGATTAAGAATTCAAAGCCAGCCTCAGCAAAAGTGAGGCATAAGCAACTCAGTGAGACCCTGTCTCTAAATAAAATACAAAATAGGGCTGGGGATGTGGCTCAGTGGTTATCTCGCATTTGTATTTTAACAGAATAATTAAATAGTATTTTCTTTTCTTTAGTATCAAAGCTCTGAAGAGGAAGTATTTGCTTTAGAATAATAGCTTTGTTATATTATTTTTACAAGTTAAAGTATTATCAAACATTTAATTTATGTGAATAGCTTTAGAACTAAAAAAACAAATTATGTTTTACTTTCTATAACTGTAGTATAGGTTTACATTTTCAACAACTATGGAATAACAGCTTCTATTGTTCTTTTAAAATAGCTTAAACTTTACATAGAGTTTTCTTTCTACCAATACTAGCAATGGTGTCTTAGGAGGATCTGAAGAGGAGCTTGAATTTTACAAAAGATATTATCATAAGTATGAAGCATGTCATGGGTTGGAGATTCATGGGCTGATTTGGTAGGACTTACACACTTTGGATCACTACATGGCAGACATCTGATGCTACTCCACCATGGAAAATTCAGCACTCCCAGCCTTTCTCTTGGAGCACGGACCTACCAACCTCCTGAAGCTAACCCTCAAAAGATGACACACAGGCAAATATCAAAATGCATTCTGCTTTTGTGACTGACGTGTTTCATTTTTGTGGTAGGAAAAATGGGCAGCTGCCTCAATTTTGAAAGGGTATTTTTTAAATTATAGGAAAAGATTCCTTCAAAACATTCAAATCTATTTAACTCAACACAATCTTGCCAAGTTCATACTACACTTAAAGCATTCAATAGGCTCTGGGGTAGGGGAAGAGTCCATTCATAATCCCTTTGAGGACTGAAACAAATACAAGTGAAAAATAACACATGTGAAAGTCTGACAATGGATAGTTAAAATGATCCTATACAGGAGAGGAGGCAGAGTTTAATTATGCCTCTATAGAGACAGCAGAGAAAGCTTTCAGGGAGAGGTGGGATTCTGTGAAGCCTTGAAGGGTGGCTTAATAGAAGGGAATTTTGCAGGGTGTTGGTGGGGAGATATGCTTGCGTAAGCAACAGTACATTACTGCAATTAACATAAGAAAAAATGGCTCAGACTTTCACAATCATAGTTTTAGTATTTTCAGACAGAATTTAAAAGATTTCAAAATGTTGAAGTAAAGAATACATCAGCCTAATAAACCAGCCGAGAGCTAGTGATGTAGCTCAGTGGCAGAGCATTTGCCTTATATGGGCAATGCCCTGGGTTTGATACCCAGCACCACACACACGCACAAAATTAAATTTTAAAAAAACTTTTTTTTAAAAGAAAGGAAACCAGCTAAGTTCGACATATTAAAAGTTAGAATTCACTATTTTTCCTTAGAAGAGGCTTAATTTTTTAAAAAGCAAGCTTGAATAAGTATACTTAATCTGAAATATTACTAAATACCAATTTGTAGAAAATATTTAATTCCAACTCAATAATTAACTCACAACAAGTGCCCTGCTTGGATAAATTCCAAATTACAGAGTCTACCCTACTGAAATACTCGTTTATGTTTCTTTCAGAAGCAACAGCAAATTAAAATCATCTAAAAGGATAACTATCAAGAAGGGAAAAGTACAAATGAAAAACATTATAAAAAATATAATAAAGTGAATCTCCAAAATACTCTTTCCATTTCTACTCCAAATCTTTTTTAAAAAGCCGAAAAAGTAATAGATTTTAATCTGATCTTCGACTAATACATGGATCAATAATTTCTTAGGAATTTGAACTGGAGAGCTGTACTTAGGAATGATGTAGTACAGCACCACTACAGGTATTCATAACAGCATAGTGAAAGAACCGGTCCAGGTGACCCTAAAACTCATTCCTGGGATTTACAAGCTAATGTTGGTGTTGTCCTTAGCAAAATAAAATTGAGAGGATTCGAGTGCTTAGCATATAGATGCTATTCTAAAAAAAAAAAGGCAATTAATGAAAGATCTTGTGAGGCAATAGAAGTACTTGAGCATGCTCAGAGGAAGAGATAATAAATATATGAAATAAACATCCACAGTCTTTACAGCCACTCTGTGTATCTATAAGATTCTTAAATTTTGTTTGGAAACAAACAACTAATAGGAAATAGTGACTGAATAAGAAGCCAAAATCCTAATTATTTTTATCATAAAAAACTGAGGGCTGGTGACGTAGTTTACTGGTAAAGCACTTGTCTAACATGCCCAAAGCCCTTGGTTCAATCCCCAGCATCATCTCTCTCTCTCTCTCTCTCTCTCTCTCTCTCTCTCTCTCTCTCTCTCTCTCACACACACACACACACACACACATACACACACACTCACACACAAACATAATTTTCAGTAGAACCACTGTATAAACAACTGTTGCAACATTTTATTTAAAGCCATCAATGTGTTTTTCTCAAAATAATCTTATATGTAGCCAGTCATAAAAGATCATATATCATATGAGTCCATTTAAATAAAATGTCTTCAATAGGACAATTTATAGACAAAAATCAGACTAATGGTTTCCTAGGGCTGGGAATTGGAAGGGATTTTAGGGGGATGGCAAGAAGTGAATGACTGCTCATGGGAATAGGGTTTCTTCTTGTGGTGATGAAAATGTCCTAAAATTGATTGTGGTGATGTCTGCATAACTCTTCCAATTTACTAAAAAATTGAATATGATATGTTAAATTGGTGAACTGTGCTTTATATAAATTATATCTCAATCATATACAAAGTATTTATTAATGCTTTTGAAAAATAAAGTTTTAGGTACAAAAAAACAAAAAAAATTGTGAGAAATATTACATTGATTAGTATCCTTATATACATTGGATATAGGCATAAGAACTATTTCTGAATATAAGTGTGTCTCTTATAACATCTCCAACTCTTATGATCTATGGCTGGAGATGTAGCTCAGTGGTAAAACGCTTGCCTAGCATGTGTGAGGTCATGGGTTTGATCCCCAGAACCACAAAGAAAAAAAAACTTTATGATCTGGATTACATAAAGTAACCAAAACTATTAAAATGACAGAGTTTATCAGAATTCTTGCCATATTCAGAAGGATGGTGTTCTGAAGAAATGAAATACGATCATCTAAAACTGTGGAAAAGCCACCAGAATCACAACAAATCTGTTACGCATTCCTTTGTTGTTGTCTATTTTTGTTAACTTCTCTTTTCCAACCCAAACAACAGAAAATCAGATCCCCTTCAGTATACTCTGAGAATCCTTTTTCTACCCTGGATTTGCAATACAATCACATTTCAGCTATCTCAATAATATATGTCTTTGTTAGAATTGCTATGAATGAATTAGATATTGGCAGTTTGTGGAATTTATAGGAACATTCTATTTAGTTCTTTTTTGGCAGGGGATACTGGGACTGAACTCAGGGACACTTGACCACTGAGCCACATCCCCAGTCCTATTTTATATTTTATTTAGAGACAGGGTCTCACTAAGTTGCTTAGTGCCTTGCTTTGCTAGGGCTGGCTTTGAATTTGATATCCTTCTGCCTCAGCCTCCCGAGCGGCTAGGATTACAGGCATGCGCCACTGTGCAAGGCCCTCTTTAGTTCTTAAAATAATTTTTTACCTCTTACTCAAAGCATGTTTACATTAAAAGGATTGCACTAGTGTGAACTGAGATAGACTGACAAATGTTCTGAGATCTAGACCCTGCTCAGTTACTGGGGATTTAAATGAAACAGGGCAAACAAATCATTTCATTTCTTTCCTCAATAGAGAATGTGACCACAAGTCTGAGACTCCTTTCTGTTTGAAAATGCTTTGATTTTATGATTCCCTACTTAAAAATCTTACTTAGTTGGATAAATAAAATCTACTATTCCCTAGTCACATAAATGCACTGAGATGTGCAATCTTATCTCAATGAAAAAAGAGTACAGGAGCTGGGTTATAGTTCTGTTTGTAGAGCATTTGCCTTGCATGTGTGAGGCACTGGATTCGATCCTCAACACCACATAAAACAAATAAATAAAACAAAGGTATTGTATCTGTCTACAACTAAAAAATTTTTTTAAAAAAGGATACATTAACTTACATTCATTTAGTTATTCACACTGTGCCTTTGCCCATACTGCAAGATGAAATCCAAATGGTAATTAAAAATGCAAATATTGTAGGAGTTTAAAAGCACCAAAAAGTAAGAGAAATAAATCCAATCACTTTCTGTGCTAAACAATCTTAATATTCACAACAGATAAAACTCTTTCTAAAGGAATATCACTAAAAAATATAAAACAAAACTTACTTGGTTCTAGCTTCTTCAGGTCCTCCAGTTTAAATTTTTCCTGGGACTGTGTGGACTAAATTTAAAATATGCATATTATATCTTTTCATTACAAAGATTTCACTACACCCTATGTCTTTTAAGTGGCAAGAATCAAATATTAAAATAAATATATTTCTTGCTTTAAAGGTAGAAAATGAAAAGTTCCAAACTGATTTTTGGAATATTCAAGCTAATAGAAACAGAAAAAATTAAAATCATATCTTTTATTTCTACAGTGTACAAAGTATGAACTAAATCATTTAAGTGTGAGATCAACTGATCAATTCCAATTGTTATAAAACCCTTCTGAGATAATATTGCTTTGGGCATGAATGTCTAATATCTTATCAGAACAATTTAGAATAATTCATTAAAAAAATCCATTTACCTGTAAAGCTGCACTTCGCAATTCCAAGCATGTTGCAATTTTGCCTATGGTTTTCTGTAGGGAAAAAAATGCTATACATCCCAAGATAATTTTAACTGTCAGTTACTAAAATCAAGAATTTTTATTTATAAGAGATCTATAGGGACTGGGATTTTAGCTCAGTGGTTGAAAACTTGCCTCACATGTGTGAGGCACTGGGCTTGATCCTCAGTACTACATTAAAAAAAAAATAAAACAAAGATATAGTGTCCATCTACAATTTAAAAAATTTACAAAAGAGATCTATACTTCTTTAAAGAAATTATTATTCCTTTTCTAGTACCTTGCAGACTTTAGAGAAGAGAATCTGAAGACAAAGGGCTGAGAAGTGGGAGAGAGATGAGTATATATTCTCCTCTAAACTAATATGCCATAACCAATTCTAAATCAAGTTTGGTTTGGTGATAGGTCTAGATATGATTTAAAGGGCAACAAAAATTGCCATTATGGAAAGCAGTGTGGAGGTTCCTCAAAAGATTAAATATTGAACTACGATATGATCCAACAATTCCACTCCAGGATATATGGCCAAAGGAAAGGAAATCAGTAAGCTGCAGAGACACCTGCACTCCCATACTCATAGCAGCACTATTCCTATTAGCCAAGAAATGGAAACCTAAGAGTCCATCAACTGATAAGTGGATAAAAAAATGTTATATATACACAATGGAATACTATTCAGTCATAAAAATAAAGAAATCCTATCCTTTGCAACAACATGATGGAACAAGATCATTATATTAATGAAGTAAGCCAGGCACAGAGACAAGACCCAAAAAATCTTATTCATGTGGAATACAAAAAAGTTGATTTCATAGAAGTTGAAAGTAGAATAGTAGTTACCAGGGGTTGGAGCCAGTAGGGGTGGGTGGAGGGATAAATAAATGCATCCTACATTTCAAAAGAAAAAAGAAAAATTTGAAAGTTTTTAAACAGAAGAAATGATAAGTGAGTAGAAAATGTTAACTGGATTTAAATATCACACAATATATACATGTATCAAAACATGTTACCCCATTTATATGTACTATCTTTGTTATCTGTAAGTTAAAATATTGACTTTATTTGTTTTAAAAATAGCTTTTTTTAGTTGTAGATGAACATAATACCTTTATTTTATTAATTTGTTTTTATGTGGTGCTGAGGATTGAACCCAGTGCCTCACACATGCTGGGCAAGCAAGCACTCTACCATTGAGCTACAACTCCAGCCCCCCAATACTAACTTTAAAAAAGAAAACAGAAAATTAAAAAGGGGGAGGGCAATGAAAAGGGATTTTTGACATCTTCCCTTCCAATCATCTTCTCATAAAGCCTGAAATTTACTAAAAGATATCTTAAAGATAGCACAATGGTCTAATTTAATTCTGATTAAAGCTCAATTCTGACTTGTTTAAAAACGTAGGCAATATTAACAAAATCAGCATTTGTGATGAATGGTGCAGATTTTACAGTCTACCTGTTTTATAAAATAAGCTATAAAACAGATGTGATAGGGCACAGTCCTTGCTTTTAATATGCTCATGTTCTATTATGTGTGATAAAACATATACAAAATCACTATATTAAAAAGAGAGACACTCAATCTATAAGCTTCAGCAAAATAAGTTCCTTTTATGTCCTAAAGGAAAAGAACAAGATCTATATTAGGAATCCAGTCCCAAAGACTAGGGAGGATTTCCAAATCAAAGAGTTTGGAAAATTGTCATGGTTCAATTACTTAAAATCCCCAACTGAAAGCAGAGGGATAGGTTTGAAAAGTAAAGTGAAGTAGGGCATAGTCATTCTGAAAATGGACCTTCCACAAACTCCTTGCTGAGGAATCTAGGATTTCTTTAACAATAAGTTACACAGAAGTGTGTTTTTATTGTTCTTTTTTTTAACAGACATGCCCTTAAGAACACTGTTGTGAGCTGGGCATAGTTATGTGTACCATCTACTGGGAAGGCTAAGGCAGGAGCCTAAAAGTTTAAGGCCTGTGTGGGCAACACGGTGAGATTCTTTCTAAAAAACAAACAAAAAACCCCTTGGCTATTGTGATACAGGTATGCAATGTATACATAATTTAAAGGAAAGGGGAAAAACTGAAGGAAAAATCATTTAAGTTATTTCAAACTGTCTAAACAATATTCAGAATAAGAATATGAATAGCTAAGGTGGAAATGAAAAGGGGAGATTCATGAGATTCATAAAAGAAATTATCAGGGCAGGCAGCTGAACAATGACACTGAGACTTCTAGGTCCTTCCAAAAAAGATATTTCTGAAATGTCTTTAGGAATAAGTCTAGATCATAAAAGCAAAGAACTGTGTACATCATTTACAATGCTTACAAAATGACATATTTTGGAAAAAAACTGACACATTTTTCTGAACGCATTTTATGTATGACTTACAAAATGTTTAGTAAATTGGGGATTTGGTGATTTTGTGTTTGGTTAATGTTCTTTGAAAGGTAAAAGAGGAGTAAAGGGAAGTAACAGTATTGTCCTGGCCCCTGGTGCTTAGGCTAGTGGACACTCTTCAATTACTGTATCTTCAACAAACAGCTAGGATAGGAACTCACAAAAAAAACTATTATTGAGCAAGATATGCCTCTCAGACACACAAGTAATAATATTTAATTATCTCCATAATCTTTTAAAAATTTCAATATAAAAGCCTAGAAAATATGCAATTTTAATCTGAAAAGAGATTACATTTGAAAATTATATTTATACATAGTTTGCAAAATACTCAGGTTTATTCATCCTCTTAAATAGCTATGTATAGAAACCAGCAGTAAGCAATCTTTTCTACATAAAGTCTAATATCCCCAATCATTGTTGTTCAAATATACCACTCAACTCCAGCAAAACTAGTAAATAATTAAGTATAAATATAATAATCAAATAATTTATTAATAACAAATACTGTTAATTATTAACCACTTATTAATAACTAATGAGCACCTTCCGACAGGCTCTCCTAAGTAATTTATAAACATTAATTTAATTAACCCTCCCCACAACTCAGAGTTAGCTATGATCATTTTACAGGTGTGAAAACTGAAGTATGAACAGGTTAAGTAATTTGTCCCAGTCATCAATGCCTTCTATATAACACACAAGATATTCAATAAAACCACACACTTCAATCAATTCCATTTAGCTATATTCTTTACTATATTCTTTCAAAGCTGATTTTATAAAAGAATTTTGCTTGTATTGAGATGTATCAATGAGATAATCTTCAAAATAGTGGTTAGCTTTTTTTCCTTCTTGACTTTAAAATCCATTTTATTTCACACTTCAAACAGTTAAGATAAAAATGTTGTACCTGAACAATAAGAAACCACTAACAAACTATTCTCACTTAAACATTTCTTCAAGTTAAGCAAAGGCAATAGCTTTTTATACAGAAATGTACTGAACTATGGTAAAATACCAACAGGCCTTATTCATAACTATTTTAAGGGACCACACCCAGCTTCAGTATTAAAAAAGAAGTGAAACACTATTATTTCAGCTGTGGCAATAACTTTTAAAACATGTAGATTTTATTGATGTCAAAAATCAAGTGCTTGCTACTGAAACAGTGTCACCTTCCTTAAAATGAACAGTTCAGAAAAATGATAAAGAAGCACAAGTTCACATATTCCAGAGTATAAGTATTGATTACTTTAATTAATGTACATTAAACCAAGCACTGAAGTGATGTTTGATTTTTAGAAAGACTTAAATCACTAGCATTTTATTCAAATTAATTGCTCATACCTAATATGATAAGAAACAGAAAACAGTATCATTTTTAGAGTATTATCTACTTTAGTTTGTCATTGCTAAGAAAATTGAGAGCCCTAAAGATCAGTTAAAGGAAAACATGGAATAAAAATGGACAATTAATGAGCTAAATTAATTTTGCTAAAATGTATTCAATTTATATAATGAATAAAATCAGTTTGAAAATAAACATAATTCAGTACAGTCTTTCTTAATCCAGACTTAACTTTTAAATATTTAAGCAGCCACTCATCTTCCATCTAGCTGTTGGAGGAGAGATAACACTGGGGTAGAGAGAAAGTGGAAGTAGAAAGGTGGAATCGATAAAACATAAAACCAGTATATAGTGCTGTGATTCTCATTACCACCAAGTTTGACTCAAAACAGGGAAAAACTTTCTAAGTGTCATGAGACAGGATGTTCTATTTTGTCCAGAATCTTACATGAGAAAATCTACTACACCAAAGTAGGGAATTTCATGTAATGAAAGCTTTTGGCAGCTTTTTGTTGGCCACTAAACCCAGTTGTTATAATGACAAAACTATTGAAAACTGAAATGAAAGCAAAGGGAACTAATTGTGAGGGAGGATCAAATAAGAATCATAAACTCTTGTTTTAACTAGAAATCTTTGAGAATATTAAAAATAGGAAATAAATGTGAAGTTTTTATTCTATCACCAATTAATTTGGTTTAGACAGATTAGTAGTTCTACTTTAGAATTCTATAGATGTAAAATAAACATTGGAAAAATATGTTATTCTCTTAAAAATTAGGATTTATTTTAATAAAACATTTATTCATCAAATATATTTGAGAGCTCACTGTGAACTAGACAGCAAAAAGTTTCATAAAGAAAGCACTTTAGTAATAAGATTGGTTTTTAAATACCAAAAACATTTTTCAAAGTTCCACTAACTACTGAATGGTTGGCATAATTATATAACTCGTCACTGCTATCAATACATGAAATAGTATAAGCATAAGAAATATAACTCAAAATAAAACAACGTTTTTGCAAAGAATAAGGTTAAAAGCATTTTCTATTTTCCTTTTTGGAGAAAAATAAATTCAGTTTTCTCTCCAGCTTATGTACAGGCATAATATTTAATGCAGATCTAACAGTATGTGTCAAAATTTCCTGTATTATGTTCTTCAGAACACTAGATCCAATGAAATATTCTGTAAAAAAAGGAGGGGAGCTTTTCAAAAGCAAATAATTTTTAAAATACTGCACAACCAAACTCTTTAAAATATCCAACATACACATTAGAATATTAAAAGTCCAGAGAAGTCACAAACTGTGTGCAAGTAATGCCTATTGGGCTGGGGATGTAGCTTACTGATATATAGAGTGCTTGCTTGCCTAGCATGAGGACCTGGGTTCTATTCTTAGCACAACACACAGACACACACACATACACACAGACACAATCTATTAATTTTTAAGAGCAGTGTTTCCCAGAACATGTCTTGAAGACCTCTCTTTTCTAATCATTATTAACTGAAGACTTTGATAATTTTTTTCTTATGGAACAATCATATAAGGCCTACACATCAATATGAGTGTTTCTGTCTGTTGTGAATATTTCACTTGCATTTTCACAGAAATTTAAACCTTTAAATGCATATAACTTGCCTTATATAGTAGAACAGAATGACTTGGGGTCCTTCTTCAAGACCAAGGAATAGACAGGCAGACAGAAGCTCTGTCTGCAGTTACACCTGGCAGCCAGAAATGCCTCCTGGGCAGGTATTATAAATAATATGTTCCTCAGAAATCAGGCTTCCAGGAGAGGAGGAGGTACAGACCACTTCACATGTAGAGGTCACTGGAGTTTTAGGAAGGAAAGACCTTTTAAAGTCACTTAAGAGTTCTCTAATCTCTCATTTCTTATATAAGGAAAATCAGGCCCAGAGCCAAAGCCAGGATGCAAGACTTCAGTCTTCTAACTCTAGGTCTCAGCTCTCTCCTCTAGGACCTGCAGCCTCCTGGATCTTTTGGAGTACAAGATCTGGGGGTCTTTATAACCAAAGACAAGCTGAACAGCTATAAATTAAAGAATCAATAGCATTATCAACACCAACTCTAGTCTCAGAATACTAAAAAAAATCAAGAAAAAGTTAATTTTTTCCTCATCACTTAACAAGGTTCATTTTTTGATATTAACCTGTTTGTTTTGTAATTTTAGAATGTTTTAGGAGGTCAAAAGACTTTAATCTCAGGCCATGTGGTTCTACTCCTGAGCAACAAATGCTGGAGAAATCTAACTAACTGAAGGCAAACAGGTGACTAAAATATGGGATCATTAAAACTTTTTTACATTTTTTTATTTTGTCTTCATATTTATAACATACTTCATTAACTATTAATTTATGTACCTGGATATCTAAGATTCTATTCATCAAGGTTTAGATATTTTAAGTCTTAATTCAATGATGCCGGCTGATCATTTCATAAACAACTCCTAGACAGACTTCACAAATTTTATAGAAGTGGTATAGTGTACAGTCTTTGTTCCTTTCCTTAAGCATATCAGCTATTTCCTTTGTGATAATTATTTTCCAGGACTAAGATCCTAAGTCTCTTAAATCTATTGTGGATATTAGCACTTATTAAGGAAAAAAGAAAAACACCCTTTTAAATTGCAGTAACATAATTTTTTTGAAGTAGATTTTAAATATTTTAAAAATACAAGTATATTTGGGCAAGAAATACAGCTAACCCTCTGGGGGCTTTTTCTCCCCAAACTCCTGTAACTAAGAATTAATAAACACAGGCATATGGACTAAAAACTTGCTTAGGTTTAATTAAAAAGTTATGCAAAAAATTACTCCCATTTCCCCTTGTGCAAAAAAAGAAAAGTATTAATAAGAGTGAATTAGGTCACCAGGATTTTCACACTGCCTTTTCTTAAGAGATGAGGAAAAGACTAACACATATTTTTCACTATCTACAGGATTAAAAATTGACTTAAAACTAGTTACTCTGAGCCAGGAGAAAATGGGAGTTGTTTCCTCCCATTTCTTCTCTTCTTTTAGAATGAAGTTACTTTAAAGTATCCCCTTTTACATAATCTCTATCAGGGAATCAACTTGATATACAAAAATTTTAATTCAAGGAAGAAAGAACAGTACTGAAACATTTTGCAATCTTATATATTTATTTAGCTGACAGATCTGTACGCCAACTTCTTGACTTGAGCTAATTTTTTTTCCATTTGTTTTTTAGTTTGGGGGGTTTTGTGTGTGTTTTCTGTTTTGCTTTGAGAGGTGATACATAAAGAGTTATGAAAATTCAGAGTTAAGCATTGAGGTGGAATGCACTTATTCCCAATCCTTCTGTTTTTCCAAGTGACTTGGAACAAACTCCAGTCTTTGGGTTACCCACGCTTTTCAACTAAAAGTGTGGATGACTTCCATTAGAGTTAAATAAGGCCTAAATAGTTAACTAAAGTAATTCATTAAGTGATAAGTTATATATCTGTATAAATGTTCACTTAATGTTAGGCAAAGCATAATCAATCTGATTTTTTTTACTTAAATATAACAGTTTTTTGTTTATTTTTCTGCTTAATGGACTCAAGAGCAATTTCATTTGGAATTGAATATATCTAGATATTATTTGATGGTACCTTTTGCTCTTCTGTGGATTCAGAATTGTTGTGTTGAGCTTGGGCCTCTTTTTGTAGATGTCTTGCTAATCTGTAAGAAGAAAACTTTTTTTTAGAACTGAAAGCAAACTATCTCAACTGCAACAAAGTAAAACAAATTAAATCTCTTAAAAACAATAAAGTGCATAATACTTTGTTATGTTATTGAAGTAATTCCACATTTTCAAGGCAAATCTACATTACCCTGAGAATCAAACTTTTTTACAAAAAAAAAGTTTGTACAAAATAATGATGAAATAAGATACTTTTTATACCATTTCACTGGGACGAATTTCAGAATCTTAGAGCTGCAAAGAATCTCAAAAAGCACAAAATTCAACTTTCTTTACTATGCACTAATTTCTTCTATAAACAACCAATAAATAGTTGTCCAGATTCTACTTTAACACTTCCAGTGAGCACCAATAATATATCAACCATAGATACGTTATCATTCTATCATAATTCATTTCCCAATGAGATTTGCCCAAATCCAAATTACAGCCATGACAATAACTCCATCAAAATATGCTTTTGAAACATTTTTAAATGGAAAATAAAGAAAAGCCATCCACCAATCAAAAACAGAAAATACTGCTTGCCCAGTTATCATCATATCTAAAAATGGCAGGTAGGCCTTGAGTGAGTTTTCCAGGATGAATTTATGATGCTAGTCCAAGCTCAATGGTGAAGATCCAAAGCTATTTCTGAGACAGCAAAAGGCAAAGACTTACTCTTATGAAGAAAGAGAGGAAAAAAAAAGAGACCAATTTTAGACACAGTATTTGATTAGACATATTTCTAAACAAGTTATAAAAATGGCCAATAAACACATGAAAAGATATTATGTATCATTAGACATCAGGGAAATGCATATCAGAATCATAAAATAATTACTTAGCACCCATGCAGATGGATATAATTTAAAGAGATGAAGAAAATAATAGGCGTAGGGAGAGTACGGAAAAAACTGGAACCCCCATACATTGCTGATGGGAATGTAAATTGGTGCCAGCCATTATGGAAAAGTTTAATATAGTTAAATACAGAGGAACTGTATGCTCCATCAAACTCCTTAATGGATATATCCAAAAGAACTAAAAATAAATGTTCACACAAAGCACATGTACACAAATGTTTACAGCAGCATTATTTGTAATAATCAAAAAGTCATAAAACCAAAATGTCCATCAACAAAACGTGGTACATATA
This sequence comes from Callospermophilus lateralis, assembly GCF_048772815.1. NCBI lineage: Eukaryota > Metazoa > Chordata > Mammalia > Rodentia > Sciuridae > Callospermophilus > Callospermophilus lateralis. The sequence goes on from NW_027517238.1 coordinate 3,812,944, forward strand.
TTCAGTAGACTATTATTCAGTCATAAAGAGGAATGAAACTCACATAATATGCTAGCTACAGTTATGAATGAACTTCAAAAAGATTATGCTATATAAAAAGAAGTCAGATGTAAATGGTCATGTTATATGATTCCATTTACATGAAATGTCCAGGAAAGGTAAATTCATAGAGAAAGAAAGCAGATGAGTGGTTTCCAGGATATGGAAAAATTTAGAATGACTGATACCAGGTATGAAGTTACTTCTTGGAGTGGGAGAAATTTTTAGGAATTACAATAGTGATGGTTATAACACATTGTGAATACATTAAAGACCACTTCACTGTACACGTTAAAATAGTGAGTTTTATGGTATATGTAAAAAAAAGCTAGCAAAATATTTTGAAAATAAGATTGCTATTCTGGTTGAGGTCTGGGAGTACGAATGACAGCAAGTGCTAGGTAGAAAAGGCAATTAAAGAAGAAGTTCATCACAGTTCCAAAAAAACAAGAACTAGATAGGAGTTCTATTCTATGCAATCATATCCTTAAAGATCAAGTAGTATTCTCAATGGCCTCTATCCTCTTTATGAAAAGTCTGCATCCTTTATCATTAAGCAAGAAATTCTTACAAAAAATCTTAACATTTGCTAAGATAGCTCCACCATGTTACTCAGTCAAATTTTCATCCATTTACTTACTTGCTTCCAAAGCTGGAAACCACACAATATATTTTCCTAAAATGTCATTCACTGACTCATAGTCTCACATTTTTATGAATTCTTATGCAGGAGAAGGTACAAATAAATATGTCCCATTGTCCTTTTTCTGTATTTGCTTTCTTTTTTTTAACTCTTGCTGACCTATGTGGACTCTTACAGGAATTCACGGTCTATACACCCTTAGCAATGTCAACTATACATCCCTGAGTTCAGGGAAGTTATAGTGTAATAGTTTCTTTATTTGAATATTTCTACATATAATTTGCTAGGAGTGGCTATCAACCTAAGCAGGATTCTTTTTTTTTTCTTTAAATAGTTTTTGTTTTGTTATTTTTTTAGTTTTAGTTGGAACCAATACCTTTTATTTTATGTATTTATTTTATGTGATACTGAGGATGGAACCCAGTGCCTTGCACGTGCTAGGCAAGCACTCTACCAATAAGCCCAAGCTCCAGCCCCAGCCCCTAAGCAGGATTCTTGTCAGGAAAAAAAAGTATAGCTTTCAACTCCTGGTTAAATACTAATAATCAGGGCTGGGGTTGTGGCTCAGTGGTAGAGTGCTTGCCTAGCATGCACAAGGCACTGGGTTCGATCCTCAGCACCACATAAATGTAAAATAAAGATATTGTGTTCATCTAAAACTTAAGAATAAATATTTTAAAATAAATAAATAAATACTAATAATCAGAATAAAGGAGACTAAATTAAAATAATCCTGTTTTCAAAAATTAGGCAACAGATTGGGAGAAAATATTGTAAAAATAAAGAACTTTTATCTGTAGTACACAAAGAACACCTACAACTCAATAGGTAAGAGATAATTCAATTTAAAAATAGGTAAAAGCCTCTACTCAAAATGTCATGTGTCTGCGAAGTTTTCCCTGATACCAGATTTAAAATGGTGGTCTCCTAATTTCTACCCCATATTCCTGTATTTCTCTTCCCTACTTCATTCTTCTTCAAAGTATTGACCATCATCTAAAATATAGGCAAGATGTTTTGCCAAAATGTGACAATAAGGCAAGAATCCAAGTTTCTATAGCTTAAGAGTCATTTTCTAAGAATGACAATAGACTCAATCTAAAAATTAGACCTATTCAACAGTAACCAAAAAGCATAAACATGTGACATGGCAATAGCTGATGAGGCAAATCAACTATTTAGAATAACTTGATGGTAAAGAAAGATCAGGCTTAAGCTAAAACCTATTAGTGTCACACAAATGCAACTAATTACCTACAATAATTAGCAAGCTTTGTCCTGCTTTAGTCAAACCAATTTTTAAAAAATAAAGTTACAGGTGATAATATAGTTTATACACAGTCATCAGTTGTGTCCATCGAAGGGGGGCACTGTCCAGGTGTTCCCTGGATATTTTTTGAAATATCTGGGCTGATTCTGCACCTGATAAAAAAGATAGCGCAATGATAGACAACAAATGAGAAAAAGGACAATCATCTGGTCCAAAAACTTAAGACATGAAATTAAGAAGCAGACAAAACAGAAGACAAACAACCATATCACTTGGAATGTATTACTCTGAAGGCAAGTGCAGTAGAGAGAAACACAAATTATTTTAAGCAAAGTAAGAAAAGACCATAGCAATAAGTTATTTTTAGAGAAAACCAACTGGAGAAAAAAAATGTATGTTAAGATATGTCAACTTGACACAAAGATAAAGTAGAACAGGAATCTGAACCCATTTACAAGCTGAACAGAGCTGAATAATGAAAGCTAGTGTCATAAACTTGGCTGCTTGACTGGCTTTGTGTAAGAAAATATCTCAGAACTTTGAACTTAGGAAATTCCAACTTGTCTTGCACCAGGTAACGAGCTCCACAGAGCAGGAACCTATTTCAACAAGCAGGTTTAAAAAACATTTAAAAAATATTTTTTCATTGCTATTAATGATACACTTAAAAATGCAGTAAGTGCTAAAATCCATCAAAGTAAAATGCACTGAAAAAATTAAACTTACTCAGAAAGATGTTCAGAATTTGGGATACAGACAGAAACTGAAATTAGAAGAAAAGTTTTATATTTACAACAGCATATGAACTATGATGAGAGTAACAATTTAGTAAAGAGTTCATATTGTGGTTGACCAAAAATAATAGAATAAATAACAAAATCCACAAGTGCACAGTTATATATACGTACCTTTCTCTACTACAACTTGGCAAGTATGGGTTTCATGTTGACTTAAGTGTGCAGCCATATTATCTAAGCCAGAAACATCAGTTAGGAAATCACAATTAAGGCACACTAGAGTAATGCCCCTATTAAAAAATAGCATAAAAGAAAAGTTTTTATCTGTTGTTAAATCTATATACAAGTTCAATGATTATTTTTCCACAAATTATCTTTTTGTGTAATAAATGTAACTTATTTGTTATATAAATTTGATGAAACTGAAATTATTCTCTATAAAATGGTACAGCTATGTCCAAATTTTGCTACTACTTATTTACATAGAGTATTTATGTTTTATAAATATTTATCTTTTGTACCAGTCAAAAGACCTACAACCAGTCTAGGTTCCATTAACAATCTGCAATAATATAGGCAAGTCACATTCTATTTGTTCCTCTGCCCATCTGCAAAGTGAGAATAGCATTCATTCACTCAATATATATTTACTGAGGTTGTCTATACAACTGTATCACTGTTATTATGAACAACAACAACAAAAAAGCCAGTCAGTACTTGAATGAAATTTATAATCTAGTGTTTTATTTAGTTGAGGACAAAATTAGAAGAAAATTATAAAGTATTTAGAAGTATAGTATGATACCTGCCACTACATGCCAAGGTTTTAGCATGATCTTCCAAGGGTGGTTATTATTTAACATGGAATTAACTGACATAGTTAATAAAAATGTTGGAGTCCACAAATTTGGCATCCTCATCATCCCAGCACTGTGAATGCTATTGCCTACCTGATGGGGCCTATACTACTCATTCTCTTTAACAAAACTTGTGAGTGCTGTACAGAGAAAGGAGAAAGAAATTCAAGTCCAGAGAAAATAAAGACAGCATCATGCTGCCTTAGCAGGTCAAAGCAGGGAGAACTCCAATATGTTCTTGATTCTTAAATAACACATGAAATGATTAAGGACTTTCAAAGGAAGTTAGGAAACAAGTCCCAAAATCATGAAAAACTTTTTCTGAGTCTAGAATAGTTCTTATACTCACTGAATTAAACTGAATAACATTTGCTATCTGAAGTATTTAAACATAATTGGCATGTTAAAGTTATGTGTCAATGGCCTTAAGATTCATATTTAAAATGTGTTTGATCTCGTGACTTTTAGTTGAAAAGTATCTTAAATATTATTAAGACTGTAAAAATATTGAGATGGTTCAGAGAACTTAGAAAGCCACTATATAATTGAACTTATTAGATTTATTAAAATGTTAAGCAATTGGGAGCTAGTTGGGTCAAGCATTTGAAGTGCCGTTTAAAAGAAAATCAAGTATATTTAATGGATAAATGACACTAAATTTTTTAAAGTAATTTGAACTTAAATGTCACTGTTGAAAAAAATTCAGTCTGTTCAATTTAAATGAACTTTATCTTACATTAAATTAAAGTTCCTCTAGAAAGTGATTACTAAAAAGTACTCAAATTCTAAATGGAGTATTTCTAAAATTCTAAATGGAGTATGGAGACTTAAAAGCTTAAAGAAAGTTAAAATGTAAAATACTTAGCTTAAATAACTAACTACAATTTTTTCTATGAACAAACTGCCCTCATAGATACTAAAAAGAGTTTCACTGGTAAAGAACAGGCTACTGCCTATTCCACTGGATATAGATAATTTAAAAAGGGATGGCATGACTAACTCAATCTGTTTTTAAACAGGGATTTGTAATTGGAATTTTTAATCAAATTTCTTGATTTGGGAAAATATGTGAGTCTGGGAATATTATAGTTGGGTCATTAGTAGAGAAAAGATGGTCTGTACAGAGAAAGCAGAAAGAAACCCAAGTCCAGAGAAAATAAGACAGCATTGTGCTGCCTTAGCAGATCAAAGCAGAGAGAACTAAAGTAAGTTCTTGATGACTTTTTGTTTTCCTTATTTGCTCTGCCTGTTGCTCCTCTACTTAAGGGTCTATAAGAGTCTTTGGAATCTCTCTAATAAATCAAAGTTTCACCTAAATTTTTGTTTAGGTGAAAAAATTGATCATTTAACTGATCACTGTTATTATCAGTTTAATACAAAGTATATGCATTCAATGTTCATATATTTGATGTTCATTACATAATATATATGTTACACCAGTATATGAATACAAACAAACAGGATACTTCAGACTGATTTCTCCTCCTTAAGTTCTATTCTAATAGCATGATATATATGTGCACTGAGAGAATTCACTGGCACATCAAATCTAAAATCATCTGCTTTCTCCCCAAATCATCTCCTCCTGACTTTCTTATGGTCCCATTTCACTTGACACTAAAGCTCAAACCATAGTCACCTATGACTTTCTCCTTTCTTAAAACATTTAATATGTCAAGCATTTTATAATATTAACAACTTATTGAGTACTTATCTGTGCCAGGCTGCTTTTAAACATATCATCTCATCTAAATCTTACAACAACCTGAAGAGTTAAGTGTTATAATTATTACCCTTTTATACAGTACAGAGTTAGCTTAGTAGCCTACCAAGGACATAGAGCTGGTAAAGGTCAAAATCAGGTGTAAAATTATGCACTTTGATTCCAGAGCCCATATTACATCATAAACACAATGTAATACCACCTCACCACCTTAATTCAGATCCCTAATCTAAATGATTTATGCACCTACAACTCACCTTGTATGTCTCTGAATTCAACTTTCTTTCAGTATCACTTGAATCTACACAAAACACTAATGGTTCTCCAGTGCCCTCTGAATTAAGTCCAAATTTTCTAAGTTTAATTTTCAATGCATTCCAATATGATTGTAAGCTCAAAATTGTTGCTACAGACTTTAATCCATTACTATCACACAAACATCATGTTCCATCCATTTACTACTAGCCATACTTTCTGTATGCCTTCTCTTTTTCATTTCTGCACTTTTGTGCTATTTTCTCCAACTAGAAGATCTCTCTGCTTCTTCTGCCAGTTAAAAAAAAACACTCATCCTTAAAAACAAGGTAAACCTAATTCCTATCCAGATCATTCCAAGTAATCTCTCACTTCTCTGAAATAACTTATTGCACTTATTAAAATCCATAGTTACTTCTGTTCATACTTTATTTCCCACCTAATGAACAACATTCCCTGAAGGCTAGTTCCAAGATTGCTTTATCCCTATCATCTACACAGAACCTGCTACAATACATACATGATAAATGCATAATACACATAATATACACAATAAAAAGTATTCCATTTCAATAAGTAATTACAAAGATTGGGGGATATGGAATTTTATAAATATGCTAAGTTCCACTCACAGAAATTGACCAATTCCAATGTGAGACATAATGGTAGTTGAGAGAAAAACACTCCAGACCTTTAAAAAAATCAGATAATTTGTTTAAAAAACTAACACACAACTGAGCTAGACAACAATGAGGTAAAAATCAAATTAAAATCTGATTTTTAAAATGCAATAAATCCTATTCATTCTTATAAAAGTCTTTATTAAGGCAGTACCTCAAGTAACAATCAATTTCTCTGAATACAATAAACACTCTAATGAGACTAAAAGTTTTAATATTGAACCATTATTTTTTATCTTCCTGTGAGCTACTGGCTCAGCATCATAAATGGGACCTTTTGTCCAAATACATATTTTTTCCATATACATTAATTTATTTAACAAATATTTACTGAATGCCTACTATATGCTAGGCTTAAAAAAACAAAAACAAATGAACAACAACAACAAAAAAAAAACACAAGCCACATAGAATGTAGTAAGAGAACACAGACCACAGACAAACAAAAAGTTAAATATACAGTATTGCAAATGCACTATGAAAAAAAAATATTAAAAGGAGGTAAAAGTGCTAGAGTGAAGCATGGGGGGAGTGGATACAATTTCAAATGCAGTAATTAAGGAAAGGATCACTGACAGAGTGGAGATAAAGGAATAACCATATAATATCTGGGAAAGAGTAAACTATGCATAGGAGATAATAAACACAAAGATCCTAAGACATAATGCCATTCCCTCTTCCTCCTTTTCCATGAACCCAAAGCATCAAACAAGTCTTTGGCTATACTTATCAATAAATTAGTTTGGTGGAACAAAGATATTGTTATTTCAAGGAGAATAGCAACATAAGCAGAAAATAAACAAAGAAAAAGAAACAAAGGAAATCAGAATTTTAAAAAATGGTGCTCAATGGATTTTGAATTCAGTGTGTGGTATAACCAATGCTAATTATCAACATTCATCCATAGTTTCTTTACAGAAGCTAAGATGTATACTTCTATTTGAAAAAGAAACAAACAAAAAAGAATTATGAAGACTACTGATTTCAAGAATTTCAGTGGTTTCATATATGTGCTTCAAAAATTAACAGCGTCACTTTAATAGGTATCTTAAGTAACTTTTTGATATTCAAATATTGTTGGTGGGTCTGATTTTTCCTTTCATTTTACAATGCAAATGCATGAGAATTTCATCTTAACACCATTTGTCACCAATGAAATAAATTTACCAAGAGATTAATGGCATATCTCAGGTCTTATAAGGAACAATATAATATCCATTAGGAATCACTCAGATTTCCAAACTGGCACTCCCAGACAGTTTAATTTAAAAGTGCAAACCACAATGATACAGCACTTCCTAGCAACTAGGATGGCTATAGCAAAAAAGATATAATACCGAATGTTACAAAAGATTGTGAAGAAACTAGAACCCTCATACACTGCTGGTGGGAATGTAAATAATGAGGCTACTTTGAAAAGCAATTTAGCAGTTCCTCAAAAGGATCAATGTACTATAAAATCCAGCAAATTTAATGTTAAGCATATACTAAAGAAAAATAAAAAGACATGTCCTTATAAAAACTAATATGTAAATGTTCACAATGTAGCATTATAACAACCTAAAGTGAAAATGAACTTAATGAATGGCTAAACTATGACATATTCATAATATGGAATATCATTCAGCACTTTGAAAAATGAAGCATTCATACATGCATGCTACAATATACATAAACCTTTATATGCAGTTGGAAAAGACTATATACACAGTCTATCATTCCATTTGTAGAAAATATCTAGAATGAACTAATCTACATAGGCACAAAGTAGATTCATGATTGCTTAGTAATGGGGAGAGTTGAAAAGAAATGGGGATAACCACTAATGAATGGGGAAAGGGTTTCTGTTTGGAATGACCAATATGTACTAAAATTAACTGTGGTCATTGCTGTACAGCAGCAGTACAGTATAATACTATAACTATTATAGGTTTGGATGCTATACTATACTGTATAGTATAATATAGCACAATACCATAACCTATTAATTTTATTGTTAAATGCATATTGTACAGCATGTGAATTATATTTCAATAAATTTGTTATGCAAGAAAGAATGTAAATTATAACCATTGTTTAGTAGAAAGAATTAAAAAAAATCAACTAGTTACCTGAGGTCTTCAGAATGCTCCTTAAATATACAAAACCTTTTACTTGGACGACTACTGTGAAAGCTGGAGAGACAGAAGACATTTTAATAATTTTAGTATAGAATTCTATTATTTCATAATAATAATTATATTAATTTATAAACATATTTCAACTCTGTACTTAAGTTTCTAGTTTTTAAAAGACTACAGAATAAATACTGAACCATTAACTCTGTTTAATTTAACATTTGATCTGATATTCCATTTTGCTTTTAATTCCTAATGACACACACTTTTCTCCCTAAGCATATACTTAGATGATCAATACCTCACCATTATGTAAAAAGGAAATGCTCAAAGAGTTAAAAAACAAACTAAATTTTTCATTTATTATACATTTAAAATAATTCTAAATTTTTATTAACAAATTAATTTTGCTACAATCTGAATTATTATTAGAAATCAACTTTTTGAAAATAACTTTTTAATAATCTTAGCATGCTGGTATAGAGGCAGGGGAACAGAATTCAATTGATCTAGAAAGTACACACTATTTCAGCTAAATATTACTGTTTACCATCTGTAAATTCAAACATCTAGACAGTTCTTTGTAATTGTTAGTAGAGGTTTAAGAAAAAAAGCAGAACTCATAACTTAATGCTTCCTCTAATCACAGAACAAAAAACCATTAACCAAACATTGTAGCCAATAAGGAAAGCTTTCTGTACTAGAAAACCAGAAGTAGTTTAGCACACTATATCTGAAAGTCACAGAAAACCGTATCACCATCACCTGAGAGTTTATTTAGAAATGCAAAATCTTAGGCTCTTCACAAGCCTACTGAATTAATCTCTGGCAGTGGGATCCAGGAAACTGCCTTAACAAGTTTTTCAGTGGTTCTTACATAAGTTAAAGTTTGAAAAGCAGTAGCCAACAAACTAGATAAATGGCTACTCACATCAGTGATGCCTGTATGTAAAGGAACAGGAATGTTCTGGCTAAATATAATCCCTAGAAAACAGCCTCAGAAGATTTCAAATATCATTTCTTCAAGCTAGGTTAACTATTATTTGGAGATTTATGAATTTAAGATATTATCACAAAAATACAGTTTTTAGAGAGATCAGGGGGTTGGGAAGCCCTGAAATTGTGTGCAAAAAATTATATAAATCATTGTTTCCTTAGAGGAATGAGTCCAAGACTGGGAGGCAGGTTTACTGGGGATTGAACCCCAGCGTGCTCTACCAGTGAAATATACCTCCAGCCCTTTTTATTTTTAGACTAGGTCTCTCATAAATTGATGAGCTGGCCTCCAACTTGGAATCCTCTAGCCTCAACCTCCTAAGTCACTGGGATTACAAGTATGTACCACCAGGTTCAGTTCAAAATAAGTTATTTTTTTAATGACATTTTAAAGTTCTTTCTCTTCAAATAAGTATACTGTTTTTATTTATTCTTTGATAAGGAGAGAGAAAAATTATATTTTAGGGTCTTTTTGATGGCTTCCACATCTATCTATAACTTGAACCAAATATCTACAAATGTTCCTAATTAAATTTTTAGTTGTCTGAATCCAGTTATGATTTAGAGTTCCCTATCTTTGGGAAAAAAAAAGCATTTATACTGCCTCTTTGACTCATCTGTATTTACTACATAACTTCTACAATTGCAATTTCTTGTAATGTAAGAATGGAAAAATGAATCACAACTCACAAATAAAAAGGAGGAAAAAGCTACCTTTCTTCCCTATTTCCACAAAGTTGATAGAAATACAAAAACACACCTAAGAAAACAGAAAAGGCTAAGACTTTTATTCAATACAGTAAAAATACAGTGTTAAAACGTAGGTCTAAAAAACCTGCTACCCAACTGCATGACTATAATTACCAAAAGCTCATTGAATTGTTCTTCACAAATAGGTAAATTTTATTAGGTATAAATTATACCTCAAGGAAATTGAGGACAAAATCCCTCTTTGACCATATTTTCCTTAATAATCTTGATTCCATGCAAGAAACAACTTAACTTTCTGAGAAACACAAAAGGAATGACTTCCTTAACATCCAACAATATTGATGGTATACCTACTATTTAAGACAGTAAACTGTAGAATGATGATATAATAACTAGAGTGGTAAGTCGCCTGCCCTAGAATTCATGGTTGAGTGAAAGAGAAGAAGATGGTTTGACACAGAATAAATGCTAATAAATAAATGTGGAATGAATATATATTCATAAATTAATGCAAGAAAAAAAACAACAGTGACACAGAACTCTGTGTACAGGAACAAATCATTACAACAGCTTTTGTTTTACTTGGAAACGTTTAACATCTTTCTTCAAAGCCTAAGAGAAATGTCATTTATAGAAAGTCTTCTCTACTTCTTATTTAAAGAATTTATTCTTACCTTCTCTGTGCTCTCATAGTCATCTGCTTATCACATTAACCTAGGTAAACATATTTCTCCTACTAATTAGCAAAAATTAACAGCAAGGACTTGACCCCCAATACTACCTGCCTATCACACTTTCTAGAAAACTGTATGGTTTCATATGCTTCCCAAAGCTCATGTGTGAGCAATGCAAGAAAGTTTAGCGATGACTCAACTAGTTTATGAGAGCCTTAACATAATCAGTGCATTGATCCCAGATAGGGATTAACTGGGTGGTAACTGTAGGCAGGTAGGGTGTGACTGGAGGCTCATCTTTGGATATATATTTTGTGATCATGAGAGTGCTCTGCCTCTCCTTCCTGATGCCATGTTCCCAGTTGCTTTCCTCCACCATTTGCTTCCACCATGATATTCTGCCTCATCTCAGGCCCAGGCCCATGGAGTCAACCATCTACAGACGGAGACCTCTAAAACTATGAGCTCCAAAATAAACTTTTCCTTCTCTAATTGTTCTTGTCAGGTCTTTTGACTAAAACACAAACTGTACCTTCCTAGTATGTAATAATCAGTATTTGTGAAAATGAATCTGGGTGATATAAATACTATTAAAAAGAGATATTAGTAATGTCCATTAACTTAATTCTCTTACATGTAGAAGAAAAAGTTGTCTCATATATCTTTTTTGAGGAATAACAGTAAGATTATATAGTAGTTAATTTTTACTTTCTCAGGTGATTTCGATTACCACTTACAAGCTATTAGCAAAGTACAATAATTCAAATAACTGACCCCAGTAATACTATTTTTAAAAAATAATTTATAATTATGAAGTTAATGATCTGTTTCCTTCAAAGAGTCTGACTTTAAAGATGTTTCAACAGCTTCAAGATTTTTTAATCTCTTCTTAGAGATTACGTTTGGGGCCTCTTCTAATTATAAATAACGATTATCATTTATAGTTTATAAAGTAGTAAGTGATATGATAAATACAAAGACCACTTCTCAAGGAGATTCTACATACACAAACAAAATAAAAGGCAGATCAGATGAATGGTACACAATTCAAAAGAATTGACCAGACATTTGAAAGATGAACTGAGAGGGAAGGACAGGGTGTCATGGGGACTAATAAAGAATAAGAAAAAACTACTATATAAAATAAGTATGGGAAGAAAAATACTTTAGAAAAGATTAGCCAACTTATGAGGATCAGTGTCTCTTTATAGAAGACTGGGCAGGTATGAGACCAGAAAGAAAAAGACTACTTGAAAGGCTACAGAGTTGGTATGGTATAGGGTAAGAACTGAATGTACACATCTTTTGGAGAAATGAAGCTTCCCTTCATAAAAACTTCAAACCTAGATCAAGTATCTGCAGTAAGTAGAAATAAGGGTGTGCTACTCAGTGAGAAGGCAAAGGAAACGACAGTATCAATGAAGGAAAAACAAAACAAAAAAAAGGAGAAAGAAGCTAACAATGAATAAGGAGTATATGTGATGACAATAAAATGCAGGTTTGGGTGGTTTGCAAAAGGGTAAGAAGAATGTCTTGAGCCAACTGCAAATGGTTGGAGATATAATGGATTTGGGAGTTCTTCAGGACAGGAAGGAAACCTATGATAAGGAAGGCCAGATGAACCTTAGTTTAAGAAACCCAAAATACTTTCCAATTTGATCCTTTAGAAATTAAGGGCAAAATAAAAGACATCCTTAGGTAGCTTTGTGTTTTGAACAGAATAAGAGATTAGCATTCTACCCAGAAGTATACTAGGGGAAAATATAATGGGGCCTGGTTTAGAGCAATAGGAGTATCAGATATTGCAGTGGTTGGGAGGCAGTCTCAGGAAGCCATGATGCACAGTGAATCCAAAGAACTTCTTGAGTTTCAGAAACTTGGAGCAGTAAATTATTTCTAGCTGGAGCTAAACATTCACACAAAATGGTGCCCTGAAAGAGATGGAACTTAAAAAGTTGGGATGGTAGTAATGTGAATCTGAGACAGATAATAATATTTGGCTTTTGTTGTTGTTGTTGTTGTTGTTGTTGTTGTTGTTGTTGTTGTTCTACTGAGATGCCAGTGGGTCTAGGGTAAAAGCATCTACAAAATAATTAGAAACACAGGTTTGGATCTTAGAAAAACAAAAGATTGAAATTCTAAGATTTCAAGTTGAAAGCTGAAAGTGCAAGTGCTAAAATTACTAAGAAAGGGACTATAAACAGTTGGAGACAGGCAATGAAAGAGAGGTGCTACCTAAAAAGAAGAAAAATGGTATTAACCTCTTAATAGAGACTAAAGAGAAACGTTTCAAAAGTGAGTGGCAACAACGTTAAAAATAAAGTTAAGGAGTAAAGAATGAAAAAAGAGGAAAAGTGTGGTGATAAGTACATGATACAATAATCTTTAAAGGGTCAGTGTTAGTTGATAGGTAGGGATGATACTCAAAATGGTAAAGAAATGAGTCACAATTAAGCTGGTAACAAACATTTTGAAAAATGTTGATGGAAAAAGGCAGACAAGAAATAAAGAAAATATGCAGGAAGGACACAGCTCCCTCATCCTAAAATTAAAGAAACAAAACCTTGAAAGTTTTTATAAGCAGAAGACCAATAGTGAGCTAGGGATGAAGATACAAGTTAACTGAATTAGTTTATGATGAATTGAAGGAGATAAAAGATAGAACTGGCTATGGAGAAATGGGACAAGCTTAATTTCTGAGATTAATATCTGGATGAAGAAAAATATTTGGAGTTGAAAAGAGCTAGCTTTTAGGAAAAATGAAAAAGATGACCTTCAATTGAGCAATTAATAAGTTGGGTTAACAACTGAAAGATGAAAATAAAATCTTTAGGGTACTGAAAAAGGATTAAACAAACACTGTAGGTAAAAATAAGGAGGTCTTTAAAAAGAAAAATAAAGAGATAGGTCTTAATCAAAGTTAAAGATTATAAAGTCAGAATGAATAAATAAACTCTTGTATTCTAGAATTGAGCATACATAAAGATAGAAAGGGGAAGAGGCTGAAATCTTAAACTGGCTTTTATGCTAGGTGAGCATGAATAAAAATGTAGAAGACAAAGAAAAGAACAGGATTCGAAACAGAGGACCACGATGACTATAAAGTTAGATGAATGCTGCTAGACTGGCAAAAAGAGTCAAAACTCTGAACATCATGGAGTAATAAGAATTCAGAAGGAATGAAGAGTATATAGGATGAGACTAGAAATGAAGAGGACCCAAAACTTAAAAGCTGATGTGAAGTGCTGGCACTAAAGAAGCCAAAACACCAGGAGGTAGGCCAATCATCAAGGCAGAAAAACTGAGAGAGAAGGGCTAAAGTTGCCATGAAAGGTAGGAGAATTCTGGAAAAGCAGTATCTCATAATGATAAGAAAGTAAAACAGAGGTTATGTCATGATCTCCAAGAAACTCAGTTATACATTAATTCTAATGTTTATTTAAATGGAACAAACTCACTATGAATAAGCAGTATATCACATTTATAATGGAATAACGATTTTTAAAGATAAAAATCCACCCTGATAGAATAAAATATTCTCCTATTAAAGAAATACAAATGAAAATAATGTGGGTTCTGAAGGGGTTTCTTAGCATAGTATAATGATAGGTACTTAAACAACATAAATTAAATGAATTAATGAAAAAGAATTCCAACGGTGGCATCATAACCAGAATAGTCTCTCCTTTTCACTGAACAAATATATGTATAGATGGCCTGACAGATGAAGGACCATAGAAAGAAAACCTGATTCAATGAAGTTCCTAACATCACTGAAAATCCTCCAATAATGTTAGCTATTAATTAAAAAGCTACAGTTACTAGTTGAATAAAAGGTTAATAGTTTCAACTATCAATAAATTTAGGTACAGCTATTCCTCTATGAGCAGAAGCAGTAATCACTGGATTTCATCACAAAACGACAGCTTCTCTCAAAGTGACTAATTTGAAGAGGATATTCCTAATGAGGACATTTATTTGTATGCTAAATAAGCTTAAAACACTTAAAGTTTTATTTGAAAATCACCATTTTTAAATACCTATAGGGAAAAATAAAAAACAGAATAATTATTTTTCCAACAAACCTATCCTAATTTTATTAGTTTAATTAACCGTTCTTACAATTTAAGACCAGTAATTACTTGAGTTACTATGTTGGAAAATAACATCAGATAGTATCTTAGAAGTTCCTTACTGCTAGGTCCTTTTGGCTCTTTGAGGAGAAAAACTAGTTTCTAATAGGGATAACTTTGCTTCAAAACAAAAACTTCCTGTACTATAATTTTAGTTGTCAATTTACAGGTTTAACTCTTCTTACCTCATCATATGATTTACACAGGCTTTACTACAGCTAGTATTGTATCTGCAAAAGCTACAGTGGACATATGTAGGAAAATGGTTTGCAAAATCTTTTATTTCAGAACAGCACTCAATGCACTTGTGAATGCCTCTACAACACCTTGTGGAGACACAAAGAAAATGGTATAAATATATTTTAAAACAAAAGTAATCAGTAAGAGCCATATTACTATTCTAATTAACTAAAGTATAATGTTTTTATACTTAAATTTAAATTGGTATTGTATATTAGGAATAAAACATCACCTTAAGTTCCTCAATGCAGTATTAACTTTGATTTTTTTATTGCTATTAGCCAATGTACTTTGTTTCTTTTGCATATTAGAGATTTTTTATTTGTATTTAGATTTACTTCCATTAGGCTTATTTCCATTAGGTTTATTTGCATTGTATTTGGTTGTATTAGGTTTACTTGTATTCGATTTTGTGGGATTTTTAGCAGTTATATTTTTAGTCCTTGGAGGTGAGAGCTGAAGGGTAGAAGTGCTTGCATTAATGGAAGGTGTAGGTGAAGATCCTGACTGAAGAGGTTCAACTGAAGCTCGAATAGTAACCTACAAGAATGCAGAATATATTTACTTCAAAAAAAAAAATCACTATATTACTATTACAATATCACTGTACAAAAACCATTTAAACATCAAGTATTTTGAAAGAGTACACATAAACTGCAATTGTATTTAGTCTTATTTACTCCAAATGTTCAAAACAAATAAATAAAGTTAAATTTGATATTTATTCACTTAATGTAAAATCAGTTATGTCTAAACACAGTTATTAATGAGTAATTAGGAGTTAATAAAAATTGTATGACTATCAAAAGAGCACATTCCATAGCTATTTTTATGCTGTGACATAATTTTTAAAAAATTCATATATATGTCTAAGTTTCACAAAGCTTGAAAAATAACTCTAGAAAGGCCGACTGATCTCACCCTTTCATAACTACAAAACAAAAAGATCTATAGTAAATGTGACCTCTCCTTTATGGACTCATTATCCTAGATTTATACTTATAAAATGTTATAAGAAAGAGTTAAATCAACTTTTTCCACTGTGTGAAGAATTTAATATTGAGACTTCTCTTAAAGGGAACTAACACAAAATTTATCATTTAGTGTTCAAAATAGAAAATATTCAATTATATCTCTTAGTTGACAATAGAAAGGTCAATTGCCTACCAACATTCTCATTGATCACTTGACTATACTCTCCTCATGCATGTGAGGAACAGACTATGATGAAATCCTATGAAACATGTGCTTAGGTATTATACAAAAGCACTAGGTCAGGAATCAAAAGAACTGAGGTTGAATCTCACATTATGCCTTCCAAGCCATGTAATCTTGAGTAAATAAGATATCCTCTTTAAACTTCTTCATATCTAAAATACAGGGCACTATTTGCCTTTTCTACTCACTGAATGATTGTATGGATTAAATAATACAATGTATGAAAAGTACACTGAAAGCCTCATTCTAAGATGTCGTAACAACATTTAGTATCATTATCATTAATATTATTATTATTATTAAGGGGAAAAATGAGAGAGGACTGCACTGCTTACATTAGTGTTCTGCATGTCTAGTTCCAGCATGAAATGAATGGTTTGCAGGGAAGAATGCTGGATAGCTTCTCTTGCTCTAAGTCTTCAGAGCATGGCTTTATATTATTTTATTTAATTCAAGTACCAGACATACCCACATTCAAAGGTAAGTACCCAAAGCCAAATATAAATGTTTTGGGGGTTATTTCACTTTGGATTATCCATGCCTCTGTTTCCCTCCACTGGAGCAAATATTTAAGAGCTGACTGTACATAAAGAAGTTAGAGAAAACAGATGTATATAAGGCAAAAAGGGAAAAGCAAATTACAATCATCAGTATGCAGTCAGACATGTGTTTGCTCACTTAAAATACAATGCTGTCCAGCAGCAGTACTTGCTTCTCTGAGAGTAGACTAAATGATAACAATTTCAACAAACATCTGAGAACCTTTGGCATTCAAGGCACTATGCCACACACTGGGAATACAAAGATAAATAAAATAAGATTCCTGATATCAAGTCTCTTAGAGTTTAGCTTCTAAAACTGACATAGTTCAAAAATAGCCTATATAATATTGAAACAACCCCCTGATCCAAGGAACAGTTAAACTAGGTACACTTTTAATGAAGGAATGCCATTTCAACATAGTACCCACCACTGAACTCAATGGTTAAAGCTTTCCTTTCTATGCATAAAAACAATGAAATCTAAAATTAATCAATAAAAATATGAAGTCATTTTTAAAAAGTCATATTTAATAGATAAAACCAGGTTAGAGCTAATTTTTATTATACAAAATGTTAAAATATAACATATTTGAACTCACTTTTGTTCCAGGAGGCAATCCTTTTAGTTGTTTAGGTTTTATAAATGTTCGATGATGCTGTGTCTTATGATCCATTTTCTCCTTGCATGTCAAAAATTGCAGTCTACATTTTGTACAATGATGTATTCCTTTTTTCTATTGAGAAACAGAAAAAAGGAAAAATAACTTTTATAACCGCAAAATTCTGTGTCCTGGAACTACTCTAACTTAATTTTAATTAAAGTTTATAATTTCTTATCATAGATAGTATTTTTTAAAACTTATATTACTATCAAATGTATTTGTTACTATATAGAGTCAAACATAAAAGTTCTATTAACAGGTTCAAATAGAAGTTATACCAAATGTATGAAAGCTTTTAATTATAAACTTAAATTATTTAAAAACATGATACTATGAAAATGAGCTAAACATGTTTTAATTTTAGAAAATATCAAAATCATTTTAAAATTTTGCTATTTTCAATCATTTGACAAGTTGGTAAAGTAAATTACACCCTCTAAACTCAAGTAAATCTAACTAGATATTTCAAAGGTTAAATTACAAAAATGGTTATATAAAGCAATGTTGTCCAATAAAACTTCCTGCAATAACGAAATGCTCTAGAGCTTTCCTGTTCAACATGGTAATTACTAGCCATATAATGGTTACTGAGCACTTGAAACATGTCAAATGAAAGTGAGAAGCTAAATATTTTAAATTTTATTTAATTAATTTACACAGGTAATTGTGGCCAGTGGCTACTACACTGGACAACATAGATATGGAGGCATAAAATATAACTGATCATAACCTATGTTTCAGTTGAAAACTCCCTGAGTTCCTCCTAATATCCTGGTCCTATCACATTCTACAGATGGGAAATAGAACCCAAGAGAAATCTAAGTCCCTCTCCCATAGCTAGATAATAACAATGCTAGACTCCCTGATCCAGTGTTCTTCCTACTGTATAATATCAACTGAAACCTTTACACATTTATTCTCAATAATATAAAAATATATTTCATATACATATGCTTATAGTATATAGAAATTTAGAATAGCACATGCAAAATATCTTCTTCAAAGCTGTGTCTCTGCCAGATACATCACTATTTCCCTTTAAATACAACCAACTCTTCATAAAATTTAAGGTAATACTTCTCTGAGGTAATATACAGAGAAGTATCTAGCAAAGTTACTAGCACACAGCAAACATTTCATTAAAAAAAAAGCCAGACATAGAAATACAATATCACATATTCAGCTGGGTGTAATGCTCATTCCTGTATTCCCAGAATTTGGAAGGCTAAGGCAAGAGGATTTCAAGTTTGAGACCAGCCTCAGCTACTTAGCAAGACCCTGTCTCAAAAAATGAAAAGGGCTGGGGATATAGCTCAGTGGTGAAGTTTACTTGGGTTCAATTCCCAGTACCCTCCCCCCGCAAAAATCATATGTTCTCACTCATACATTCAAGATAAAAAAGTTGATCTCATGGGAAGTATATAAAGTGGTCACTAGAGGCTAGAAAGGGTGCAGGGATAGGGATGAGGGAGATCAGACACTGGAAAACAAAACACTTTGATAGGAAGAATAAGTTCTAGTGTCCAACAGCACAGCAGGGTGACTATGTTTATAATAATTTATGTATTATTATAAAGAGCTAGAAGAGAGTTATGTGAATGTTCCCAACACAAATGATAAAACTGTTTGAGGGAAATGCTAATTACCTTAATTTGAACTTATACATTGTAAACATGTATTGAATTATAACTCTATTTCCAATAAATATGTATAATTGTTATATGTCAATTAAAATTTAAAAAATAGAAAATAGTTCTTCACAATGTCCAAAGCAATATGTAAGAACAACATGTTTGAATAATTTTAGCTGTATCTTAAGACTAGCAGTGTAGTGCACTATCTTATATCATAGATATAAGCAACTTAACACAAATTCACTTATAAAGTATTCAAAGAGAGGAGGAAAAAAGAGAGAAAAACTTGGCTAAGAAACAGATACCAGACAACAGGACAGAACAAAAGTTCACTAGAATTCATTTCCCAGAACTCTTTACTAGAATCACTTACTAGGTTACCTCATCCAGCTTCATGATTTGAAATACCACCTACCCAAATGCTTATGTGGCAATATTACTTGACATCTTATATGCTTCTCTATGGACAAACTAAACTCTAGGTTTCCTATATCTCTCTCCTACCATCCTAAATCTGTTCCTTGCTCAGTTTTCTCCATAGCTTAGAATATTAAACTCCATTCTTATAAATGCTTAAGACAAAAAACTCAGTGTCCCCTCCTGCCCCCCCTCTCTTTAACACATTAATAAAACTGCCAACTTAACTTTCAAGACTACTGATAAAATTCCTATTTGTCATTACCTCCAACCACTGCTACCATACTGGGGCAAGTTACCCAGACTATGGTTTAAAAAAAAAAAAAACTTCTATCTTTCTTTCATGTCTTTTTCTGCCCTGTGATCTATTCTCTCCATGGTTGTCGGTAATTCTTGAAATATGCTAGGTCTCTCACTTAAAACCTTCCAGGAGCTTTCCAAAGTCCTGACTCTGGGTCCATACAAATTGGCCTATTGCTACAACCTTATCTCCTACAATTCATCCTTCTATTAGTTAACTCTGCTCCAGCTTCAATGGCCTCCTTGCCAATCTTATTAGTAACTCCGGTTTATTCTCACTTCATTGCCTACATAATGTTACCTCTCCCACATGGCTTACTCCTTAATTTCCTTTGAAGAGGCCCTTTAATGCCCATGCTGTATATAAAAGAGCAAACCCTCCTCCCCAGTGCTTGGCACTCCTTATTTTCCACATTTATTTCCTACCCACAATACTTATCACCAGCATATACAAACACACATTCACACAAATTTATTGTCTTTCTCCATTACAGTACCAATTCCTAAATCACACTGCTATATAATACCTAAAACAGTTCCTGACATACAGTAAGGCATCCTAAATAAATATATGTTGGATGACTAAATAGTGAAGCAGAAAGCAAGAGACTAATGCAGAAAAATACATGAGCGGCAGGTACAATTTAACTAGTTCAAATGACTGCTACTTCATTAAATGCACATTTATCCAAAATCCTGAGACAGGAAACATCAATCTATAATTCCCTGAGGTGGACTCAAGTCTTATACATCTCTGATGTTATGTACATATGCATTTTAATGTGCTAAGGGTGATGAAGATACGGTATCACAGTTTTTAATAACAACAGTGTTCAATCAAAGATATAATGATCTATTCAGAGTATAGAAAAATAACTGTACTGAATTTTTTGATAGTCTTGAGGGATTTAAGGGTAATTCTTACTATATGTAATTTCTACCTTTAGATCTAATGCCAATGTAAAATCAACTCTGTGACAGCAGTAAAAACTAGTGCTCTAAAGTCATGTTCTGTCTTTGACTTTTATGAGACAATGCAACATTAGGCAAGTTACTTTCACTAAAACCCTGTTTCCTCATTTATAAAACATATATAGGTTGTGAGGATTAAGTACCCTGATACAATATGGTGATTACTATATGTTAACTGCTTATTGTTTTATCTAATAAGCTTTTTTAATATATCAGAAATTCTTAAATTATTTTATAAAAGTCATATAAACTGGGTTGTTTGCTCTAAAATTACTCAAGACATAACAATATAATCTTTTAAAGAAACAATTACAAGTGAGGTCTTCAACATAATAAAATGAGACACAGAATCAACAATTTTTGTTACCTGATATTGTATTGTCATCTGTTAAAAGTTTATAATTCTACTCAGTGAAGGTTTCCCAGTCTTTCATAAATAAGTATACATATTATAAATACATTGGAGGATGCCTGATGATCCTTCTTTCTTACTAATAGATTGCCCTGTCTTTACTGCTGGCTATCTACTTCCCAGGCACACCCAAACAAAAAAAATTTAAAAGTTAGGAACCCATGGCAAGTCAAGATGGCTCCAGGCATGAAGGTTTGATTTTAAATAACATAGCCTAGGCTGGTGACACAACTTAGTAGCACATGCTCAGCATGTGCAAAGTCCTGCATTCAATGCCCTACACCACAAAAAATAAATAGAATACATTGTACACCCCACACACTGGATCCACACATCTTATCATTATTTTCATGTCTATAACTCAATGTAGAGCTTAGTAAAGCATCTGGGGAAAGTTACATTAAAAAGCCTCAAAATAAAATAGTTTATACCTTACTCTCCCTTTTAAAATTAAAGGCTAAAGATGAAATACAGAATACGAAGGACAATGTTTCCCAAACTCTTTATCAAGAAATGTTAATAGGTATGTTCAAATAAAGTGTTCAGTGGTCAAATAAGTTTGGGAAATGATACATACTATATCTTTTGCTTGGAGATTTACAATGTCCATTAGCATATTAAAAGCTCTGAGAAGTCCTGTTTTAATAAACAGACAAACAAAACTGTTTAATTTTTTAAATCCAGGCATTTACCAAATTGATTTACCAGTGACAATACTGGGAGAACCCCTATTAACACCTGTTGGAATACTGTTGGGGGATCATCAAATAAAAGATCTTTCCAGAACTTCTCAAGGATGAGTGGTATCCCAGTCACAACACCAGCGATCCCAAATTCATTTGGAAATGCTACTTTTATCATCTTTCCCAATTAAAAATTACTACCTGATTTCATGATTATCTAACAACTGCATCTCATAGCAAGGTGAGTACCAATGGTGAATAAATTGGTGTGCCAGTTTAATTCATAATACGGAAATGCTTAATGAGTTGGAAAAACCTGATTATATGATTAGGTGCAATGAATCCATTAGGTTCTGATTTTGACAAAACCACTGGTGTATCAACATTTTTAGCATAAACAGGGATAATTTAAGTGCTTCAGGGAAAAAAACACAATAAGCATAACATCAGAATTCCAAGCACTAATGCTGAGTTCCAAAAATTACACAGCAAAACTGGCAGAAGTAATCCAGGAAAGAAGTTAGGATCTAAACACAGTTCTCTGGCAGAATTCATACATCAATCCATCAACAGCTTCCTTTGCCTTGTAGCTGTGAAGGATGAACCTAGGTCAATGAAAACACATTTTCTCATAATAACAGAGCTTTAGAAAGTGGAAATAAAGTTTGAAAAGGAATAGGAAAACAAGGTATGTATCCAAAATCTTTTTTTTTCCTCAGTTCAAAGTAATATTCCCCCCATCCTGCTTCTTGAAAACTCCTTCAAAATCATTCCCAGATCTACTCTTAGGACCTTACTATCTGCCACTTGCTTATTTCACTCACCTTCTCTCTTGTTTTTTTCCCCTCAATCCTTGGTTGCCTATTTCTAATCATTTTTCACAATTTTATTTATGGTCTTTATTTATGGTCTACACCATCACTGGAAAGGAGGTAAGGAAAGAACTGGAAGTTTCACAAATAATTCAACATAAATTATAAATTTAATTGGTTTATTTGGAACAACTCTGCTTCATTTCCAGAATAAAACTAATCAGTGTTTCAAGACTTAACCTGTTTTTTCACTAAGATAATATGAACAAACAGGAATTAGAAAATCTCAACTGATGTTTCATATAATGATGCATATAGGGTGTTGCGATTTTAATAAGTTTGAGGCAGAAAGGACACAGCAAGTTCTTAGTGTTTTCATGGGATGTTCTAAAGTGAGTTTCCACATCAGAAAATGATGATGATCTATAATTGCAAACCTAGAAATAGAAAGAAGGTTTTCTTTGATTCAAAAATTTATAACTGATGTGCAATTACAAAGCAAATTATGGATCATTTGTTTAGAAGAACACTGTGTACTACTACTCTTGCTGATGCCTATACACCCAAAAATTCCACTAACAGAAGCACCAAAAAAAAACCCAGAAATTATCTTTCAAAATTAAAGAATTCTTCTCAAAACTTAACTAGGTTTTGTGGTTTTTAGCAGATCATTTATCTATCACTGCCTTGACTGAAATTTTCAAGTTTTGGCACCTCCTGTCCTATAAAGTGCTTTTTCTGCTACAAAACAGCACTCTTCTTTAGACTGTAAATGGACCCCACACTATGGTGGTGGAAATCAATCTTTTATTTTTTTGTCTTCCTATTCCTTCAAATTCTGGAAAAATACTGGTCACAAAACATTAGCTAGGGTTCTTTATAACTAACAGCATTTCAAATTTCCCTTGTATACACCTACATTCTTCCCTATATGGTAAGACATGTCCATCTGTATGTCTAGCTGGGCTCTTCTTTGACTACCACAGATGTAAGCAAGTAACAGTCTGTGGGACAAATGCAGCTCACTGCCTACCCCTCATATAATGAATGAGTTATGCCTTCCACTAATAAATTATTTATAAGAGGGACTTTAATTTTGGTAACCAAATTACCTAAATGATTAAAGAATAAAACACTGATATATTTTATGACACATGAAAGTTTTATGGAATCAAATTTCAATGTCTATATATAAAATTTTATTGGAACATGCCCTTGTACTACTATGGCAGAGTTGCTTGTTTCCAACAATGACAGTAAACCATCAAAACCTGAAATATTTCCTGAAAAAAAATGTATTGACCTCTTGGTTAATGGGCTTAAATCTTGTAGTTAAAACACAAACACACCACTTAAAAGAACACAATAAAAATGTGTATGTACCTGGCAAATATATGGCATTTCACCGGGTTTATTATTATCCTTCATATGTTGTAAAAGAACATGTTCTGTTTCAAATGATAATTCACAGATTTTACAAATGGCTAAAAGTGAGAGGGGGGGAAAAGGTATTACATTTTAAGATATAAAAAATTATTTTACAAATTTATATAAATAGTGGTAGTAACAGCAGCAGCAGCAGAAGTGATCAATCATATAGTTTGTTAACTGGTTGCCAAGCACATTCCTAAACACTTCACCTAAATTAACTCACTTGATTCCTATAACAGCATATGAGGAAGGCATTTCTATTATCCTCATTTTTCAAGAGTTCATGTCTCAATTCTTATAGCTATAACAAAAGGAGGATCTGGTATTTAAACTCAAGCTACTTAGCTTCAAAATCTGATTTTAACTACAACCGTAGTTACTTAAAGTTTAAATGAAGAACACTGATTTCGCATTTGATATATATGATTTGAGGCTTCTGAATCCCCAATATGTAATGCCCAGATTATGCCAAGGCAATTACTATAATGAATTACTTGCCAGAGGGACTTTAATTTTAGTAACGAATTTTATTTCAAAATTTCTAAAAGTTAAAACTTAATTTTTCCATTTTGCCCCCAAATTCCAGAGTCTATTTCTTATTTTTCTTACAGAGTTACTCAGGTTTTCTCACAGTTTCTATCTTCAAATTCAATAATATTCAACATTTAAATGAAACTGCAACTTACTAGAAAATTCATGGGGCGTATGTGTACTTTCAATGTGACACTGCAGCTGAAATGGTGTGGGAAACGGACGGTAGCAGTGCTGGCAGGTGGTGTGGTTTTCCCAGCTTTCACTGCTCTGCTTCTCAAGTTCCAAATGATGTTTCATGTGGTTCATAAACCTATAAATGATTGTCAACAGGTGCAAAAATTCAGATTTAAAAACAAAATCTCACCAATCTCTGAGTCTTAATCTCAAAAATACCAAGTATTACTGAAAATCCAAAATGTCTTAAAAGTCCTCTAGAAAAGAGTATATTTTAAATATTGCATTTTCAGTGATTTTTTTCAAATTTATTTCAAAATAATCAAAATATCACTCATTTTCTAACTCAATCATTACTTCAGATTATTTTTAAAAATTTAAGGTAAAAGAGCAGGCTTGTTTTTTATACCTTAAATACTATTTTTAGTTTAAAATAAAACACTGAAAGAAAGGAAACCCTAGCACCAAAAGCAGCTAGAGTCATGAGAGAAATCTTTTAAGACTGTGAAGACATATAATAGATTCCAGCTGCTTAAAAGACAAATTACTGGTATTTTTACTTGTGTCTTGGTTTCTAAATGCATGTAATAGCAATTTCAATGCTTACAATTACAAGAACTTTTTTTTTAATGATACTGGCTTACTGTTAGCACATAATGTTTATTTTAACTTGCAGACTGTGACCTTTATAAAAAAGGTCCATTTTTCAGTTTTACATTCTGCTATTTCAGCTTCCCTAAAAGGCTCCTTATGAAAAGAAACTATGACCTTCAACAGCAGAGAGTGTAGTATAAATGAGAATACTTATTTAGAAGAGCTTACTGAAGCTTTTTGCTGAATTTGAAAATAAAAGTTATTCAATCAAAACAACAATTTTTGGACTGGTCAGCTATTTACAATTACTCATTTTGAAGCCCTATAAGAAATAATCTTGCAACTATTAACATTGATGATAATGTCATCAATCTGGATAACTATCATCAAGAAGGTTATAACATATCTCTTTTTTTACACCTCTACCACACTACTCTTTACAGCAAGTTATGATACACCTTAAAATATCTTTCTTCTTTGGCTTTAACACAAGCTCTACAACACCTACCAGAAAAGTCCTAGTCTTGGTTAAGTATTTACATATGCAAAGCCAATACCTTTTAGCTCAAAATCATAAGCACTTAAGTATATTTATATAAAGGATCCTTTAATCAGCTAGTTATTTTCTCAATTATTAAATAAGCCCAATCTGGAGTTCATATTTTTCAAATGAACAGATGGAAATGGGAGAAACTAAAAGGGCAAATTTTTTGGAATCATGTTCACAGAATGAAATATACCTATTTTCATTGATAAGTAAGGGGTAAAATACTAATATCACAGTATGATAATAACAGAACAGAGTAGAAATCTTGAGCTGTTTGTTTCTTACCATCCTTGAAAAATAATTTGCCTTTCCAGCTTTACTGGAAAAATTAAAAGCAATGTTATATAATACACTTAATTTTGGTTATGAGGTACTTTACTTTAAGGTTACATTTATCAGATAACCAATATATTTTAAATGCTTAATCACTGGATGTTATCAAATGGAGCATGCTGAAAATTTCTAAATATTCTGATAACATAGACCTATGTCTCCGGAAATAATTTCTGAAAAAAGAAATTTCCCATTTTCATGTTTGATATGAAATGGAAATGGCTAATCTTAAAAGCAAAAAAAAAAAAAAAACTTGTTGCTCAAAAAATTTGTAATATGATATGTGTCATATTTAATTTGAACAAGGAGCTTAAATCAGTTAATCACACTTCCATGCTTATCATTGCATCTATTTTTTAAATATATATATTTTTAGTTGTAGTTGGACACAATACTTTTTATTTATTTATTTATTTTTATGTGGTGCTGAGGACAGAACCCAGGGCCTCACAGGTGCTAGGCAAGCGCTCTACCACTGAGCCACAACCCCAGCCCTCATTGCATCTATTAACATGATTTCTGACATATTTTACTATTAAAATGGTAAAAATATGTAAATAGGTGGTAGAGTTCTATTATAGTACTGTTTCAGTGTTATATGTCAAAGCACAACTTCCCCTTTGTTAAAGAATGGGGACCACTAGTTCTTGATGGCAGTTAACAGTGTCACAAAGGAGGTAAAAGAATGAGAAAATTCATATGATATAAGATATGGGAAAGAACTTGGAAAAAGTTCTACCATAAAGCAACCATTAATGATTATTATAGGAGCATATCATAGAAGACAAGAAAACAAATAAATGCTGGGCCCAGGCGTGTAAGTACATGCTTAAAAATGCTACAGGTGATAGTAATAAAGAGTAAATGGAATATACACATATATATGTATGTTTGTATACACAAACACACACATATCTTGTCTAAGTACACTGATATCTGCAACTTACTTTGAAATTAATTTAAAAGTCAGATAGTCCAAAGGAAGAAAAATATGATAAAGCAAGTACAGTAAAATATTAAGAATAAAATAAAAGTTGTAAGTGTAGAAGTGTCCAATAAGACTTAAATTTTTGATGAGTATTTGAAAATTTTTATAATGAAATTGTAGAAAGTAACCTTATATACTATAAATGTCATGCCATATAATCAATGAAAAATACCATTCAATATATCTTGTTATTTTATTCTTGTTACTCACTTACATAAGATATCTTTATAGTATATCATGTAATGCAAAAATTCCAAAGTAAGTTTCTAAAATTTAAAACATTTGTGTACACCTCTTCAAAATTTCATTGTGAATGAAATCTCTAATTGTTAAAGGTGTCAAATTATAAAATCAAAGCAGACACATCTCCTAGAAACGGTATACCTTTAAAACACATTGCTTTTGGCTGGGCTTGGTGGCACATGCCTATCATCCCAGAGGCTTGGGAGGCTGAAGCAGGAGGATCTCGAGTTCAGAGCCAGGCTCAGCAAAAGCGAGGTGTTAAGCAACTCAGTGAGACACTGTCTCTAAATAAAATACAAAATAGGGCTGGGGATGTGGCTCAGTGGTTGAGTGTCCCTGAATTGAATCCCTAGTAACCCCATCCCCCAAAATAGATCACTTTTCCCACTAGGTAAATGTTCTTAATATGAATTGAAAGCTTTGAGCATTAAGATTAGCATAAAGAAGTTCAAAACTGGACACTTTTGAAGTGCTTTCTCCTATAACTGAAGAAAAATAAAATGTAAACTACCTAAAAGATTCACTGCTAAAACAAAATGAACTTATTTTTTTCTTTTAAGTTAAAATAAACTTTGTACATCTTAAGAAATGTGAAAGAAATACAAATAAGTAGATCCTGGTGTCAAATTCTAAAATACAAGAAATGACAAAAGCTTTTCAACAACGAACAAACAAACAAAAAGTCTGCCTTTGTCTATAGTAGAAAGTATTAGAATTGTTTATCTAGAATAGCATAGGAAAATGTAACCTAAAGATACAACATTTATATTTGTAGCATTTCAATTTTCAAATAGAAATAAAAATAAATATTTACATACCTAATATTATGTTTTAGAATTTTCAAGCAA
The DNA here is from genome assembly GCF_048772815.1 of Callospermophilus lateralis. NCBI lineage: Eukaryota > Metazoa > Chordata > Mammalia > Rodentia > Sciuridae > Callospermophilus > Callospermophilus lateralis. The sequence continues at coordinate 3,841,363 of NW_027517238.1, forward strand.
CTGAAGCGTTTAAAGGTTGTGTGAGTCTTCTGTTCTTCCTGGGCATCTTCTTCATGTTTTCCATAATAAAAGTCATTAACTAACATGATCAATTTTCCTTTCTCTGAATCAATAGTCTTATTTGTATTTGCTGTATTTGAAAATTCTGTTTTAGCCAGTCCCAAAAAGTTATTTATCATTTCTGGACAACAATACTGAGAAAGAAAAAAATTAGAAGCCTTGTTAAAAAAAAAAAAAAAGCAAAAATTATTCTGTGGTTACAACTAAGGTCAGGCTATGTAAAACTCTGCTTGGTAATACATCTGGAAAAATAGTCACCCAAAATTTGTGGTGCATATACATATTCTAAAAATCATAAATGACAAACACTTATTGTCTTAATAAACAAAAAAAAATTTTTCAAAAAGAAATGAAAACCCTTAAACAGGACTTGGCTATAGATGTAATAACCATTCCTTTGCAATTTATCTATTCAGGTGTAACTATTTAATAATAATTTGTTGCTTGGTCCAAAATTATTCATTTCACATCTATTTTGAGAGTACATAAAGAAATATTTCATTTGCCTTGATGTATATTTTTAATTATCATGTAACACAAAAAAATTTTGTAAGACCTTAATGGAACTAGACTTTGACCCTACTAACCTGCTATTTCTTAGACTCAAGGTACTAGAAAAGGTATTGAACGCAAAGATATATAAGACTAATCTTCCTTCTTAAAAAAAAAAGAAAGAAAGAAAAGAAAAAAATCCACTTTTTTACATTAGGTATAAAAGAAAAGTGTTTTTACATCTTAAAACCTAGAATGCTAAATATCTGAAGAGGAAACTTACCTCTTCGGGAGTAAAATCACAATGTCACATAAAATGATTTTAATATGGAATTTGTTCATATGTGAGCTTTTCCTTTTCTTTTTCAACAAGATAGAACTAATTCTATCTTTTATTTATTTATTGCACATAACATTCAGTTGTATAGTTTTTACTTAAAGGGCAAGCTCAGGAATATGTGCATTATAATATTTGTTAAAATGCTAATTCCTGGGCCTCACTTCAGAACAACTAAGCTACAATGTCCAGAGATAGGGCCTAGAAGTTAATATATTATCTATTATTTTTTTGATAGTTGTAGATGGACAGCATGCCTTTATTTTATGTTTATTTTTATGTGGTGCTAAGGATCGAACCAAGTGCCTCATACATGCTATGCAAGAGATCTGCCACTGAGTTAGAGCCCCAGACCTAGAAGTTATATTTTTTAACAAGCGGTAATTCTTTTACAACTTAAGTGTTTTCTATACGTGTTATGTGTTAAACTGGCATCAACATAAGAAAATTTTAAACTCTTAATACACCTATTTCATTTCTAAGATAACAACATCCACTTCTACCACATGTGAAATGTTAGACAACTGGTGGAACACTCTGTATTACAAGGGACAGTGGGCCTTTCTGGTCCAAGACAGACTTATAACATTTCTTTCAAGGTTGCATTTTACTTATTTTGTTTTACTTATCAATTTATGAATCTGAAAAGAAAACACACACACACACACTACACACACACACACACAATCTAAAATAGATACAAAGAAAAAAAATACTAAGTAAAATGGGCCACAAATAAGTGGTATAACTAACCTATGTTAAGGAGTTGAGGTTTCACCCACATGCAAAATTAGGACAAATAGATTAGTTCTCTAGTACAACATGAATCTCTGTAGTCTTCCATTCAGAATAAATTATAATTGAAATAGAAATACAACATAAAAAGGGAGGTAAGAAAGGTTTTGCTATTTATGTTCCTATATTCTTCTTGCAATATTACATAATATCTGAGAGCTCAAACTTAGGAAATTCAGACTATTTCTAAGGAGTTTTACAAGACTAAGTTCCTTCTTTTAAAAAAATGCTACTTTCTACTTTAAGGATAAATGAAGAAAAACATGGTAGGGAATAAAACAACTAGCATTATTAGAAAAATTACTCAAAATGTGTATCTTCTAACTACTACTAATATGTATCACTGGCACCATTTTGACAAACAAAACTCTTCACTTATTTGAAGGATTCCTTGGAGAAAGATCTCAAACAATGAGAAGTTATAATGCACAAAAATAAATAATAGAGAAAAGTCTTCCTATTAAGAAATTCAGATTATTTTGTGTCCCAAACACAAAATCTGGCATATAGTAGAAGTTATTCTGAGTCATATTTAGCACCTGATTATTTTCTGAAATCTACAAAATAGTTTATGAGAGAGTATGTTGCAAGGTTTATATTCTCCAGAAATGTCTAATTTGAAATTAAAGTTGACCTAGAGTAATAAATTACAATATATATATATATATATATATATATATATATATATATATATATATATATATATCATATAATCAATTACTTGCTGTTCTTTTTTTTTTCTTTTACACAAAAGACAGGATCAGATTTTTAAAAATTAACATACAAATCTTGTTCACAGCAACTTTAAAAATTTGTTTTTAAATTGTAGTTGGAAACTATACCTTTTTTTAAATTTATTTTTATGTGGTGCTGAGGATCGAACCCAGTGCTTCATACGTGATATATGAGTGCTCTACAGTGAGCCACAACCCCAGCCCTCACAGTAACCCCTCACCAACAACAGGTCATCTCTTAGACCTGGAAATCTGTCATCTCTACCATGAAGCCTGGATGACTTTAAACAATTGTTGACCAGTCTGACACTTCATGATCCTAACATCTCTGGTCCCAGTAAGAATGCTAAAGCACTGCATGATGTTGCTGAAAACTTAGAGACTGGGTTCTGAGAAGGGGAAAAAAAGAGGCTGAATACCTAGTTTTCCTCTTCCTCTTCCCTGTGCACAAACACAAAACATGCCCTTTCTACAGAAATAAACTTGCTTTAGAATCCCACCTTATCCCAGAGAGAGATTAAGAAGTAGGACATCAAGGGAAAAGGAGAAGGGAAAAGGAGAGGGAAAAATGAATAACAGAGAGGTAAGATAAATTAGAGAAAAGGATAGTAGTAAACAGATACTGCAAAATAAAAGAAGGGAAAGAGAGGCCAGTAATGAGAATAGCAAGGTTTAAAAAAAGAGAGATTAGGATTAGAGAGAAAATGACAGATATAGCATGCAAAGGAAAATTCATTTTGGACATACAACTGTATGGAATAAATATTTTAAAATATAATTCAGGAAAACTGTGCTAAAACAAAGGAAGACACAAATATAAAGGCAAAAGAATACACTGTACACTAGAGAAGACTGACTCAAACTTTCTATAGTAAGTTATGTCACTATAAAATTATTAATGTTAAAAATATTAGTCTAATATAGATAGATAGATAGATAGATAGATAGATAGATAGATAGATAGATAGATAGACTGGGATGTAGCTCAGAGGTAAAGTGCCCCTAAATCCCCAGTATCAAAAAAAAAGAAAAAGAAAAAGAAACTTATTACTTTCTAGATGAGACCCTCTGCAATTTAGTGAGACCTTGTTGCAAAAAAAAAAAAAAAAAAAAAGAATTGGAATGTAGTTCAGTGGTAAAGAGCCCCTGAGATCAATTCCCAGTACCAAAACACAAAGTAACAAAAAACAAACAACAACAAACACTGAACACTAGAATCAAAAACAAAAAACTTTTTGAACATTTTAAAATGTTAAGGATACATTCATGATACAGTTATGAAAGCTAGATTCTTCTGTATCACAAATATCAGCTAAGTAATGAAAGATATGGATTGAGATGTGATTATATATCTAGGACAGAATAAGTGAAGATAAGGATATGTAAAAAGTTTTATCAGTGGATACTAAACTACAGTTAGATAGGAATACAAGTTCTGGTATGCTATTATTACATAGTAGGGTGTCTATAGATAACAATAATGCACTGTACACTTTAAAAAGCCAGAAAAAGGGAGTGGGGATTATGGATCAGTGGTAGAGTGCTCACCTGGTGCGGGTGAGGCACTGGGTTCAATCCTCAGCACCACATAAAAATAAATAAATAAAAATAAAGACATTGTGTCCACCTACAGCTAAAATTTAAAAAAAAAAAGCCAGAAAATTTAAAGTTTTCACCATAAAGAATTGATAAGTGTTTGCAGAGTAAAACATTAAACAATGGACACATATCAAAGCATCGTACCCCATTAATACGAAAAATTTTATGCTTTATGTACCAGTCAAAATTAATGTAAATAAAGACTAAAATTATAATGAATACTCTGAAAAAGTTTATATGACAAGCAAATAATTTACTTATTATTTTTAGTGTACCTCACTAAAGACTAAAATTATAATGAATACTCTGAAAAAGTTTATATGACAAGCAAATAATTTACTTATTATTTTTAGTGTACCTCACTATCTATAGTATATCTTACTATATCATACACGTATTTTCAAATTTCTACCTAATAGTAAAGAAAACAACCTACAGACATTTTTGCTAAAGAAAAAAAAGTATTCATCAGCACTTGGGCTTTACTATAAGAGGTATGGTTAGAATACCAATTAACTAATAATACAATGAGAAAAATGTCTAACTTTAAGAAATTCCTAAAGAATAAATGAAATAATGTATTTATTCAAAGCTTAGTTTTATGTTTGACACATGGAATCAAATAAATTATTATAGGATATTTTAATATTTTTCCATTGAAAAAAACATTAACTGTGATATAATGAACTTTGATTTATCAAAAACTTCTATTTAAGTTTTTTTAAATTATTGATCTAAAAATTACATTATTTTATGAAAATTATATTAAATTTTAACTAAAATATAAAAATATAAAAGCTAAAAAGTAAAAAAAAGTCCCCAGTTTTCTATTTTTTAATTTTTATGATCAACACATTATATTTATACATTTTTGAAACAATGTGATTTTTACATTTTTATGATGCAATTGTGTGAACACAATCAAAATCCTCTTCTAATATGAGATATAGAATGCATTACTGTTAATTATACTCACCCTATTATGCCATAGAACATAAGAATTTGCTGTGCCTATCAAACTATAACACTCTACCTGGTGACCAACCAATTTCTATTCCCTTCCCCCTCTACTTGTCCCCATCTCTGATGACCTCTAGTCTATTTGATTTCTATGAGATCAACTTTTTAAAACTGCCCACTGACTGAGATCATGTAGTATTTGTCTTTCTGTGCCTGAAACTCTCCAGTTTTAAACATTTCCTTCCTAGATTTGTGACTATGCTTTGAGACTTCATTATTATAAACACATACATTATTCAATTGCATTCAATTTAGTTAAATAGTATTTCTTACACATTGTCCCATTTTATCTATCATAGAGATACCCTCCTTTCATAAAATGTTACAGTGTTCCATTACATAAATCTTTTAATATTTTGGTTATTTCCAGTACAAGTAATCACAAATAATGCTATAACATGTAAAAGTCACACATGGAATAAGGTTGCCAATCTCTCCAGGCCCAGAAATGTGTACGTTTTGCATGTTTAACTGATTCTATTTTGTATACAGACTGTATGCAAAATAGAGGGGAAATAAGAACATTCATGCCTACTTCTATATGTGAAAAGAAAATCAGGAAGGATATAAAACTGGCAACCAGGTCATAAGAGTCTGAGGTAAAGATTCTTCCCATACACACCTTCCTATTGTTAATTTTTAATAATGTGACTTTGCTACCTAGTATAAATAAATAAATAAATAAATAAATAAATAAATAAATAAATAAATAAATAAGACTAAGAGGACATAGTAGCAAGAGATCTTCCAAAAATGGTAGATTAGAGGCATTATACACTTGCCTGCATCTCCTTGAAACCAAATTAAAATAACTGTAACATAGTTGCTCACTGAGATGAATGACTATGAGAAAATACCAGGTTTCAACTGTGGATAGAGACTTGGAGAAGCCCAAACACAATGCACCAGTGCCAATCCCAGGGAAGTATGCCCCAGAGGTAGAGAAGAAACAGAGTCCCAACAAACATGACTGGCACAGGATCCAGCCTCCTGCAGAAATATAGGCTAAGCAAACAACAGTACAGTTTGCATGTTGAATTGGCTCTGTAGAAGACACCTGTACTTCTTTGCATATTCTCAGTTTTATAATTTGGAGCCATCTTAGAAAAGGTCCTATTGTCTGAGGTTACTTACTGCTTTAGCAATCAGCATATGTAGTAACAGATGGTGCTTCTCATTAAACCTGGCATTTTGCCAGACGCAGCTCTCAGAGTCTGGGGAATGAGCAGTCACATGTAGCCAGGACTGGAAACACCAGAAAAATGGACTGTGGATTATGCAGAACTCACCACCATCCCTTCCTCCACAGATCTTTGAGACTCTATATCCTCTCTCCATCCTTGGGGGGGGCATACAGGGACACTCCACAGAGCTAGTATTAGCTCTACCCTCCAAGTACTAAGCTCTGAAGAGAAGATTTGGGGAGTTCCACATTCTGACATGCCATGATGTCAGCATCAGCTCTGCTCTAGAAGTGCATAACACAAATAGCTCCAGAGAGAATTTGTTTCTAGGGAACTCTGCATTCCACACTAGCTCATTCTGGTGTACAAAGCAGCTGAGAGGTATTCCAACTGAATCAAGCCACAAATTGCTATCATCAGTCAACTGACTAGTACCACAAAAGAAAGGAGTAAGCCCCAGTCTTTTCTCTGTCCAAGCAGCACACAGACTAAAGACAAAGAAATTCTCTGATCAGCACAGTCAAAGAGTTTCTATCCTTCCTGCTCACTTGGGCACTCGAGGGAAAAGAAAATTTTCATTTTTTTTATTCATAGTTTTACTTTTTTTTTTTTTTAACTCAGGGGTACTTTCAAAACTGCACTACATCCCCAACCCTTTTCAGTTTTTCAGACAGGTTCTCTTCAATACTGGCTTTGAACCTGTGATCCTCCTGCCTCAACTTCCTGAATAACTGGGATTACAGGCATATACCACCACACCTGGCTTAAGTTTTTGTTGTTGTTCTTATTTTTATGTGCTGTTTTGTGCTTATTTCCCTTTTTTCCTCTTATTTTTTTGATATTGGGGATTGAATTCGAGGACACTCGACCCCTTAGCCACATTCCCAGCCCTTGTTTGTGTTTTATTTAGAGACAAGGTCTTACTGAGTTACTTAGTGCCTTGCTAAATTGCTGAAGCTGGCTTTGAACTCTTGGTCCTCCTACCTCTGCCTCCCAAGTCACTGGTATTACAGGCATGTGCCACCATGCCTGTATTTTTCTCCTCTTTTTAATATGAAATATTTTTCTTCTCTTCCTTTCTCCCTTTTCTATTTTACTTTTCTCCAACTATATTTTATCCCTTTGATTAATTCTATTTTTATTATTTAACTGTTTGTTATTTAATATTATTTTTCTTCTTTCTTTTCATTTGTTGTGGTATTACTGTTTTTAGTTTTTGGATTTTACTTTATTTATCTATCTCATTTTTTCTTTCTTCTTTGTTCCTCTTCTTTTTTTTCAGTGATTGAGATTGAGTCTGATTGTGTTGAACACATCAGCTGGGTGCTCTGCCACTGAGCTACACTCCCAACCCAGCTGAGGGGAATTATGCCTTGCTTGGGCCACACTTTAACCTTGGCAGATACTTCAACTTAGGGAATAGGAGGAATAAAAGCCCACAGACTATAACCTGTCCCCAAGCAAGCATGGCAAGGTGGGTGAATCTGAAGTCCCTCTTGGGAACCCTCACTACTATAACAAGAACAGAAGAAATAGCATAACTGTTATAGGCACCATAAGTATGGTATATGGTGCCTCAATATCTGTCATTCCCATACCCTATCAGACAGCATATTGCTGATAGGGTTGGAGGTGAGTGTGACAGTGGAGGGAGCTGTAACTGGCCATTGTTTCTCCCCATGAAACAACTAGAGATGCCCTGAATGTCTAAACAAAAGATAAAGGCTCCAGAACATCACCACAATTGGAACAGCCAGTAGAAGAACTGCTTCCAAGTTAACAACCAAGATCAACAAAGCCCAGGGGAAACCCCCAACACATACCTGATAGGGGCTTCAATTCCCACTATAGGAGTAATCACAGAGGGTACACTCTATATCTATTGCTGTCTATAGCAAAATTGCCTGAAATACCAGACAGACTACCCTCTTGCAAGTCCTATAAAGAAAATAAATCACTTAGGCTCTGACATATTATATATTGTGTAAAAATCTTTAACCACAGCTAAAGAAGCCACAGGAAAGTACACAAGGAAGTACAAATTGAATTAAATTCAATTCTAAATAGAAACCCAGTAACCCAGGGCTCACCAAGAAATAGTGGAAAAGAGTGAAAGATATCCATCCCAGTGGATGAGCAAATCTCAACATAGAAACACAAGAAATATGAAAGCACAAGGCAGTAGAATAGCTCCTGAGGTTTATAAATCTCTAATAAATCTGTAATCCAAAGATATAAAAGTAGATGAACTACTTGACAGAGAAATTAAAAGAATACTTTTTTTAAAAACAGTTCAATGAATTCCAAGAGGATATAAGAGCTGAATGAATTAAGGAAACCAATGCAGGATATGAATGAGAAATTTGATAGACAGGGATTTTGAAACAGAACCAACCAGAATTCTTGGAAATGAAAAGCTCAATAAGTCAGATTATTAAAAACTCACTTGAAAGCCCCACCAAAACATTAGATAGACCAAAAGAAAGAATAACAAGACTTAAAGAAAAAGTTGAGGAGTTATCAGATTCAGAAACCAATTTTAAAAAATCAGTAAAAATGAACATAATATACAAGATCTCTAGGATACCATTAAAGAACCAAACACAGGTATGATCAGAAAGGATGAGGGAGAAGAGCTACAGATTGAAGGCATAGAAAGTCTATTCAGGGAAATGTCAGAAGATAGCTTCCCAAATCCTGGAAAAGACATGGATATCCAGGTCAAAGAGACATACAGAGCCCCAACTAGCCAAGCGCCATGGTGCTTGCCTGTAATCCCAGCAACTTGGGAGGCTGAGATAGGAGGATCATGAGTTCAAAGCCAGAATCAGCAACTGCCAAGGCACTAAGCAACTCAGTGAGACCCTATCTCTAATAAAATACAAAATTGGGCTGGGGGTGTGGCTCAGTGGTTGAGTGACTCTGAGTTCAATCCCCCGTATCAAAACAAAACAAAATAAAACAAACAAACAAAAAAACCCAAGTAGACATAACAAAAAGAAAAAAGAAAAGAAAAAAAAAGCTTACCCACAACATATTATATTTAAACTCCCAAAAGTACCTAACAAAAAATATTTATAAAGCTGCAAAAAAGAAGGGTCAAGTCATATTTTAAGACAAAGACATTAGAGTAACAGTGGATTTCTCAGAAGAAACTCAAAAAGGCCAGAAGGGCAAGGAATGATGTATTTCAAGGCCTAAAAAAAAATAAATGTCAAACTCAATTACCATACCCAGCAAAGTTTCCCAAATCAAAGGAAAAATAAAGAACTTTCATGATAAGCATACATTAAAGGAATTCCTGACCACTAAATCAGCATTATAGAATATACATAAGGGAATTCTACACAGAAGTGAGGAAGAAAGACTAACACAAAAATAATGACACAGGAAAAAATAAATTTCAGTAGACGAGATTAGAACAGCTAATAAGAAAAAAAAAGGAGAGAACCAAACAGTATTAATAAAATCATCAAATTTCTAAGATCAATAAAAGAGCAAGACACAACATAGAACATTCAAAACAACTAGGAAAAAACTTCAGCCTCGGCTGGGGATGTGGCTCAAGCAGTAGCACGCTCTCCTAGCATGCGTTCGGCCCGGGTTCCATCCTCAGCACCACATACAAAGATGGTGTGTCCTCCAAAAACTAAAAAATAAATATAAAAAAATTCTCTCTCTCTCTCTCTCTCTCTAAAAAAAAAAAGAAAAAAAAAACTTTAGCCATGTATGGTGGCACATGCCTGTAATCCCAGCACCTCGGCAGCCTGAGGCAGGAGGGTTGTGTGTTCAAAGTCAGGTTTAGCAACTTTCCAAGACCCTAAGCAAATCAGTGAGACTCTGTCTCTAATAAAATACAAACAGGGCTTGGGATATGACTCAGTGGTTGAATGCCCCTGAGTTCAATCTTTGGCACAAATAAAGTAATTTTAAAAATTACAGAATAACAAGAAAAAAGTGCACACGCACCTTTTAATAAGAATTCTCAACATAAATGGTCTTAATTCTTCAATTAAAAGGTGCAGATTAGCTCATTAGATTAAAAAAGAAGACCAAATAATATACATTCTAAAAAACTCACTGGCAACAACATACACAAACTGAAAGTGAAAGGATGGAAAATGATACTGTAAGCAAACCAAATCCAAAAGCAAGCAGCAATAGCTATACTCACAGATGACAAAACAGAAAAAACAAAGGAGGTCATTACATATTGATAAAGGAAATTATTCATCAAGACACATTAACAATTACAAACATATGCACGAAACATAAGAGCACCAATTTTATAAAACACCACAGGACACAAAGGGAGAGATGGCCCTAATAATAAGTAACTGCAGTTCCCACTTTCACCCTACAGACCAAATAAAATCAACCAAAAAATCATCAGGGGTGAATTATACCATAGTTCAAATAACTTAACAGACATATACATCTAAGGGCTGCAAAACGTGTATTCTTTTCATCAGTGCATGAAACTTTTTACACAATAGATCATATTTCTGACCATAAAGCAAGAGTTAACTAATTCAGAAAAACTGAAATGATTACTTGTATCATATTGTATCATGATGGAATGAAACCAGAAATTTGTAACAAGAAAAACTGCAGTAATTATATCAAAACATTGAGACTAAAAATACACTGGTGAACAAACAGTAGGTTATGGAAAAAATCAGGAAGGAAATTTAAAAATTCCAAGAATCAAATAAAAATGAAAACATAATATAGTAGAACCTGTGGGATACAGTGAAAACAGTACTTTGGGGGAAGTTTATAGATATGAATGGCTATATTGAGGGAGGTAGGGGGAGGAGAGCCCAAATAATAACCTAAGATAAATCTCAAGGTCTTTGAAAAACAAGAATAAACTAAGGGGCCAGGTGCAGAGGCTTACACCTATAACCCCAGTGGCGTGGGAGGCTGAGGCAGGAGCATCACAAGTTCAAAGCCAGCCTCAGCAACAGTGAGACCCTGTCTCTAAAGAAAATACAAAACAGGGCTAGGGATGCGGCTCAGTGATTGAGTGCCCATGAGTTCAATCCCTGGTACCAAAAAAAGAAAAGAAAAAATAAATGAAACAAAGAGCTGTTTCTTTGAAAAGAAAAATAAAATTGAAAAACTTTTACCAAATTTAACCAAAAGAAAGAGAAGACCCAAATTAACAAAAATAGAGATGAAAAAGGTATACTACAAAAGACAACAATCATAAGATCCTTTGGGAAAATCTGGGAAAACTACATACCCAAAAAAAATGGAATATCTAGAAGAAATGGAGGAGATTCTGAACACATATTTTAAAAATCCAATTAGATCAGTAATGAGCAATGTGACTGAAGCAGGAGAAAAGTCTCCAAACAAGGAAAAGCCCACGCCTAGACAGATTCAATGCTGAAATTTACCAGACTTTTAAAGAACAGCAATGCTTCTTAAGCTATTTAGAAAAAAAAGGAAGAAAATGTTTCCAAACTCAGCTTACCAAGCTAGAATTACCCTGCAACCAAGACCTGATAATGACACAACAAAAAGGAGAAAACTATATACTAATATCCTTGATAAACATAAATGCAAATAAATGGAAAATCCTCAATAAAATACAAATCAAATTCAATGGCACATTAAAAAGCTTGTCCACAAGTTGGCTTCATGAAAGGGATGCAAGGATGGTTTAACACACACAATTCAATAAATGTAATATAGCACATTAATACAAAAATTAATAGAGGATAAAAAAACTTGATCTCATAGATAAGAGAAAAAAACCTTCGATAAAATTCAGTAAAGCTTCATGATAAAATGCTCTGAATAAACTATATATAACACAATCATACTTTAACATAATAAAGGATATATATAACACACCCATAGCCAACATCATACTGAATACAGAAAAATTGAAAGTGTCCCTTCTAAACTCAGCAACAAGGACCTGGAGTTGTGGCTCAGCAGTAGAACGCTCGCGTAGTGCATGCAGGGCACTGGGTTTGATCCTCAGCACCATGTAAAAATGAATAAATAAAATAGAGGTATTGTGTTCAGCTACAACTAAAAAATAAACACTAAAATAAATAAATAAATGAACTCAGCAATAAGACAAGTATAACTATTCTCACCAATCTTTTTTTTAATTGAATATGACAGTGGAATGCATTACAATTATAATTTTTTATAAATACGACAGTGAAATGCATTACAATTTTTTTTATAAATGACAGTGGAATGCCTTACAATTCATATTACACATATAGAGTACACTTTTTCATACCTCTGGTTATATATAAAGTGTATTGACACCAATTCGTGCCTTCATACATGTTCCACCACTCTTATTCAATATAGTAGTACTTAAAACCTTAGCCAGGCCAATCAGGCAACAGAAAGAAATAAAAGGGATAAAGATAGGATAGGAGGAAGTTAATGTATCCCTTGATTACAGACACAATTCTATATTCAGAAAATCCTAGACTCCACCAAAATACTCTTAGAACTGACAAATTCAGCAGATTTGTAAGATTTTACAAAATGCACACACAAAAATCAGTAGCTTTTCTAGACATCAATATCAAACTCACTGAGAAAGAAATCAAAAAGCAATCCTATTCACAGTAGTCTCAGAAAACAAAAACTAAAATACCTAGGAATAAATAAAACCAGAACTGTGAAAGACTTCTATAATAAAAATGACCCCCAAAGAGGTATAAACATAAAGAACTTGAGGAAAAAAAGAAAAAACTAATGGAACATGGGAAGGCTTCCCATGTTCATATTAGGAGAATATAATTTAAATGGCTATAACACCAAAAGTGATCTACATGTACCATGCAATCCTTATGAAAATATCAATGACATTATTCATAGAACTTGAAAAAAATTCTAAAATTTGTATGGAATCATAAAATACCTAGAATAGTCAAAGCAATCCTCAGCAGAATGCACAATGTAGGAGCCATCACAATACCTGACTTAAAAATACACTACACAGCTATAGTAACAAAGATATGTACTGACGTAAAAACAGACATGAAGGCTATGAATAGAATAGAAAAACAAGAATAAAGCCACAAATCTAGAGCCAACAGATTCTTGACAAAGGTGTCAAAAACATATCAGAAAAAAGAAACCTTTTCAAACTGGATAGAAAACTGGATATTCACTTATAAAAGACTGAAAATACCAGACCCTATCTTACATCCTGAACAAAAATAAAGTCAAGATGGATGGATCAAAGACTTTAATGTAAGACCTGAAACTCTGAAACTACTAGAAGAAAACATAGGGGAAAAATTTCAAGATACTGATACAAGCAATCGTTGATTGCCTGAATAGGACTTCAATAACTCAGGGAACAAAAGCAAGAACTGACAAATGGGATGATATTAAACTAAAATGCTTTTGCAGTGCAAGGGAACAACAGAATGAAAAGACAGCCTATAGAATGGGAGAAAACTTTGCCAACTACTCATCTAACAAATTATTAATATCCAGGACATATAAAGAACTCAAAAAACTTAACAACAAAAGAACAAGTAAAGTAATCTAAATTTTAGAATGGGCAAATTATCTACACAGACACTTCTCTAAAGAAATACAAATGGCCATAAATACATGAAAAAATATTCAATATCTTCATCCATCAGGGAACTACAAATCAAAACTACATTGAGATTCTATCTTACCTTAGAATGCTATTATCAAAAAAAAAAAATCCAAAAATGCTTGCAAAGAAATGGAAAAAAAAAACCTCTTATACTCTTGTGGGAATATAACAGTACATATAGACACTATAAAAATGGGTATGAAGGTTCCTCAAAATATTTTTAAAAAATTAAAAATGGAACTATCATATGATTCAAGTTTATCAATTCTGGGTATATTATTATTATCCAAAGGAAACTAAGTCAGCATACAAGAGATACTTACATATCCGTTTTTACTACAGTACTATTCACAATAGCCAAGCTATGGAATTAGACTAGTTGCTGATCGACATATGAGTGGGATAAAGAAAAACGGTATATATTTTTCAGCCATAAAAATGAATGAAATCACGTCATGTGCAGAAAAAAAAAGATGAAATTGGAGGACACCATATTAAGCAAAATAATTAAGAGAACAAGCATTATATTTTCTTTCTCATAAGTGGAAACTTAAAAAAATAGCTAAGATGTAGCACAGTGGTAGAGCCTAGCATGCACAAAGCCCTGGGTCCAGTCAAGTCTCCAGTACTGCCCAAAATACATAAAGATAACCTGGAAATAGGAAAGACATTCTTAAGGAAGAGAAAAGGGACAAAAGGTAGCAGTCAGAAAGGAAGGACAAGAGAGGGTAGGAGAGTGGATGGATATGATCAAAGCACAATATATATATACATGCATTGAAACATCACAATGAAACTTCTTAATTTGTACAATAAGGACATATTAATAATTATAAATTTAAAAATTAAAAAATTTCAAAAGAATAACTACAAGATTAAAGTCTGATCAGTTGCCGGGAGGACTGAATGTAGTCTTTTTTTTTTTTTGTCCTCTCCACCTATAATGCAAAACATAAAAAACATCAGGTGTCTCACCAAAACATTATAAAGAAGAGGAAATTGAAAATACTCACAGGGGAATAGTTTCATATAGAACCTAAGCACTAAATTGAAGTGATTAGAGGCTACACTACACTACTACTAGAGCTGGAAGTGGTATAGATCAAATATAGTCTGTACATTAATAAAGAGCCTGTATTTAAAAATTTAAAAGGATCCCTTGCTTTTTTCTTTCTTTCTTTTTTTTGTAAAATGCGACAAAAAAGTTGTGTACCGTTGAAATAGTGAGCAAGAACTTTTCCTTACTTCTTTGCCACAGAACCCTTCTTTTTCTTATATAATCTAAAATATTCCTTAAAATCTGAATTTCAGAGCCTCCTAAAATAATAAAATGCTCAAACTAGTTCAAGAGAATTATATAAACTATGCTCTGAACTGTGTGTTAAAACAATTATTTCATATGAAACACTTCACCATTTGAAGTTTATGTCTGACATTTAAAAATTAAAATGTAAAAACTCAGATTTTCATATGTAATGTGGCATGTACATGTTGGCGATTATGAAAATAAGGTAACAAAATTTCTAAGTTATTAAAAAATTAAACAAATGTTTTCTAAATTTGAAAAACAATGTGACCAATAAAATATTGATTTTTTAAAATAAAATAAGAATAAGCATCCATTATAAATATATGAACTTAATTTCTTAAATCTGATGATTAAGGAATGCCAGTCTTACATAATTACTATGAAAGCAGATTTTTATCTAAGCTAAATAGAAATTCCATTATGAGAAGATTTCTGATCTAAATATTGAGATAGATCATAGTGACTGTAAATCTCAAAAAATTCCTTTTTGAGAGGGGGAGTCCCACTATGTTGCCCGACTGGCCTTGAACTTGTAATCCTCTATCCTCATCTTCCCAAGTAGTTGCAAATATAATCATGTGCCACCATGCCTGGCTTCAACCTTTATAAAAATTAAATTCTGAAAGTTTTACCTTCATGTGATTTTTCAAAGGATCCAAAAGATTGAAATGAATATTGCACTTTGGACAAGCTCTTGGAAAAGGTGTTCCATTTTTAGATTGATTTGATGAGGTGTTTGCACCTAAAATAAATTCAGAACATTTATGATTCAAAACTCATCACTTTTGAACATTAAATAATCACTAATAGTTTCAAAATTTATAATAATTTCTAAAATTTATGTATAAATACTATAGTAATTTTTATAGTATAGAATGTCAGATTTCATATTTACCTTTTGATGGCATAGCCTGGGAAGATGTCAGTGAAGGAGGTTTAACTGAAGGGAATTCAGCTGGAGAATTTGTTCCAGAAACAACCTCACAGGGCTTAGGCTTTTTTGGATTAGCACTGTTTACTTCAGAAGCAGAAGGATGTTTTGATAAAAATGAACTTTCATTCACACCTACAATGATTTAAACAGTGGAAAAAATATTTTAGAACACCTAGAATACTACTCATAACTAAGTACAAATACTTTGGAGTTAATTTACAGATAATATAATTAATTACCATATCACACAAATAACAACAAAAATTAAGTGATCCAAACTCAGGGCATATACAGAAATAGTATAAGCATTTATTATAAACTCCAAGAATTAAGATAATTTGTAAAATAGCCTTTCTATGCAAGAAATTCTAAATGTGGCTTCAAACAGAAATACATAAACTGCTATTATAAAAGAAGCCAGACCAAAAATTTTAAAGCAGAAAACACTGAACCAAGTTCCCAGAAGTAAATTACGTTTGGATACTTAAATGTGTTAGAATTTGTTAAAAAAAAGAAAGAAAATCTGACAATAACTTTTTTTTGTTCCAAAAATTGATACCCTCTTATGCTTTTTTATTTAGCAACTTAAAATGTCTACTGCAATGTTAGCTCTTTTCTCACCTAACAAACTGAAGAGTGGTCTACTGACAGCTTTAGGTGATTTTCACCACTTATTGCCATGTACAAAGTGGAAACAACTAAGTTTGAATAATATTTTACTCATTCATATGAAAGGGCACATAATGCAGGGAGTTAGTATAAGGATTTTCATACTATGTTCCCCAGAATTTAATGGGGTCATTTTAGGGAATATATTGGGCATGTCTGACAAAAAAACACTTTTCCATTTTATTTATTTGATATTCACATAAAATTTTGTTTGTACAGGGATTTCATTAAAAAAAAAAAACCTCTTCCATTTAAAAACCATTGCCTTAAGGATAAAGAATTTAGACCTATTTAGAGCATTACTAAGAAAAATGGGGATATTTAGACTATAACCAAGCCAGGCAAAGTCCTTTTAGAAAATAATACACAATGGGCTTTGTAAAAATGGATTCTAAAACTGTACATCATATTTTAATAATGCCAACTATACACTAAAAGTAGAAGCAGTGAATAAACTACAAATATTCTTGGCTTTTAAGTCAGACAAGATAAGTTCAAATCCAGACTACTACGTCAGTCTCTAGTTATGCACTCTTAAGCTTATTTAATTAATTTTTCTGAGTTTAAGCTTCCTTTTTTGTAAAATAAGTTATAATGCCTTATTTTACAGAGCTATTTAAGAAAAAGATAATATACTTAAAATATCCCAAGAAAATATTTGGTACATAAAAAGCACTCAGTAGAAAATGAAAGCTACTATCATTACTAACTAAATATTTCCCATCTTTATTTTAGGGGGAAAAATTATTCCAACAGATATAATAGTAAGAGCAAATATGCCATAAAAATAAAAAGTATTATAGTAGTTAGCTTCTCTCTTACATCCTTTGAGATAACATAAAAATGATCTCCCACTAATGAAGCACTCTATTACAAACTGCAGGTCCATAAGACAGATTCCATGAGATCCCTTTAGCATTCTTGTGAGAGGTTTAGGTTACCTGAAAAACCACTAAGTGCTAGCATTTCAAATGAATCAGTTGATTTTACAACAGGCTAAATAGTAGAAATAGATTACTTTAATGGAGGAATTTAACAGAAGAAATCTCAATGTTAAAAAAGTCACTTGCATTTGATTGAACTTCTGATTCTTTAACTTATCTCCATTCTATTAGGCTGTGCTATTCCCTACTTTTAAGAAATTCTATCTCTGCCAGTATAAATCCTATACTCACTCAAGATCAAACTCAAATTCAGTCTTCTCTGAACCCTCATAATTTCTACCGTGTGTTACTGAACATCATAGTACATATAATTATTCATATTTATCATACATAACTGCTGTCATGTCATTTAAACCTTATAAATGCATTTTTAAATTTACTTATCTTATTTGGCCATCAGAAAAGCCCTGAATAGAATGGCAATCATCAAGAATACGGCAACAATAAATGTTGACGAGGATGTGGGGAAAAAGGTATACTCAAATATTGTTGGTGGGACTGAAAATTGGTACAACCATGATGGAAAGCAGTATGGAGATTCTTCAGAAAACTTGGAAGGGAACCACCATTTGACCCAGTTATCCCACTCCTCAGTTTATACCCAAAGGACTTAAAATCTGCATATTAGAGTAATGCAGCCATGTCAGTGTTTATAGAAGCTCAATTCACAATAGCTAAAGTATGGAACTAATCTAGGTGTTCTTCAATAGATGAATGGGTAAAGAAAATGTGATATATATATATATATATATATATATATATATATATATATATATATATATATATTTTTTTTTTTAATGGATTATTACTCAGCTTTAAAGAAGAAGGAAATTATGGCATTTGCCAGTAAATGGATGGAGTTGGAGAATATCATGCTAAGAGAAATAAGCCAACCCTGAAAAATCAATGGCCAAATGCTTTCTCCAATACATGGATGCTAATTCACAATAAGATGGGAGGCACTAGAGAAGAATAGCATTACCTTAAATTAGGTAGAGGGAAGTGAAGGGAGGGGAGAGGAGGGAAGGTGATATGAGATAGGAAGGATCATAGAATGAAACAGACATTATTACTTTATGTATATGTGATTGCATGAGCTATATGTTTCTACAACATGTACACTAAGAAAAATGAGAAATTATATCCCACTATGTATATCAAAGTGCATAAATGCATTCTCCTGTCATGTATAGCTAATTAAAACAAATTTTAAAATTAAAAAAAAGCCTGGAATAAATTATATTAAAAATTAAAATAAAGGGCTGGGGTTGTGGCTCAGTGGTAGACTGCTCACCTAGTATGCATGAGGCATTGGGTTCAATCCTTACCACTACATAAAAGTGAAATAGATACTGTGTGTCCACCTACAACTAAAAAAATAAATATTTTTTTAAAAATAATCTAAGTGAAATCTCCAAATGGCTGATTCAGGTATGGTGAATGAATGCATAATATAAGAAAAATAAGTACCTCTACTTTGAAAAATATCAGAAAACAAAAGTGGAAAGAGGTTAACTGACTAAAAATTCTCCAGATTAGAGGTTCAAACTTACTTCTTTCAAATTACCTTATTTACTGCTCAGACTAAAGTTTCATTCTTTATATCAGAAAACCTGGCTAGAGAATAGGTGTCATAATCCTTACTTTTAAGAAGTTTCAAGAATTTATTTCTTCTATGAATAAAAGTCCATGCGTTTTCTAAAACCACATTTAGCACCAATACATCCCCATTTCTCTTTGGGTCTTACCTACTTTATTAACTAGAAGTTTACTAGGTATGTAGTGACACCAAGAGAAGTGAGTATCAAATATTGCTGAAAAGAAAAACAGTGGTGTACATCTAAAATCACAATGACTCATGAGGCTGAGGTAAGAGGATTGAAAGTTTGAGTGCAACTCAACAACAGCTAGTCTCAAGGAAAAATATTTTTTATAAAGTTCTAGCTCAGTGGTAGAATGCTTGCTTAGCACATGTAATGCCCTAGATTCAAATCCTCTATACCACACACACACAAAAAGGAAAAACGTTAAGCATTATTACTATGGAAAAAGAATGGACAGAAGTTGAGTTTGGTAGATTCTTCACACTGATCTGTTTAGTAAACAACCTAAAAACTCCAAAAAAATCATATACATCTCTACTTCATCAAATATTTGAAACACATGTAAATTGCCAGTATATAAAAATTAAGTACTTTGATTACAGAAAATTTTCAATAAGACAAAATTCATACTATACAAATGTATTTTGATTAATGAAGAATTTTGTTATACCCTCAATGAACTTAAAATCTTCTTCAACAGGTAAATTTCATTACTTCTTCAAATAGTATTTATTGAGTACTTACTATGTACAAATCATTTCTTTAATGTGGTTACTTTACACTAACACTTTAAAATCATGTTTTACTATCATATTGAGACCATTTATTGGACTAGAGTGACACTAACCTAATGAAGAAATCAATAATAACAAACACTTTTCCCCCTAACTGGTCATAGAAACTAATTTTTAAAATAGAATATTTAGGGCATATGAGGACCTCTCCAATTCATATAAATTACTTTAAGGTGTTAAGTTTGGCTCCAAGTGAGAATGAGTTCAAAGAAGTTTAGCCAAGATTTTATATAAAGTTACCCAAAAAGGCATTCAAAAACTATTAGTACAACTCCATATTACAATATATGAAAGACTTCACAAGAGGATTTGAGCTTCAAAATAGAAAGTTAATTCCATAAGCAAATTCATCAAGTTTTTCTTTTATACCTTTTTGGAAAAAGTACTAATACCAACCTGCTATAGAAAGTGTTGGTCCCCCTTGGTAATGTGATAATCCTGTCTCCTGGGTCAAGTCAAATAGTAATTCTGAAGAATTATTAGATACAACTTGTGATGAGCTCATTATGTAATCCTGTTAAAATATTTCACAGAAAGAATATTACATTTATTCATTATAGTTATAATTATCTTTCATAAAATTTATAAATGCAAATTAATTATATGCCAATATTCTAAGAATAACCTTTGATGCCTCAATTATTAATAATCTTAAAAACACAAAGATGATTTCTAATTTGCCAAAATTATAATTTACTAAAACTTTGAAAGCAAGCTAATAGAGCTGGTCTATTCCTGAGTAGCCAATTAATTTGAAGGAAAAAATTATAGTCCAACATTTTCAAGATAAAAGAAAAGTAAATCCATTTTACATTAATAACAGTGATACACTCTGAGAGGGATTCTAAAAATGCTGTATCACCATCAAAAAGCAAATAATAGAACTGGGCAAAATCTTGGGCTAAACAAGCAGACAAGTATAAAACATATTAACATGGTTATAAAAATTAAAAGTTCTTGTGCCTCTAAAAAATTCTGCATCCTGGTGTCTGGGGTGTGGCTCAGCGGTAAAGCACTTGCCTCCCACATGTGAGGCACTGGGTTCGAGCCTCAGCACCACATAAAAGTAAATAAACAAAATAAAGATACTGCATTCATGCACAACTAAAAAATATTTTTTAAATCCTGCTTTCAAAATATCAATACAAACAAACAGAAACATTAAGGACGAATATATCAGACAATATAAATTTTGGAACCATGTTTCTTGGAGAATGTTATAGATCAGAAAAGACTGGTCCCCTCACTCTTCCTATCGTCCCACAGAAAGCTGTGGTAGGCCAACCTCTCCTTTAATAAGGCAAATATAAAAGCAACCTGGCCAGTAGGCTGAATAAATAAGAATGCCAAGCAGACAGGGAATAGAATAGAAGTTATTTACAGAAGTGATCTGGGTCAGCAGCCCTGCTCCTAGAGACCAGAGCCTCAAAGGAAATTTCAGCCCTTCCATGAGGAGAAAGGGTGGTTCAAACTAGCAGGAAGATCTCAAGAAAAGAGAAGTGAAAAGTATGAGATGAACTATGCTGTGGTCAAATATACAGTAATAAATACATTTATATGAAAAAATACACATATATTTATTATAAATAATTATGAAAATTGTGGTCAGTAAATTTAGGAATATTCAAATAGCATTGTATATTAAGAATACTGACACATACACAAAACACACACCACAATATTATGTTCCAATGCCATTTTCATAAAAGACAATCATTGTTGAGAGTAAGCCAGACCACTCTACATGTTGTAATATATAGCAAGCAAGTTTTAAGATTAACAATGCTTAAAAATCAAACTGGAAAAAAAGACAGCTACTTTTAGAAAAAAAATGGGCAAAGGACATAAACTGAGATAATTCAAACTAAAATGCAATGGTCAATATATACAAAATACCTTTTTTTCCAACATACTAGTCAAAGAAATGCAAATAATAGTGTTTACTGTATTGGCATTCTTCAATACTGCAAAATATATAATTAGCAGCTACTCTTAAGAGTATCAAGATCAAAAAAAGAATTAATAACTGCAGAAAACATATGACTAAGAATAAACTACAAGGTGAGATCATGAATAGGATCCTGGAAAGAAAAGAAACATTAATGAAAAAACTGGTGAAATTCTAATAAGTTCTGAGGTTTAGTTCATATTAATTGCCTGTGATAAAAAGTTAACATTGGGGGAAAATGGGTAAGAGAAATATAGGAACTGTTTGAATTATTTTTTTCTTGTAAGACTAATGATAGAACTGTTATGTCTTATTGATATATGGTTTCCTTAAGCAGTGGGAGGGAGGGGAAGAAAGGGAGCAAGGGCGTAGGAATGATGTGGAATGAGTTAGACATCATTACCCTAAGTATATGTATGAAGACATGAATGGTGTGAAAATACTTTGTGCACAATCAGTGACTTGAAAAATTGTGCTCTATATGTGTAATATGAAATCAACTGCATTCTGCCATTGTGTATAACTAATTAGAATAAATAAATAATTTAATTAAAAAGACTAATGATAGTTTGAATTAAGTTAAAGTTTGAAAATGATGACTGGGGATGTGGCTCAAGCAGTAGCGCGCTCGCCTGGCATGCATGGGGCGCTAGGTTCCATCCCCAACACCACATAAAAATAAAAAATAAAAATATTATATCCACCTAAAAACTAAAAAAATAAATAAATTTTTTAAAAAATGATAAAACATTCACTGCTGGCAAAGTAGAGATTATATTTTGGTATTATCTGCATAAAAATGTTAGCAGTAGTTACCAAAGCCTTTAAAATAAGGTTCACATGATTAAATTATTCTACATTCAAGGATTCATCATGATAAGGAAATGAAAGTGTAATGGAAAATTATTTATAATAGCAGAAACATTAAAACCTATATATCTAATAATAGAGGAGTGGTAAAATAAATTGATGGATAATCATGCAGTCATTAACATCAAGATTTTGAGAAATAATCAATGATATGATCCAAGTAGAATGTTTAGTAAGAAGTGAAATACATATTGACATATACAACATGATCCGGATATATTCTTCTCTCTTTTCTAAACTTTCCTCACAAAATACATATTATTTAATAACAAAGTTTGAAGTATTTTGTTTATAAATTGAGGGCTGATCAAGTTTAAGAATTTTGCTTTGTTACTAACTTTCCAATTGACACAGGACTGTTAAGAAGTTATAGAAATAAGTTATTACTGTAACACAAATAACATCTAGAATTTAGTACCAAAAAGAGAGATATGGATATTTGAGCCTTAAAATGTAGTTTAAAAAATCAATAATGCCATACTGAACTATAACTAAGCAAAATTTTACTTCAATTTAAATATTTTTTCTAAATATATGCACTTTAAGAATTGAAAATTTCATTTTCTAAAATAGTTCTTTTAACATAAGTATAATAAAGTTAATGCTGTTAAACACTTTTCTAGAAGAAAACTCTGGTTAATTATCACAATTTCAGAGAGCAGGCAATCCACTAATCAACAATAACTAATTAAAATGATTCTCCAATTGAGAATTATTTTATCTCCAATTGAGTCATTTTCCTTGAGATGGCAGGTACACTGTGTTCAATTTTGAGGAAGTGATTGCCAACTACCCAAAATAAAAGAACCGTGCCTGGCAGATATATACTAAAGTGGCCACCACATCCCACCTCCTGTTAATCATATCCTGTGTGATTCCCTCCCTTTGTATTGGACCTCTGACTTGCTTCGAACCAGTAGAATACAGCAAAAGTAATAGGATAAACATGATTTTCTATTAGTAATTGCATTAATCCAGACTCTAATGACATTTTGCTAAGGATTCTCCCTTAATACCTTTGAGAAAGCAAGTAGCCAACCTGGGAAGACCCATCTGACAAAGAATGAACCAAAAAACAGTCAGATCCTGAGACTCAGTTTGACAACCTGTAAGGAAATGAATGCTACAAACAACCATGTGAACTTGAAGCAGATACTTCCCCCACAAAGCTTCAGATAAGACTGCAACTTCAGGAACCACATACTGAAAGTGGCCTTGTGAGACCCTAAAGCAGAGGAGCCAGCTAAACCATCATCCGACCCACAGTAATATTACATAAGACTGTGAGATAATGCATGTGTTGTTTTAAATACATACATGTGTGATAATGTTGATACAAAAAAACAAATAAATAATACACCATGGTTTGTCAGTCATTGTTTCAAGTAAAAATGGTGTTCTAATTTTTGTTGTAATTAATCTTGGAATTTTATTCCTTTACAATTGCCAAAAAAATAAAGATAAACAATAAAAACAGCACAATAAGGAAGTCTCGAGTCATCCAATGTACACAAATGGGCATATATTTTTCAAATTAAATCCATTACTATATTTCTTATAAAGAATTATTTATTAGTTCTTAGGGATTACCTGAAAAATGTAGTCCTGGTCAAAAGAAAAGAAAAGATCAGATGCGGAGAATTTCTGAAGTGTGAAAGATACAATATACTTAGTTGTATAAGTACAAGATTACAGTCCCTGAACAAAGGACTGCAATCTCGTGCAAAGGACCTATAGTTTCCTCTACCAAAAGTTATCCTTTACCAGTAAAACCATCAACAGTTGCTTGAGGATAGGGTAGAAACCACTCAAACTTGATTAGGCACATTGTAGGAAAAATTTGAGCCCAGGTTTGTATATCTATACACAGAATGGGTCTGATTATCTATGTTTGGTGTAATGATTCCCTTTCTGCATTTTTTGAATACTATTCCTAAGTATAGGATGGTCTATCTCCAAATCACTTGAAATGGAGAACTTGTGTAAAGATATGGTAAGGGACCAGCAAGAACAACAGAAACGTAGGAGCACAATACCATCTATTATGTGTAAAACTGGATACCCAGGGAATAGAGTGAAATGTCAAAGAAATTTCCTGGAACACAGGGAAGACAACCAAAAACCAAAAAAACAGCCTTCTTCTATCCATGTGTTATCCAGTAAAACTCTATGCCTGTAGCCATTAAATTACCAGGTAAGAGTTTCATATACCATTCCATAAATAAGGAAAGAAAATTTAGACTAAAAAGAATATAAGACAATAAGAAAAAGATAACTCTTTTGATTCTGGGCTTAAGGAATGAGAATTTCCTAAGATATAAGTAAAACAAACTCAAACTTTCAAATTTCCATACCCCAATTCCATTTATAGTTTAGGTAAGGCATGACCAATATTGCAAGGTAATTAAAATGAACAGAAAAATAACTGTTGGTTTCAAAATCCAAAAGGTCATGACCTGGAAACTCACCAGGATCCCTACCCCTTAGACCATCTGGTGCCATCTACCGATTTCATGAAACTTTCAATGAAGGGCTCTGAAAAGGACTTGGCACACTGTTTGAACTGTTAGGCTTAGAAAAGAGCTAATTCTTCTGTAAGAATCTACAGTCTTTTAACAAAAAGATTATATATAATTTGGGATTAGTAATATCTAGGGAAAAAACATTCCAGTATGATGGATTAAACAGATGTCTTACACATAGTCTCCGCCTTATGGGAGAAAACAGGGGAGGCTCATAATGGTCACCTTTTTCAGGTTTAATGAGACGAGAAAAAAACCTATATGCCCTACATAGGGATCACTTACATTATAAAGCTATAATTAAATATTTAGTTCAAGAATAAATTTGGGAAATGTCTATTTAGATAAAATGTTCTATTTTTAAAAAACAGATAGTGTAGCTCATAATTCAATCACACAAGCACCAAACTTCAGACACAGAAGTACTTTATGTATACTATTTCATCATGCAAAATATTTTAAAAGACAAATATTAATGGGTAGAGTTTAAAAATTAATAACATTAATGTTTTATACTTAAACTGGTGTTAATAGATCTTAGTAGTTTCATCAAGGAAATGAATATAACTGGAATCTACAACCCATCGAGGACTTAAGCCAGAGACTCTGAATCATTCACTGCCTACATACAGTTTTAGCCATGTATGAATGACAATGCAATGAGGCCTAGATGTGAGAACTTCCATCTGATACTAATATACACTTAGTATATTCCAAAATTTTAATCTAAACATTCCAAATCTTTCCTTACGTAACTGCTAAATGAGAAAAGACAGAAATAAACAGATAAACAGTTCACTCGGATAAACAGTTTCACTAGAAAATTTTTCCAATCTCAGAAGACCTCCAATGCAACAAGCCAATCTAAGCCTACTTCTTTCTCACACATCTGATATTTAACCTTTGGCTTCCTTCTAGTCTCCAATCACATCCCCATTTTGATTCTCAAGTTCTTACTGGCCTCCCCCTCATCTCTCATCCCTAACTCCTTACAGTAGAATAAGTAAACTGAGTCCCATAAGACATTCACAAGTTTTTCTTTAAAAATAATATCTTATAAAATTTGGCTTTAGTAAAAGTAAATGCTTACTGGAAATTGCTGGTTTTGAACTCGATATCTCTCCAACAAAGATGGGCTCATCATCATCATCATCCTCAACTTCTTTTACTTTCTTCTGCCATGGTTCCAGTTCTTCTTCACATTCCATAAAGAGTTCTGCCATTTTTAAATTATCTAATTTTCAAAAGGAGAGAAGTAACCTTATTTTCAAAAAGAAAAGTAAAAACATTTTGCAGGGTGAGTACCAGGGATTGAACTAGTGGGCACTAGACCACTGAGCCATATCCCAACCCTATTTTATATTTTATTTAGAGACAGGGTCTCACTGAGTTGCTTAACACCTCGATTTTGCTGAGATTGGCTTTAAACTTGTGATCCTCCTGTCTCGGCCTCCCAAGCTGCTGAGATTGCTGGGATTACAGGCTTGCACCACCATGCCTGGCAGTAAAAACATTTTTGTAATACCTGATATTGAAGATCTACTTTAAAAATTCTAATAGCAATTTCTGAATTGATATTCGTAGTCAGTACCCTGTAATAACAGTAAGAAATTCAGATCTCACTAGGATAAAAACTAGTACAATTAAGATAGATTAAAAGGTAGATAGGAAGACAGAAAATGAAAGATATTAGTTATTTACCATAGATAGAAAACTTAGAGATAATAAAATCCAAAGTGAGCTGCAGTAGTACACCTAGATAAACATATTCTATCTAATCATTATCTTTCTAAAGAGATATTAACCACAGGTAGACTAAGACTAAGAAATAACAGGTAGAAAACAAACTAGAATTACTACCAAATTCAGGAACATTAGGCACAGAGCAAAGAAGAGATAGGTGCTAAATTAAAATACAGGAAATGAGGGAGGCTTATACCAGCCAGGTTATATTACATTTTCTCACCTGAAGAAACCGATCAAAACAATACATACAGTAAATACTACTTCTCAGAAATTATGACCAAGTATACTGAGCTCCTAAGAAGCACATAGATATAGGTAGAACACCAGTAGCATCAGGATTTTAGAAAAACCTCCTATCCACAAAAGAAATAAAAATTTCCAGGGTTCTGGCATTATCTTTAATACATCATTTTTAAAAGGTAATTTTTTATTATACTAAAATAATATCATTTCTACTTTTAACTCAAAATTCAAGCAATATTCTACCATAAAACTGAAAGATACCAACTGAAATTATGCTCTGGAGACGGCATGCAAAGCAAATATTTTAACAAATTAGATGCCATTTTTTTTAATGAATATATGGAAAAGTATGTCACAAACCATTCCCTGGTCTAATATTTAAATGTTTAGTAATCTACCTATCAAAGGCCTTCCTATTTTTTCAAATGTCATCGACATCACAAACTGACCCCTTTCTTTTATAATTGTACTATTTTAATAGTTAGATAAGAGTTTTTTAAGTTTTTCAACTCAGATCATTAAAAATACTAAAAATCTATATCACTTCTGCACAGAGTACCTTACCTTAATAATCTATATCATTCCAGTCTACAACATAAAAAGGACATGGACTTGAAATCAAATTGAATGGTTTAAATCTTCACTGCCTTGTAATTGTATGACTGAAGAAATTACTTGAAGCTATTTATGATATCTACCTAAGTTTTATATACATTCAAGAAAATGGAAAACACCATGTAAAACATCCATTTTCAACTAGAAACTCAAACAATTAATTGCCTGCTTGCACTAATCCTTGGTTCAATTATAAATTCCTCAATAAACCATTACATTTTTATTTTCCTTTGAATTTTGAACTACATTGACAGTCAATATCATTCAATTCAAATGTTAAAACACATGATCTCAAACTACTCTCTTTCTTCATGTCTTAATTTTACATAGCCACAGTCAAATTTAATTCACTGAGAATAAATTTCCTCCAGAACATTAGATAATCAACATACCCACAGCATGAGGTAACGTATAGATAAGGTGAAGTAAGATAGTACCTAATTTTGAAAAATTAGGAAAGATCCACTGTGAACTGATAATAAAAGTACTATTTATTTCCAGCTGATATATGTAATGGGTTAAATTGTGTTATCTCAAAAGCCATATGCTAAATTCCTAACCCTCACTACCTCAGACTTTGGCTATATTTATAGATAGACCTTTAGAAATAATTATGTTAAAATAAGGTCACTAGGGGCTGGGTGATAGCTCAGTGGTAGAGCACATGCCTTGCATGCATGAGGCACTAGGTTTGAGCCTGAGCACCACATATAAATAAGTAAATAAATAAATGAATAAATAATATTTTTTAAAAAGGTCACATGGGTGGCAATAAAATCCATATAACTGGTGTCTTTTAACAGAAGTGAAAATTGGGATGCAGGCATATGCACACAGAGAGGACCATGTGAAAACCTAATGAGAACATGGCTATCTACAAGCCCAAGAGAGAAGCCAGGCCCTCCCCTTGTGGCCCTCTGAAGAAACCAACCCTACCAACAAGTTAATCTTGGCTTTTTAGCCTCAAAAATTATGAGAAAACAAACTTCCATCCTATAAACCACCTAGTCTGTGGTACTTTGTTGTGGTAGCCCTAGAGAACTGATAAGAGTATGCAAAGATCTTTCTTGTTCTTTCTCACAGGACTCTGCCATTGTTAAAATATCCAGAATACACTGCAGAGAGAAACGTTAAGGTCACATAGCACTTTTTTAATGTTTTCAAGAAATATTTTTTGTCTATGCATAGAAGAAACACATGAATATACTAAATTGATATTTATCTCTTTTAACAAAAAGAATAAAGTTCACTTCTACTTTAGTTTTTTATATGAACATTTGCTACTCCAACAATTTTAAGTTTTTAAGAAAAAGTCCTCCACCTTCTCTTGAAGCAGTTAAACAAAAACCATACACACTGTCATCTGTTGTGGCCACAACACTTACCTTTTGGTTGAAAAGGGTTTTCGCCCATCAAGTTGCAGAGCTAATTTTCTGTAAATTGTCACCTAAGTACTGATACATGAGATCAGTCAATTTTATTAATCACTTTAAGGAAGACTAAATATTAAAACATGGGACTTGGAATTAAGAAATTATTGGGGAGAATTTTGATCTTAAAACTCACCATGTGCCTCCAAACAAGACAGCAAATTATATCTGTTTTCCCTCCTGTAAAATAAAGATATATTATCATTAGGATGGGGTAATTAAACTGCAATAAACTCTTTTTTCCTATAAAAAGCTCAATTTTTAAGTTGGATATGTTTGATATATACATAACTCATATAACTGATTCATCCCTAAATAAACCCAATTAAATAAATAAAATGGTGGTTGATGTAAGCACTTAATAATTGAATAAATACAATGAATTACTAAATAAAAACAATTTTTAAACAATATTCTTTCATAAAAACTAGTAATCAATCACCTCATGATGTACTGTTTTATTAAATCTGACTTTTCAAATGCCAATTGGCATTCATCTTTATTACCTACTTTTCACGTTTCAGAAATGTAATAATTTCTGTAAGAAAACAAAAGTTAAAATAAATTCTAGTTTATTATTCTATTTTTTTAGCAATTGAAAAGGAACAAAAACTTGGTTGGATACATTTCATCATAGACTGATACATTCAAAATATAACTACTGAGATCCACCCAGACCGGCCTCTGCCGCACAGGGCCCAGGCGCGCAGGGCCCAGGTGCACAGCCCTTTCCCAGCGGGGCAGACACTCGCCATAGCCTAGCCTCTGGTGCAGGACCACCCCGTCTGACCATTCGACTACTGAGGAGCCCAGATCCAGCCCAGACTGCCACTCCAGCACCCTGGGTTTATGCTCTGAGTAGGTCGGGTTCATCCCTCCCACAGCGGGGCAGACACCTCCAGAGCCTAGCCTTTGGCATAAGACCACCTCTTCCTACCAGCAGACTACCACAGGAGGTCAAGCCCAGTGGCCCAGATCCACCCACACCAGCTTCTGCAGGGCCCAGATCCAGAATGCAGTAGCATCCATTGAGGGTCTGAAAGCCCAACATCAAGGTGAGGTACAGACAATCTGCACAGATACCACAAGAATATAGGGAAGAAACTGTAATGTCTCAGATCCACACTGCAAGAAAGGAAGACACATAGACAACATGAAAAAACAAGAGAGGAAAGTGCCCCAAACAAGACAGGACACTATAATAACAGAACGTATGAACACCGAAGTTGATGAAATGTCAGAGAAGGAGTTCAGAAGGTTCATAATCAAAATGATTTGTGAATTAAAAAATGACCTAAATGAGCAAATACAAGCACAAATTGATCACTCCAACAAAGAAATAGGAGAGCAAATACAGGTAGCAAAAGATTACTTCAAAATAGAGATAGAGACTCTGAAAAAAAAAACCAGTCAGAAATCCTTTAAATGAAGGATAGCTTAAATCAAATAAAAAACTCAATAGAAAGCAAAACCAACAGACTAGATCACTTGGAAGAAAGAATGTCAGATAATGAAGACAAAGTATACAATCTGGAAAATAAAGTTGACCACACAGTGAAGAAAGTTAGAAACCATGAACAGAACATCCAAGAATTATGGGACAGCATCAAAAGAACAAATCTAAGAGTTTTTGAGTTAGAGAAAGGCATAGAGTTTCAAGTGAAAGGAATGCACAATCTCTTGAATGAGATAACATGAGAAAATTTCCCAAGCATGAAGAACAAATTGGAAAACCAAATACAAGAGGCTTACAGGACACCAAATGTACAAAATTACAAAGATGTACACCAAGGCACATTATAGTGAAAATGCCTAACATACAAAAAGAATAAGGATAGAATCTTAAAAGTCACAAGAGAGAGGAATCAGATCACATATAGGGAGAGACCAATTCATTATCTCAGCAGATTTTTCAACCCAGACCTTCCAAGCCAGGAGATTGTGGAACAACAAATACCAAGCTCTGAAAGAAAATGGATGCCAACCAAGAATCTTATATCAGCAAAATTAAGCTTTAGATTTAATGATGAAATAAAAACCTTCCATGATAAAAAAAAAGTTAAAAGAATTTACAACTAGAAAGCCTACACTACAGAGCATCTTCAGCAAAATAGTCAAAGAAGGGGAAATGAAAAATAATGATGAAAATCAGCAGAGGGAGGGATTACACTATTGGAAAATCTCATCAAAGAGAAACCAAGTCATGTTAAATATCAGAAATAAACAAAAATGGATGGGAATACAAATCATGTCTCAATAACAATGTTAATGGCCTAAACTCACCAATCAAAAGAAATAGACTAGCAGATTGGACCAAAAAAAAAAAAAAGACCCAACAATATGCTGCCTCCAAGAGACTCATAGAAAAAGACATTCACAGACTGAGGTTATGGGTTAGGAAAAAGCATACCACTCACATGGACTGCAGAAGCAAGCAGGGGTTTCTATCATCATTTCAAATAAAGTAGACTTCAAACTAAAGTCAATCAAAAAGGATAAAGAAGGACACTACATTCTGCTCAAGGGAACCATACACCAACAAGACTTAACAATTATAAATATATATGCCCCGAACAATGGAGCGGCTATGTTCATCAAACAAACTTTTCTCAAGTTCAAGAGTCAAATAGACCACAACACAATAATTTTGGGTGGCCTTAACACACCTCTTTAATCACTAGATAGATCTTCAAACAAAAGCCGAACAAAGAAACTATAGAACTCAATAATATAATCAAAAACTTAGACTTAACTGAGTTAAGAATATTCCAACCTTCAATGAGAGAATATAATTCCTTCTCAGCAGCACATGGATTCTTCTCTAAAATAGATCATACACTATGCCACAAAGCAACTCTTATCAAATATAAAAAAGTAGAGATACTACCCTGCATTCTATCAGATCATAATGGAATAAAATTAGAAATCAATGATAAAATAAGAAATAAAATACACTCTAGCACCTGGAGACTAAATAATATGCTACTGAATGATCAATGGGTTACAGAACATCAAGGAGGAGATTAAAAAGTTTTTAGTGGTACCCAGATAGAATATATCAAAATTTCTGGGACACTATGAAAGCAGTTCTAAGAGGAAAGTTCACTTCATGGAGTTCATTCCTTAAAAGAAGAAAAAGTCAACAAATAAATTACTTACCACTACATATCAAAACCCTAGAAAAAGAACAAAAAATCAACACCAAAAGCAGCAGACAACAGGAAATAATTAGAATCAGAGCTGAAATCAATGACATTGAAACAAAAGAAACAATTGAAAAAACTGACAGAACAAAAAGGTTGTTCTTTGAAAAAATAAATAAAATTGACAGACCCTTAGCCATGCTAATAAAGAGAAGGAGAGAGAAAACTCAAATCACTAACATACATGATGAAAAAGGAAATATCACAATAGACACTACGGAAATACAGAAGATAATTAGAAATTATTTTGAAAACGTATACTCCAATAAAATAGAAAATATTGAAGGCATCGACAAATTTCTAGAGTCATATAATTTGCCCAAATTTAAGTAGGATGATATACACAATTTAAACAGATCAATTTCAAGTGACAAAATAGCAGACACCATCAAAATCTACCAACCAAGAAAAGCCCAGGACTGGATGGATTCACAGCCGAGTTCTACAAAACCTTTAAAGAAGAACTAATACCAATAGTCTCCAATTTATTTCAGGAAATAGAAATTGCTGATGATATGATTCTATACCTGGAACACTCTAACTAGTTTTCTAGTTTTCCACCAGAAAACTCCTAGAACTAGTAAATGAATTCAGCAAAATAGCAAGGTATAAAATCAACACCCATAAATCAAAGGCATTTCTGTATATCAGTGAGAAATCCTCAGAAAGGGAAATGAGGACAACTACCCCCTTCTCGATAGCCTCAAAACTAAATGAATAAATACATAAATAAAATACTTGGGAATCAACTTAATGAAAATGATGAAAGAACTATATAATGAAAATTACAGAACTCTAAAGAAAGAATTCAAAGAAGATCTTAGAAGATGGAAAGATCTACCTTGCTCTTGGTTAGGCAGAATTAATATTATCAAAATGACCATACTTCCAAAAGCACTAAACAGATTTAATGCAATTCTGATCAAAATCTCAATGGCATTCCTCATAGAAATAGAAAAAGCAATCATGAAATTCATCTGGAAAAATAAGAGACCCAGAATAGCTAAAGCAATCCTTAGCAGGAAGAGAGAAGCAGGTGGCATCACTGTACCAGACCTTAAATTATACTACAGAGTAATAGTAACAAAAACAGCATAGTATTGCCAACAAAACAGACTGGTATTACAATGGTACAGAATAGAAGACACAAAGACTAACCTCCAAAACTACAATTACCTTATATTAGACAAAGGTGCCAAGAACATCATTGGAGAAAAGATAGTCTTTTCAACAAATGGTGCTGGGAAAACTGGAAATCCATATGCAACAAAATGAAATTAAACCCCTATCTCTCACCATGCACAAAACTCAACTCAAAATGGATCAAGGATTTAGGAATACAACCAGAGACCCTATATCTAACAGAAGAAAAAGTAGACTCTAATCTCCATCATGTGGGATTAGGCCTCAACTTCTTTAATAAGTCTCCTATGACATAAGAATTAAAATCAAGAATCAATAAATGGGATGGAATCAAACTAAAAAGTTTCTTCTCAGCAAAAGAAACAATCTGTGAGGTGAATGGAGAGCCTACATCTTAGAAGCAAATCTTTAACCTTTACACATAAGATAGAGCACTAATCTCTGTTATATAAAGAACTCAAAAAACTAAACACCAAAAATACAAATAAACCAATCAATAAATGGGCCAAGGTCCTGAAGGGACACTTCTCAGAAGATGATGTACAATCAATCAACAAATACATGAAAAAATGTTCATCATCACTAGCAATTAGAGAAATGCAAATCAAAACCACTCTAAGATTTCATCTCACTCCAGTCAGAATGGCACTTATTATGCATAAAAACATCAATAAGTGTTGACAAGGATGCAGGGGGAAAAGGTACACTCATACATTGCTGGTGGGACTGCAAATTGGTGCAGCCAATATGTAAAGCAGTATGGAGATTTCTTGGAAAATTGGGAATGGAACCACCATTTGACCCAGCTATCCCTCTCCTTGGTCTATATCCAAACAACTTAAAAATAGCATACTACAGGGACACAGCCACATCAATGTTTATTCACAATAGCTGAACTGTGGAACCAACCTAAATGCCCTTCAATAGATGAATGAATTAAAAAAATGTGGCACATATACACAATGGAATATTACTCAGCAATAAAACAGAATAAAATCATGGCATTTGTAGGTAAATGCATGAAGTTAGAGAAGACAATGCTAAGTGAAGTTAGCCAATCCCAAAAAGCCAAATGCCTAATATTTTCTTTGATAAAAGGAGGCTGATTCATAGTGGGATAGAGAGAGGGAGTATGGGAGGAATAGATGAACTCTAGATAGGGCAGAAAGGTTGGAGGGGAAGGGAGGGGGCATGGGGCAATTAACTATGGTTGAATGTGATGAACATTATTATCCAAAGTACAGGTATAAAGACACAAATTGGTGTGAATTACTATATATACAACCAGAGATATGAAAAATTGTGTTCTATATATGTAATAAGAATTGTAATGCATTCTGCTGTCATATATAAATTAAACACACACACACGCATGCACACACACACACACACACACACTCATGGCCTTCTGTAAACAAGGTGTTATGCTAAATTCTAAAGGGAAATACATGAATAAGTCTCAGCCACAGTCTTCAGAAATTTATGACTGAATGTCTGTCATTCATTGGACTTAAAAAATTCTGTTACAAAAAAAAACATTATCATAAAAATCACAATTAAACTGCTTTATTTGAACCAAGAATTTATTATCTCTGGGGGGCTGAAGATAGAGTTCAGTGGCAGTGTTTGCCAAACAAGTACAATGTTCTGGGTTAAATGTCTTAACACACACAAAAAAGAATTTGTTATCTGTATTTTATGTATACAGAACAACATAAATTTTATTGAAATTCATTTCCCCTTACATTCCTATAAATATCCCAGTTGCCCAATACCCGTATTCATCCAGCAGGATGACTTTTAACCCAAATTGAACATGATATGACCCTTAACCATACTCTGTTCCCTCAATCTATTTTCACATAACAGCAGGTCCTGAGTTGATCTTGCCATGCAGGTATGTAGGGAATCCTCCAGCTGCTGAGAAGCTCAAAGGTAGATGCAGAAATGATCCCTGGAGCAAATGTAGGCAGCTAGGTAGAACATGTGAGGTCTAAAGTCATCTTCCATGGCCAACAACCCAGTCAGGATGAAGGGATGAGGCTGAATCAGCCTCTTTCTACTCAATACAGGGAAGATGGACACAATCAGGTCTGTGTGGATTGCTGATTCCGGGCTCCTAGGGTATATAGACCTTTATGTCTTGTGAAAATGTCACAGGAAGGTGGGGCAGCCTCCATCTCATGGGACCCTTGGAAACAACTGTTAGGACAAAGTGGTTGCCAAGGCAGTGACCTCATTCACTTCCCTGAAGGAAGTGACCTCACCTCACTTCCTTGGTGATGGAATTCTCTGAACTTGGGATGCAGGAGGTGAGGCATCCAGAGGCAGTTCCACTTCCAGTGGGCTCACTTGATTGTCTGTACCAAGGCCAGAGTCATTCTTTGTTGGTACCTAGTGATGTGTGGATAGCCAAATGCCTTGAATGGTCTCAACAGGGGCTTTTCCTGAGAAAGAAGTGTTGGCTCATTGCTGGCTCCTGACAACTACACAGAGATGGCCAAGGAGACCAGAGCTGAGACAGGAAAGGCCACTGCTGAGTAACATATTTTCACCCACCAGTCAGAGGACAGAGTGGATAGATGCAGACCAAATACAGGGGTGGTTTGTGTGTCTCAGTGGGTGTGGGTTTCAATTTGTCATTTTGTCTCATGTTCTGAGAACATGAAGGAAAAATGTTTTGTTGGTTTTTTTTTTGTTGTTGTTGTTGTTGGTTTGAAATGGACTGTTAACTAGTGAGCCTTTTTATGTTGGTGAATCCCACTGGGGTTGTGCTTAAAGAGAGTAGAGAGAAGAATGCAGCGGTGAATGTGTCTTCTCTAGTGGAAATCTTTGCAGGACTCCTCATGGCCAATTTATGAATGGACTGCCACTTGCCTTGCAGATGGGCAACACCTACCAAGATCCTAAGTTCCTGTATTCTTCCTGAATTTTGGCCACTCTCTGAAGGGGTTCGTGGTTTTGTGTCCAAGATGTGTACCACATTCAAGCTCTGTGACATGGCCATGGACTGGATTGCTGAAGGGCATGCCAAGCATCTCAGAAAACTCAAAAATTAGCATGACTGGTAAGGATCTCTCTGGAGAATCCCTGCTTGGATAGATAGTAACCCAAGTTGCATGATTAGGAGCTGTCAGTGCCACAGTGTTCAATTAAAGAAAAGTTTTTCTCCAGGCTTCTTTCTTCCCTATTGTTCTGTTCCCCTGAATGTCAGGGTGGTGTTTTCCTTAGGGCACTCCTTTGGGACTCCTCAAGAAAACAGTTTCAAATGGAAATGAAGAGGCCTAATCTGTGCCTTTTAAGTAAAGTGCTTTGTAAAAGCTGTGTCTGAATCAGACTCTTGGCCCTGTGTGTGGCTGTGAATTACATTCTCAGCACCCCAGGAAACTCAAGAAAAATCCCATGTGTCCATCCCAATCTAAAAGGATGAAAACGAAGTGTACTATTGGATGAAGTCTCTTACCGTCCTCTGGTCAGGCTCCTGACCCCTATGAAGTCAGAACAGGGATCCTCTGGGTCAAATGAGTTGTTGCAAGCCCTCCAGTAACTAGCACACAGGTGTTTGGGTTTTTTCATGAGTCCAGTACACATAAAGAATCTACCCCTGGCAGACAGGAAGCCTCTAATTTGACAAGCAGAGCAGTATGAACTACAGGCCAATTTTATCTATCCTGTTTCTCAGGAAGGGTGTCCAGGCCACCATGACATTTGGCATATGATGGGCATGAGAGCCTACTTTGCACACCATCTAAGACTGCTCACCCTATAGAAACCCCCAGCCAGAATGTTATGATGAGTGTCTGTATGGAAGAAGATGAGGGCCATGTGGGAGTATTTTTGTTAGAATAGTGGTCTTTTGTGTGGTGGTTGGAAAAGATGACTGGGTCCACCTCAGCTTGAACTCTGGTGTGATGCCATTAGAGACTGAGTTCTGGAACTGATCTCAGAGAAATATTGCCATGAATTGTGTTGGGATTTTAGAAGGCCAGGCATTAGAGGAGCCTTTGGAAACTGAGATCTAGGCCGAGGGTGGCTTTCTCCACAGCACTGGGAATCTCAGCCAGGATTTCACATGATTTTGCTGTTAAAGCCTTCTCAGCTATAGTTGAGAGCCAAAACTCACAGGAACCTCATATTTTAGACCTCAATGGGCCTGGATTCTTGTGACCTTTCGCCACTCCTTGGGAACCTTGCCTGCATGCCATCTCAAGAGCTTTTACTGGAAGGAGATTGCTCAACACTCAATGGCTCCTGAATGAATCAAAACCCACAGTGTCCACTTCTTCATACTTGAAATATGGCTAGGCCAATACCATGAAGTTTTTGAGAATCCCATGACCAGAAATCCCTGGAGAACCTTTAGATCTCTGTTGCTCATCATGACTGAACCAGCAAGTGCCATTTTTGCCTGAGTGGAATTCATGACCATGGTGAAGAACAGAGAGGCCAGTGAGTAGGAGCCAGCAGGGAACTGGGCCTGGAGCAATGGAGTGCAGGTGTGTAATCCAACATCTGTTGCGGGGCCCCTGTGGTTCTGTCATTGGTTTCCAAATGACATGTGACTGACAAGGTGCAGCCAGTAGACCCGAAAATATAAAGGCACGTTGTTGTGGGGAGAGGATTTGGTGGGATGCTCAGAAACAAGTTGCTACGCTCAAGTGGGAAAGATATATGGGGTAGCAGCCCAGTTTGTGTTTTTGCCTTTAGACCCTGACTCACCCCACGTGGCAGATCTCCCTCCAGCACTGTGTCCTGGTTGACCTTTTTGTATTTCAAAAACAAACACCAATTTTCAGGGAAGCTGTAAGAAATGCCATTAAAACTGGGCTTTGAGCCAAAGG
This sequence comes from Callospermophilus lateralis, assembly GCF_048772815.1. Classification (NCBI taxonomy): domain Eukaryota; kingdom Metazoa; phylum Chordata; class Mammalia; order Rodentia; family Sciuridae; genus Callospermophilus; species Callospermophilus lateralis. The sequence continues at coordinate 3,879,999 of NW_027517238.1, forward strand.
CTTCACAATGCACCCAGGGAGACATTCATACCCCAACAGCCACAGTTTCCTGCATAGATAGGATTCAGCTCTGCTGCCTCCTGTTCCTATTGGAAATATGAACCCATGTACTCCTGTTCACGTAGACTCAGACCAAGCTTTCATGATCTCACTACAAAGGAAGCTAAAACACAAAGCTATATTTCTAGTGGATGAATGACAGAGGCAGATAGTCAAGAAGTCATTAGGCCAGCAAAGTTCCATGTTTGTGGAATGTTTACCCTGTCCTCTACTTTTGGGATCTCTTCTGCCACACCCAAGTTTGTGAGCGCCTCAGAATTTCCAATTCCAGATATGTATTCACAGATTTTTTTCCTCTTCTCCTCTCATTGTGTCTTCTTTGGGGTGATAGTAATGTCCAGGCATTGTGGTGGATGACAGTGGAAGATTTTTATGTGCCTCGTGTTCCCATATGTATTAGAGTCATTTTCCGTTTTGCCATTTGAAATATTGAATCTCTGACACTAACCCAGAACCTTCTAGGCTCTGACTACTTATCCTAACATCGATAAAAATAATCCTAAAGGAATAGAAGTAGAGGCATTTGATAAGAGGCAGGGTGTATACTTGGACTTGCCTTTCGCTTCATCAGAGATACATATTATAAAACCTGTGACACATTTTTCTCATTTTACTTCTCCAAGAATTTTCAAAATCAACAAATATGTAACTTCCTGACTCCCTGTCTCTGTCGCCTGGGTCACAATGTATATTTTTATATACCTATATATAATCCTACTGCCAACACAGGTATATTTTTGAGAGTACTCTCACTTTGGTAAATACGAATTTCATGAAGAGATCACTGCCCCCCATTACACTGAGGTAACTGAAAATTCAAGCTGCAGTGAGCTTTATACTTCAACAAGTTTAGACATAAAACATTTTGGAGGAAAATGAATGTTTTGGGTACATATGTGAAGGATATATATATACCCTTATGAATTTCGATTGGCATACATACTATTACATTTTAATGTACTAAATATATATATATATATATATATATATATATATATATATATATATATATATATATAGTATGAATTTGCATTCATGAACTATATGTGTCATATACTTATTCTACCTTGATTCTTTCATGTCCATCTGTGTTGATTTATAATCAACTTTTCAGGAGATATTTTTCAGAAATATTCATTTTCTTGACATAACATATTCATTTCGGAATACTCAAAATGAACTTCAGTGAATATTGAGTACTAACCCTAATATTTCTACAGTAAGTGACCCAGTTTAACATCAATGAAAGTATACTCATATGAGACATTATGTGTATTTTGAATTAAATTTTTATTCAAAATTGTTATATTCCGATTTCTTCAGTATATATACATCATAGGATGTATCATTGCATCCACAATTCACAAATTGATATGCATACGATTCACTTTCATTCACTCCCTGTATCAGATCCCATGTATTTCTCCATGTTGCTTTACTTGCTTTTTCATAAGATTTCTTTTATATCAAATAACTTTTGAATTCCTTCATCATTTTCGAAGCAAAACTCAAACACAGTTCTTTTTAATTAGTAACCCTAATATTACCACTACATGTATAACTACTTGGATTGAATGTTTGTAAGTGAATACCAGATTTCATGTATTTTTAAAAATATCAATTCAATCCATTTTTTAAGATAGTAACCTGTTATATTTTTTATTCACCATATGGTCTATTCATGCATTATCTCTATATACATAAACCCAGGGTACACCTATTTTTATCCCCAAATGATAGGGTTTCAAAACATGCTCCCAGAAATGGTGGAAGAAATACGCATGTCACCTGCTCCATATATTCCTTTCATCACATTATGTTCTGGACACAAAATGCAAAACTCACACTTATCTTATTCTTCTCCCAAAGCCTCATTTTAAAGAGAGCATGGATTACTAAAATCATCTGTGTTCTGCATTGCCTGTTGTTTTCAAATTTCAATCCTATGGTGAGTATACACTTGATTCTTTCAAGGATAGTGTGTTCAACTACCCCCCTGTTGAAATTATCCCTGATCTTATCACTCGTTTTGTACTTTGCCTGATCTCCTAACATCCTTATTGATATCTATTTCCCCAAGTGCCTTGTTGTGACTGACTCTTCATGTGTGCTGACATTCCCATTTACACTTTAATAGAAATTCATTGGATTGCAAAAAGGGCCTTTGGTCCAAATCGTAAACTCACTCTTCTTCCTTACCCTACACTGGAATCCTGCCTACTCTCTCTATTTCACTGCAAGTTCTCTTTTACATTCAGTAGTCCCAGGTACAAGATCTTAAGCCATTGTCTATGGATTTAGAGGATTCATCTCTGCAGAACATAATTCAAAACTATGTATCCAAATCAAGGGCCCAACAAACTTGTGTGCTTCAGATCTAACCTAGTTTTCTATTTTCATACTTACATTTCACCTTACATTCGTATAAATATCCCAGATCCCCAATACCCGTATTCATCCACCAGAATGACTTTTAACCCAAATTGAACATGATATGACCCTTAACCATACTCTGTTCCCTCAATCTATTTTCACATAACAGCAGGTCCTGAGTTGATCTTGCCATACAGGTATGTAGGGAATCCTACAGCTGCTGAGAAGCTCAAAGGTAGATGCAGAAATGATCCCTGGAGCAAATGTAGGCAGCTAGGTAGGACCTGTGAGGTCTAAAGTCATCTTCCATAGCCAACAACCCAGTCAGGATGAAGGGATGAGGCTGAATCAGCCTCTCTCTTCTCAATTCAGAGAAGATGGACACAATCAGGTCTGTGTGGATTGCTGATCCCGGGCTCCTAGGGTATATAGACCTTTATGTCTTGTGAAAATGTCACAGGAAGGTGGGGCAGCCTCCATCTCATGGGACCCTTGGAAACAACTGTTAGGACAAAGTGGTTGCCAAGGCAGTGACCTCATTCACTTCCCTGAAGGAAGTGACCTCACCTCACTTCCTTGGTGATGGAACTCTCTGAACTTGGGATCCAGAAGGCGAGGCATCCAGAGGCAGTTCCACTCCCAGTGGGCTCACTTTATTGTCTGTACCAAGGCCAGAGTCATTCTTTGTTGGTACCTAGTGATGTGTGGATAGCCAAATGCCTTGAATGGTCTCAACAGGGGCCTTTCCTGAGAAAGAAGTGTTGGCTCATTGCTGGCTCCTGACAACTACACAGAGATGGCCAAGGAGACCAGAGCTGAGACAGGACAGGCCACTGCTGAGGAACATATTTTTACCCACCAGTTAGAGGACAGAGTGGATAGATGCAGACCAAATACAGGGGTGGTTTGTGTGTCTCAGTGGGTGTGTGTTTCAATTTGTCGTTTTGTCTCATGTTCTGAGAAGATGAAGGAAAAACTTTTTTTTCTTTTTTGTTGTTGTTGTTGGTTTGAAATGAACTGTTAACTAGTGAGCCTTTTTATGTCAGTGGATGCCACTGGGTTTGTGATTAAAGAGAGTAGAGAGAAGAATGCAGCCGTAAATGTGTCCTGTCTAGTGGAAATCTTTGCACGACTCCTCATGGCCAATTTATGAATGGACTGCTGCTTGCCTTGCAGATGGGCAACACCTACCAAGATCCTAAGTTCCTGTATTTTTCATGAATTTTGCCCACTCTCTGAAGGGGTTCGAGGTTTTGTGTCCAAGATGTGTACCACATTCAAGCTCTGTGACATGGCCATGGACTGGATTGCCGAAGGGCATGCCAAGCATCTCAGAAAACTCAAAAATTAGCACGACTTCTAAGGATCTCTCTGGAGAATCCCTGCTTGGATAGATAGTAACCCAAGTTGCATGATTAGGAGCTGTCAGTGCCACAGTGTTCAATTAAAGAAAAGTTTTTCTCCAGGCTTCTTTCTTCCCTATTGTTCTGTTCCCCTGAATGTCAGGGAGGTGTTTTCCTTAGGGCACTCCTTTGGGACTCCTCAAGAAAACAGTTTCAAATGGAAATGAAGAGGCCTAATCTGTGCCTTTTAAGTAAAGTGCTTTGTAAAAGCTGTGTCTGAATCAGACTCTTGGCCCTGTGTGTGGCTGTGAATTACATTCTCAGCACCCCAGGAAACTCAAGAAAAATCCCATGTGTCCATCCCAATCTAAAAGGATGAAAACGAAGTGTACTATTGGATGAAGTCTCTTACCGTCCTCTGGTCAGGCTCCTGACCCCTATGAAGTCAGAACAGGGATCCTCTGGGTCAAATGAGTTGTTGCAAGCCCTCCAGTAACTAGCACACAGGTGTTTGGGTTTTTTCATGAGTCCAGTACACATAAAGAATCTACCCCTGGCAGACAGGAAGCCTCTAATTTGACAAGCAGAGCAGTATGAACTACAGGCCAATTTTATCTATCCTGTTTCTCAGGAAGGGTGTCCAGGCCACCATGACATTTGGCATATGATGGGCATGAGAGCCTACTTTGCACACCATCTAAGACTGCTCACCCTATAGAAACCCCCAGCCAGAATGTTATGATGAGTGTCTGTATGGAAGAAGATGAGGGCCATGTGGGAGTATTTTTGTTAGAATAGTGGTCTTTTGTGTGGTGGTTGGAAAAGATGACTGGGTCCACCTCAGCTTGAACTCTGGTGTGATGCCATTAGAGACTGAGTTCTGGAACTGATCTCAGAGAAATATTGCCATGAATTGTGTTGGGATTTTAGAAGGCCAGGCATTAGAGGAGCCTTTGGAAACTGAGATCTAGGCCGAGGGTGGCTTTCTCCACAGCACTGGGAATCTCAGCCAGGATTTCACATGATTTTGCTGTTAAAGCCTTCTCAGCTATAGTTGAGAGCCAAAACTCACAGGAACCTCATATTTTAGACCTCAATGGGCCTGGATTCTTGTGACCTTTCGCCACTCCTTGGGAACCTTGCCTGCATGCCATCTCAAGAGCTTTTACTGGAAGGAGATTGCTCAACACTCAATGGCTCCTGAATGAATCAAAACCCACAGTGTCCACTTCTTCATACTTGAAATATGGCTAGGCCAATACCATGAAGTTTTTGAGAATCCCATGACCAGAAATCCCTGGAGAACCTTTAGATCTCTGTTGCTCATCATGACTGAACCAGCAAGTGCCATTTTTGCCTGAGTGGAATTCATGACCATGGTGAAGAACAGAGAGGCCAGTGAGTAGGAGCCAGCAGGGAACTGGGCCTGGAGCAATGGAGTGCAGGTGTGTAATCCAACATCTGTTGCGGGGCCCCTGTGGTTCTGTCATTGGTTTCCAAATGACATGTGACTGACAAGGTGCAGCCAGTAGACCCGAAAATATAAAGGCACGTTGTTGTGGGGAGAGGATTTGGTGGGATGCTCAGAAACAAGTTGCTACGCTCAAGTGGGAAAGATATATGGGGTAGCAGCCCAGTTTGTGTTTTTGCCTTTAGACCCTGACTCACCCCACGTGGCAGATCTCCCTCCAGCACTGTGTCCTGGTTGACCTTTTTGTATTTCAAAAACAAACACCAATTTTCAGGGAAGCTGTAAGAAATGCCATTAAAACTGGGCTTTGAGCCAAAGGCTTCACAATGCACCCAGGGAGACATTCATACCCCAACAGCCACAGTTTCCTGCATAGATAGGATTCAGCTCTGCTGCCTCCTGTTCCTATTGGAAATATGAACCCATGTACTCCTGTTCACGTAGACTCAGACCAAGCTTTCATGATCTCACTACAAAGGAAGCTAAAACACAAAGCTATATTTCTAGTGGATGAATGACAGAGGCAGATAGTCAAGAAGTCATTAGGCCAGCAAAGTTCCATGTTTGTGGAATGTTTACCCTGTCCTCTACTTTTGGGATCTCTTCTGCCACACCCAAGTTTGTGAGCGCCTCAGAATTTCCAATTCCAGATATGTATTCACAGATTTTTTTCCTCTTCTCCTCTCATTGTGTCTTCTTTGGGGTGATAGTAATGTCCAGGCATTGTGGTGGATGACAGTGGAAGATTTTTATGTGCCTCGTGTTCCCATATGTATTAGAGTCATTTTCCGTTTTGCCATTTGAAATATTGAATCTCTGACACTAACCCAGAACCTTCTAGGCTCTGACTACTTATCCTAACATCGATAAAAATAATCCTAAAGGAATAGAAGTAGAGGCATTTGATAAGAGGCAGGGTGTATACTTGGACTTGCCTTTCGCTTCATCAGAGATACATATTATAAAACCTGTGACACATTTTTCTCATTTTACTTCTCCAAGAATTTTCAAAATCAACAAATATGTAACTTCCTGACTCCCTGTCTCTGTCGCCTGGGTCACAATGTATATTTTTATATACCTATATATAATCCTACTGCCAACACAGGTATATTTTTGAGAGTACTCTCACTTTGGTAAATACGAATTTCATGAAGAGATCACTGCCCCCCATTACACTGAGGTAACTGAAAATTCAAGCTGCAGTGAGCTTTATACTTCAACAAGTTTAGACATAAAACATTTTGGAGGAAAATGAATGTTTTGGGTACATATGTGAAGGATATATATATACCCTTATGAATTTCGATTGGCATACATACTATTACATTTTAATGTACTAAATATATATATATATATATATATATATATATATATATATATATATATATATATATAGTATGAATTTGCATTCATGAACTATATGTGTCATATACTTATTCTACCTTGATTCTTTCATGTCCATCTGTGTTGATTTATAATCAACTTTTCAGGAGATATTTTTCAGAAATATTCATTTTCTTGACATAACATATTCATTTCGGAATACTCAAAATGAACTTCAGTGAATATTGAGTACTAACCCTAATATTTCTACAGTAAGTGACCCAGTTTAACATCAATGAAAGTATACTCATATGAGACATTATGTGTATTTTGAATTAAATTTTTATTCAAAATTGTTATATTCCGATTTCTTCAGTATATATACATCATAGGATGTATCATTGCATCCACAATTCACAAATTGATATGCATACGATTCACTTTCATTCACTCCCTGTATCAGATCCCATGTATTTCTCCATGTTGCTTTACTTGCTTTTTCATAAGATTTCTTTTATATCAAATAACTTTTGAATTCCTTCATCATTTTCGAAGCAAAACTCAAACACAGTTCTTTTTAATTAGTAACCCTAATATTACCACTACATGTATAACTACTTGGATTGAATGTTTGTAAGTGAATACCAGATTTCATGTATTTTTAAAAATATCAATTCAATCCATTTTTTAAGATAGTAACCTGTTATATTTTTTATTCACCATATGGTCTATTCATGCATTATCTCTATATACATAAACCCAGGGTACACCTATTTTTATCCCCAAATGATAGGGTTTCAAAACATGCTCCCAGAAATGGTGGAAGAAATACGCATGTCACCTGCTCCATATATTCCTTTCATCACATTATGTTCTGGACACAAAATGCAAAACTCACACTTATCTTATTCTTCTCCCAAAGCCTCATTTTAAAGAGAGCATGGATTACTAAAATCATCTGTGTTCTGCATTGCCTGTTGTTTTCAAATTTCAATCCTATGGTGAGTATACACTTGATTCTTTCAAGGATAGTGTGTTCAACTACCCCCCTGTTGAAATTATCCCTGATCTTATCACTCGTTTTGTACTTTGCCTGATCTCCTAACATCCTTATTGATATCTATTTCCCCAAGTGCCTTGTTGTGACTGACTCTTCATGTGTGCTGACATTCCCATTTACACTTTAATAGAAATTCATTGGATTGCAAAAAGGGCCTTTGGTCCAAATCGTAAACTCACTCTTCTTCCTTACCCTACACTGGAATCCTGCCTACTCTCTCTATTTCACTGCAAGTTCTCTTTTACATTCAGTAGTCCCAGGTACAAGATCTTAAGCCATTGTCTATGGATTTAGAGGATTCATCTCTGCAGAACATAATTCAAAACTATGTATCCAAATCAAGGGCCCAACAAACTTGTGTGCTTCAGATCTAACCTAGTTTTCTATTTTCATACTTACATTTCACCTTACATTCGTATAAATATCCCAGATCCCCAATACCCGTATTCATCCACCAGAATGACTTTTAACCCAAATTGAACATGATATGACCCTTAACCATACTCTGTTCCCTCAATCTATTTTCACATAACAGCAGGTCCTGAGTTGATCTTGCCATACAGGTATGTAGGGAATCCTACAGCTGCTGAGAAGCTCAAAGGTAGATGCAGAAATGATCCCTGGAGCAAATGTAGGCAGCTAGGTAGGACCTGTGAGGTCTAAAGTCATCTTCCATAGCCAACAACCCAGTCAGGATGAAGGGATGAGGCTGAATCAGCCTCTCTCTTCTCAATTCAGAGAAGATGGACACAATCAGGTCTGTGTGGATTGCTGATCCCGGGCTCCTAGGGTATATAGACCTTTATGTCTTGTGAAAATGTCACAGGAAGGTGGGGCAGCCTCCATCTCATGGGACCCTTGGAAACAACTGTTAGGACAAAGTGGTTGCCAAGGCAGTGACCTCATTCACTTCCCTGAAGGAAGTGACCTCACCTCACTTCCTTGGTGATGGAACTCTCTGAACTTGGGATCCAGAAGGCGAGGCATCCAGAGGCAGTTCCACTCCCAGTGGGCTCACTTTATTGTCTGTACCAAGGCCAGAGTCATTCTTTGTTGGTACCTAGTGATGTGTGGATAGCCAAATGCCTTGAATGGTCTCAACAGGGGCCTTTCCTGAGAAAGAAGTGTTGGCTCATTGCTGGCTCCTGACAACTACACAGAGATGGCCAAGGAGACCAGAGCTGAGACAGGACAGGCCACTGCTGAGGAACATATTTTTACCCACCAGTTAGAGGACAGAGTGGATAGATGCAGACCAAATACAGGGGTGGTTTGTGTGTCTCAGTGGGTGTGTGTTTCAATTTGTCGTTTTGTCTCATGTTCTGAGAAGATGAAGGAAAAACTTTTTTTTCTTTTTTGTTGTTGTTGTTGGTTTGAAATGAACTGTTAACTAGTGAGCCTTTTTATGTCAGTGGATGCCACTGGGTTTGTGATTAAAGAGAGTAGAGAGAAGAATGCAGCCGTAAATGTGTCCTGTCTAGTGGAAATCTTTGCACGACTCCTCATGGCCAATTTATGAATGGACTGCTGCTTGCCTTGCAGATGGGCAACACCTACCAAGATCCTAAGTTCCTGTATTTTTCATGAATTTTGCCCACTCTCTGAAGGGGTTCGAGGTTTTGTGTCCAAGATGTGTACCACATTCAAGCTCTGTGACATGGCCATGGACTGGATTGCCGAAGGGCATGCCAAGCATCTCAGAAAACTCAAAAATTAGCACGACTTCTAAGGATCTCTCTGGAGAATCCCTGCTTGGATAGATAGTAACCCAAGTTGCATGATTAGGAGCTGTCAGTGCCACAGTGTTCAATTAAAGAAAAGTTTTTCTCCAGGCTTCTTTCTTCCCTATTGTTCTGTTCCCCTGAATGTCAGGGAGGTGTTTTCCTTAGGGCACTCCTTTGGGACTCCTCAAGAAAACAGTTTCAAATGGAAATGAAGAGGCCTAATCTGTGCCTTTTAAGTAAAGTGCTTTGTAAAAGCTGTGTCTGAATCAGACTCTTGGCCCTGTGTGTGGCTGTGAATTACATTCTCAGCACCCCAGGAAACTCAAGAAAAATCCCATGTGTCCATCCCAATCTAAAAGGATGAAAACGAAGTGTACTATTGGATGAAGTCTCTTACCGTCCTCTGGTCAGGCTCCTGACCCCTATGAAGTCAGAACAGGGATCCTCTGGGTCAAATGAGTTGTTGCAAGCCCTCCAGTAACTAGCACACAGGTGTTTGGGTTTTTTCATGAGTCCAGTACACATAAAGAATCTACCCCTGGCAGACAGGAAGCCTCTAATTTGACAAGCAGAGCAGTATGAACTACAGGCCAATTTTATCTATCCTGTTTCTCAGGAAGGGTGTCCAGGCCACCATGACATTTGGCATATGATGGGCATGAGAGCCTACTTTGCACACCATCTAAGACTGCTCACCCTATAGAAACCCCCAGCCAGAATGTTATGATGAGTGTCTGTATGGAAGAAGATGAGGGCCATGTGGGAGTATTTTTGTTAGAATAGTGGTCTTTTGTGTGGTGGTTGGAAAAGATGACTGGGTCCACCTCAGCTTGAACTCTGGTGTGATGCCATTAGAGACTGAGTTCTGGAACTGATCTCAGAGAAATATTGCCATGAATTGTGTTGGGATTTTAGAAGGCCAGGCATTAGAGGAGCCTTTGGAAACTGAGATCTAGGCCGAGGGTGGCTTTCTCCACAGCACTGGGAATCTCAGCCAGGATTTCACATGATTTTGCTGTTAAAGCCTTCTCAGCTATAGTTGAGAGCCAAAACTCACAGGAACCTCATATTTTAGACCTCAATGGGCCTGGATTCTTGTGACCTTTCGCCACTCCTTGGGAACCTTGCCTGCATGCCATCTCAAGAGCTTTTACTGGAAGGAGATTGCTCAACACTCAATGGCTCCTGAATGAATCAAAACCCACAGTGTCCACTTCTTCATACTTGAAATATGGCTAGGCCAATACCATGAAGTTTTTGAGAATCCCATGACCAGAAATCCCTGGAGAACCTTTAGATCTCTGTTGCTCATCATGACTGAACCAGCAAGTGCCATTTTTGCCTGAGTGGAATTCATGACCATGGTGAAGAACAGAGAGGCCAGTGAGTAGGAGCCAGCAGGGAACTGGGCCTGGAGCAATGGAGTGCAGGTGTGTAATCCAACATCTGTTGCGGGGCCCCTGTGGTTCTGTCATTGGTTTCCAAATGACATGTGACTGACAAGGTGCAGCCAGTAGACCCGAAAATATAAAGGCACGTTGTTGTGGGGAGAGGATTTGGTGGGATGCTCAGAAACAAGTTGCTACGCTCAAGTGGGAAAGATATATGGGGTAGCAGCCCAGTTTGTGTTTTTGCCTTTAGACCCTGACTCACCCCACGTGGCAGATCTCCCTCCAGCACTGTGTCCTGGTTGACCTTTTTGTATTTCAAAAACAAACACCAATTTTCAGGGAAGCTGTAAGAAATGCCATTAAAACTGGGCTTTGAGCCAAAGGCTTCACAATGCACCCAGGGAGACATTCATACCCCAACAGCCACAGTTTCCTGCATAGATAGGATTCAGCTCTGCTGCCTCCTGTTCCTATTGGAAATATGAACCCATGTACTCCTGTTCACGTAGACTCAGACCAAGCTTTCATGATCTCACTACAAAGGAAGCTAAAACACAAAGCTATATTTCTAGTGGATGAATGACAGAGGCAGATAGTCAAGAAGTCATTAGGCCAGCAAAGTTCCATGTTTGTGGAATGTTTACCCTGTCCTCTACTTTTGGGATCTCTTCTGCCACACCCAAGTTTGTGAGCGCCTCAGAATTTCCAATTCCAGATATGTATTCACAGATTTTTTTCCTCTTCTCCTCTCATTGTGTCTTCTTTGGGGTGATAGTAATGTCCAGGCATTGTGGTGGATGACAGTGGAAGATTTTTATGTGCCTCGTGTTCCCATATGTATTAGAGTCATTTTCCGTTTTGCCATTTGAAATATTGAATCTCTGACACTAACCCAGAACCTTCTAGGCTCTGACTACTTATCCTAACATCGATAAAAATAATCCTAAAGGAATAGAAGTAGAGGCATTTGATAAGAGGCAGGGTGTATACTTGGACTTGCCTTTCGCTTCATCAGAGATACATATTATAAAACCTGTGACACATTTTTCTCATTTTACTTCTCCAAGAATTTTCAAAATCAACAAATATGTAACTTCCTGACTCCCTGTCTCTGTCGCCTGGGTCACAATGTATATTTTTATATACCTATATATAATCCTACTGCCAACACAGGTATATTTTTGAGAGTACTCTCACTTTGGTAAATACGAATTTCATGAAGAGATCACTGCCCCCCATTACACTGAGGTAACTGAAAATTCAAGCTGCAGTGAGCTTTATACTTCAACAAGTTTAGACATAAAACATTTTGGAGGAAAATGAATGTTTTGGGTACATATGTGAAGGATATATATATACCCTTATGAATTTCGATTGGCATACATACTATTACATTTTAATGTACTAAATATATATATATATATATATATATATATATATATATATATATATATATATATATATATAGTATGAATTTGCATTCATGAACTATATGTGTCATATACTTATTCTACCTTGATTCTTTCATGTCCATCTGTGTTGATTTATAATCAACTTTTCAGGAGATATTTTTCAGAAATATTCATTTTCTTGACATAACATATTCATTTCGGAATACTCAAAATGAACTTCAGTGAATATTGAGTACTAACCCTAATATTTCTACAGTAAGTGACCCAGTTTAACATCAATGAAAGTATACTCATATGAGACATTATGTGTATTTTGAATTAAATTTTTATTCAAAATTGTTATATTCCGATTTCTTCAGTATATATACATCATAGGATGTATCATTGCATCCACAATTCACAAATTGATATGCATACGATTCACTTTCATTCACTCCCTGTATCAGATCCCATGTATTTCTCCATGTTGCTTTACTTGCTTTTTCATAAGATTTCTTTTATATCAAATAACTTTTGAATTCCTTCATCATTTTCGAAGCAAAACTCAAACACAGTTCTTTTTAATTAGTAACCCTAATATTACCACTACATGTATAACTACTTGGATTGAATGTTTGTAAGTGAATACCAGATTTCATGTATTTTTAAAAATATCAATTCAATCCATTTTTTAAGATAGTAACCTGTTATATTTTTTATTCACCATATGGTCTATTCATGCATTATCTCTATATACATAAACCCAGGGTACACCTATTTTTATCCCCAAATGATAGGGTTTCAAAACATGCTCCCAGAAATGGTGGAAGAAATACGCATGTCACCTGCTCCATATATTCCTTTCATCACATTATGTTCTGGACACAAAATGCAAAACTCACACTTATCTTATTCTTCTCCCAAAGCCTCATTTTAAAGAGAGCATGGATTACTAAAATCATCTGTGTTCTGCATTGCCTGTTGTTTTCAAATTTCAATCCTATGGTGAGTATACACTTGATTCTTTCAAGGATAGTGTGTTCAACTACCCCCCTGTTGAAATTATCCCTGATCTTATCACTCGTTTTGTACTTTGCCTGATCTCCTAACATCCTTATTGATATCTATTTCCCCAAGTGCCTTGTTGTGACTGACTCTTCATGTGTGCTGACATTCCCATTTACACTTTAATAGAAATTCATTGGATTGCAAAAAGGGCCTTTGGTCCAAATCGTAAACTCACTCTTCTTCCTTACCCTACACTGGAATCCTGCCTACTCTCTCTATTTCACTGCAAGTTCTCTTTTACATTCAGTAGTCCCAGGTACAAGATCTTAAGCCATTGTCTATGGATTTAGAGGATTCATCTCTGCAGAACATAATTCAAAACTATGTATCCAAATCAAGGGCCCAACAAACTTGTGTGCTTCAGATCTAACCTAGTTTTCTATTTTCATACTTACATTTCACCTTACATTCGTATAAATATCCCAGATCCCCAATACCCGTATTCATCCACCAGAATGACTTTTAACCCAAATTGAACATGATATGACCCTTAACCATACTCTGTTCCCTCAATCTATTTTCACATAACAGCAGGTCCTGAGTTGATCTTGCCATACAGGTATGTAGGGAATCCTACAGCTGCTGAGAAGCTCAAAGGTAGATGCAGAAATGATCCCTGGAGCAAATGTAGGCAGCTAGGTAGGACCTGTGAGGTCTAAAGTCATCTTCCATAGCCAACAACCCAGTCAGGATGAAGGGATGAGGCTGAATCAGCCTCTCTCTTCTCAATTCAGAGAAGATGGACACAATCAGGTCTGTGTGGATTGCTGATCCCGGGCTCCTAGGGTATATAGACCTTTATGTCTTGTGAAAATGTCACAGGAAGGTGGGGCAGCCTCCATCTCATGGGACCCTTGGAAACAACTGTTAGGACAAAGTGGTTGCCAAGGCAGTGACCTCATTCACTTCCCTGAAGGAAGTGACCTCACCTCACTTCCTTGGTGATGGAACTCTCTGAACTTGGGATCCAGAAGGCGAGGCATCCAGAGGCAGTTCCACTCCCAGTGGGCTCACTTTATTGTCTGTACCAAGGCCAGAGTCATTCTTTGTTGGTACCTAGTGATGTGTGGATAGCCAAATGCCTTGAATGGTCTCAACAGGGGCCTTTCCTGAGAAAGAAGTGTTGGCTCATTGCTGGCTCCTGACAACTACACAGAGATGGCCAAGGAGACCAGAGCTGAGACAGGACAGGCCACTGCTGAGGAACATATTTTTACCCACCAGTTAGAGGACAGAGTGGATAGATGCAGACCAAATACAGGGGTGGTTTGTGTGTCTCAGTGGGTGTGTGTTTCAATTTGTCGTTTTGTCTCATGTTCTGAGAAGATGAAGGAAAAACTTTTTTTTCTTTTTTGTTGTTGTTGTTGGTTTGAAATGAACTGTTAACTAGTGAGCCTTTTTATGTCAGTGGATGCCACTGGGTTTGTGATTAAAGAGAGTAGAGAGAAGAATGCAGCCGTAAATGTGTCCTGTCTAGTGGAAATCTTTGCACGACTCCTCATGGCCAATTTATGAATGGACTGCTGCTTGCCTTGCAGATGGGCAACACCTACCAAGATCCTAAGTTCCTGTATTTTTCATGAATTTTGCCCACTCTCTGAAGGGGTTCGAGGTTTTGTGTCCAAGATGTGTACCACATTCAAGCTCTGTGACATGGCCATGGACTGGATTGCTGAAGGGCATGCCAAGCATCTCAGAAAACTCAAAAATTAGCACGACTTCTAAGGATCTCTCTGGAGAATCCCTGCTTGGATAGATAGTAACCCAAGTTGCATGATTAGGAGCTGTCAGTGCCACAGTGTTCAATTAAAGAAAAGTTTTTCTCCAGGCTTCTTTCTTCCCTATTGTTCTGTTCCCCTGAATGTCAGGGAGGTGTTTTCCTTAGGGCACTCCTTTGGGACTCCTCAAGAAAACAGTTTCAAATGGAAATGAAGAGGCCTAATCTGTGCCTTTTAAGTAAAGTGCTTTGTAAAAGCTGTGTCTGAATCAGACTCTTGGCCCTGTGTGTGGCTGTGAATTACATTCTCAGCACCCCAGGAAACTCAAGAAAAATCCCATGTGTCCATCCCAATCTAAAAGGATGAAAACGAAGTGTACTATTGGATGAAGTCTCTTACCGTCCTCTGGTCAGGCTCCTGACCCCTATGAAGTCAGAACAGGGATCCTCTGGGTCAAATGAGTTGTTGCAAGCCCTCCAGTAACTAGCACACAGGTGTTTGGGTTTTTTCATGAGTCCAGTACACATAAAGAATCTACCCCTGGCAGGCAGGAGGCGTCTAAGTTGACAAGCAGAGCAGTATTAACTACAGGCCCATTTAATCTATCCTATTTCTCAGGGAGAATGTCCAGACCACCATGACATTTGGCATATGATGGGCATGAGAGCTTTCTTTGCACACCTTCTAAGGCTGCTCAACCTATAGAAACCCCCAGCCAAAATGGTATGTTGAGTGTCTGTATGGAAGAAGATGAGGGCCATGTGGGAGTGTTTTTGTTAGAATAGTGGTCTTTTGTGTGGTGGTTGGGAAAGATGACTGGGTCCACCTCAGCTTGAACTCTGGTGTGATGCCATTAGAGACTTAGTACTGGAACTGATCTCAGAGAACTATTGCCATGAATTGTGTTGGGATTTTAGAAGGCCAGGCATTAGAGGAGCCTTTGGAAACTGAGATCTAGGCCGAGGGTGGCTTTCTCCACAGCACTGGGAATCTCAGCCAGGATTTCACATGATTTTGCTGTTAAAGCCTTCTCAGCTATAGTTGAGAGCCAAAACTCACAGGAACCCCATATTTTAGACCTCAATGGGCCTGGATTCTTGTGACCTTTCGCCACTCCTTGGGAACCTTGCCTGCATGCCATCTCAAGAGCTTTTACAGGAAGGATATTGCTCAACACTCAATGGCTCCTGAATGAATCAAAACCCACAGTGTCAACTTCTTCATTCTTGAAATATGGCTAGGCCAATACCATGAAGTTTTTGAGAATCCCATGACCAGAAATCCCTGGAGAACCTTTAGATCTCCTGTTGCTCATCATGACTGAACCAGCGAGTGCCATTTTTGACTGAGTGGAATTCATGACCATGGTGAAGAACAGAGAGGCCAGTGAGTAGGAGCCAGCAGGGAACTGGGCCTGGAGCAATGGAGTGCAGGTGTGTGATCCAACATCTGTTGCGGGCCCCTGTGGTTCTGTCATTGGCTTCCAAATGACATGTGACTGACAAGGTGCAGCCAGTAGATGCGAAAATATAAAGGCATGTTGTTGTGGGGTGAGGATGGTGTGATGCTCAGAAATAAGTTGCTACGCTCAAGTGGAAAAGATATATGGGGTAGCAGCCCAGTTTGTTTTGCCTTCAGACCCTGACTCACTCCATGTGGCAGATCTCCCTCTAGCACTGTGTCCTGGTTGACCTTTTTGTATTTCAAAAACAAACACCAATTTTCAGGGAAGCTCTAAGAAATGTCATTAAAACTGGGCTTTGAGCCAAAGGATTCACAATGCACCCTGGGAGACATTCATACCCCAACAGCCACAGTTATCTGCATGGAGAGGATTCAGCTCTGCTGACTCCTGTTCCTATTGGAAAATATGAACCCATGTCCTCCTGTTCACATAAATTCCAGTGCTTAAAAGGAGAGAAAGGTGAGGCTTTAGGAAGATTACACGATAGTCATATGTTCCTTCTTACTAAAAAAACAAAAACACAGTGCATTTGTGTGGCAGAATTTGGTCTAAAACTTGATTTCATTATAAAATCTACATCATAGACTACACAAGCAGAGATTGATAGTCATCACCTTCTCTAGCCATTGGAAACTTCCATTAGAATCTGATAATCAGGAATAATCAAATTGACTTAAGTCAGTGTGGAAAGCATCATGGAAGACAGCTGGCTTTTTAAGGCCCTTATTTCTTTGCTAGATGAGTATATTTTCTCTCCTATGTATCAATGAGTATCATCTTTATAGAAATACAAATGCTAATATGGTAAGGGAATTTAGAATCATATAATCTGTTTATTCATATTACATATGGAAAAAATGAAGGCTTGGAAAGATTAAACTACCTTCTCAAGGTTAGTGCATGAGCTAATTAGTGTTGAAAGAGAGATTAAGTCCTGAGTCTTGTGACCCAGAAATCTCATTGTGCACAACAGAACCATATTTTCAAACCAAAACACCTGAGATATGTGATTTAGAGTCTGAAATGACTTATCAGGGAGATAGGACAAAAGATTCGGGGTTCCAAAAGTACAGCAAAACACCCGCATTTCTTTCTCCCTATTTACCCATTTCCCCAATTTAATGATAGCACATTTTAAATTTTTCTTTAACCACACTAGGAGATTACTCAGTAAAATTAGGGATGCAAAAGTATTATACATTGGCTCTTTTTTCCTGTTTCTGCACTCTCTCAGAATTTAGCTGAAGGAAAAATTGTTGTTTCCTTTTGTTTTAAGAATATATAATAAATTTTCCTCTCCTTCTCCTTTTAGTTTAAGGTTCTGGGGATTGAA
This sequence comes from Callospermophilus lateralis, assembly GCF_048772815.1. NCBI lineage: Eukaryota > Metazoa > Chordata > Mammalia > Rodentia > Sciuridae > Callospermophilus > Callospermophilus lateralis. The sequence continues at coordinate 3,897,722 of NW_027517238.1, forward strand.
CCAAGGGCCTTGTGTATTCTAGACAGGCAATGTACCACTGAGCTTCATACTCAGTTCTTGATCACTTCTTGATGGTCACTGGCTTACATTTGAGAGGTTTAAGATGCCAGAATTGAATATATAAGATAATATCTATTTCATGGTCTTACTAGAGCCTGCTAATAGCCTGAACATTTAAGTCAACATTTTTAGACTGAAATGTATTGATTTATCCTGAGTCGTAAATCTCTACCTCTATGTTTTGTGAATTTACATTTACCATTTGCACAAAATACTAAGGTGATTCTCTTACCCCTGTCTGAGTGTCTAGCCATGAACACAAGGTCTCCAATAATCCAACACTCCAAGTAAAATAAGAAAATATAAATGGTTCCCTGGCAGCCAGGTTCCCTTAACAAGAGAAAGTCAAGTATCAGGGTGAAAGGAATATTAAAAATCTCTGAGGACAGTCGTACCTACCAAGGGGTCATCCAGTCTCTGTGTTGACATTGTCACTTGTTGCTGAATGAAGTGCTTTTTTCACAAAAATACTTTACTTCATTTCTGGGCAGTGTTAACTACTAGCGAATTCTTATTTGAGTAGAAATCCTTTTTCTTCTAACTTCCACCCAATATATTCTTTTTCTGAAGTTTCTTTGGTGCCATGATGAATACATATTATTTTTCTTTCACTTATCAGCCCTTTAGTTATCTGAAAGTTGTTTTCCTGCTGTAATCACAGATTCAAAACAAAAACTTATAGACAAGTATCTTTACTGAAGGATGCAGAATGAATTCTTAACTGTTCTTTGGATGTTTTTACATCCAAATGTAAAATGTTTCTAATATATCATAATTTATTTAATTAATTTCCTGATTAGACATTTAGATTGGTTCCAGATTTTTGCCATTTTTGTGAAAAATGTTTTTTTCAGTCTCATTGAACAATGAATTTATACTTGGTTCAGTTGTCACTCAATTGTTATGCTTTTAATAAAAATGCTAAAAAGATATGGGAAAAGTACTACACACTCAAATGCCAATGATTCATACTTACATTACAGTTTAGAAATATTATCATCAACTAATACAGATTTAAGTGTGATTTCAAAATATTATATCTTAAAAAAATATAGCTATTTAGATTTTAGAGATTCAACATCAAGTATTTTATTTAATGCCCTACCTCAAATTAGGATCTATTTTTTTCATATTTGCAAACATTGATTTTTATCTTTATCTGAGTACCACCAGTCCAGAGACATCATGGACTCCAATGTGCAGTTGTATAGTTGGTGTATATCACAGGGTGGCCAGCATCTTGCCAGGGAACTCTTGCCTGCTTGGAGGGAAAAGCCTATATCTTTTGCAAACTGCATGTCTGCATCACCTAGATGACAAAAGTCCTGCCACCAGTATGAGTTGTACCAGGGCCTGCTTGAAACATAGCTGCCTTGGCCTCTGAGTCCCTTGCCAGCAAAAATGTCCCTAGGCATTCCTTAGTAAACTGGGGCTTTCTTCTCAAAAGACTTTGTCCTGGAAACTCTTTGAAACAAATATGCATTTTTATACCTTTTTGAGCCTGCAATGAGTAGGATCTTGATTCCTGAGATCACTTCAGGGTATCTTTCCTATTGTCCTGGTGCAAAGCAATTATCCTCTTTTGAACAATGATTATCACCACTCTGTTTGGCAACTTTAAACACATTCTTTTTGTCATCAAGCTGTAAATTTTTCAAAAATTTCCTCTCTGGTCTTTGCTCCTATTCTTACTATAAATTTAGCTAAAAACATCCAGTAATACTCATGCAGTACCCCGGGATGCTGTGCTGCCTTGAAATTTCCTCCACCAGATACATTAGTCCATCATCTTTACACTCAGTGTCCCACAATGTCTCAGGGCATGGATGTAATACAGTTAAAATCTTTACTAGGGTATAAAAAATAGTAGCCTTTAGTCCAGTTTCCAAGATTCTTTATTTCTATTTGAAACCTCATGAGCATAGCCTTTACTACCCACATTTATTGTCTGATTTTCTGAGCCCTCACTAGAATTGCCCATTAAGCTTTTCTTCCAGCATTCTAGGCTTTCTTTAGGCCCCTTCTCCAAACTTCCCAAAATTCCTCCCACAAATCAATTCCAAAGTCTCCTCCACATAGCTCCTTACAATTGAGAGGTGTTAGAAACTTTGAGAGTGGAGCCTAGTGGGGGATTTTAGGTCATATATATATTTATTTCTATATAATATATGTAATATGCATCTCTGCACATATAACATACATATGCATATGTTATATAACACAAATACAAATATGTATATATAAAATATTATGTTATTTATATATAAATATGTATTTATAAAATATTATATACATATCATATGTTAGTTGTGCAGGTTAAAACTTATATATATATAAAACCTAAAATTGCCCACTAGGCTCCACCCACTAGGTGTTTCTAACATCTCCCAATTGTACCGAGCTATGTGGAAGAGGTTTTGGAATATATATATATATATATTTGCTCCAGAAATATTTTTAAAGTCTGTATTTTCTCCATTTAATTATTTTTCAGTTTTACCAAAAAGGTGGATCTACTTCTGAAATCTCTTTTCTTTCCCATTGATCTATGTATGTACATGTTTGTTGGTACTTACCATCTTAATTACTGTAGTAACATTGTTAAAATTGTTTTGGCTGGTTGTGTTACTCAGCTTTCCAACATCGTAACAAATATCTGAGGCAATCAACTTATAAGGAGAAAGGGCTTAGCTTTGCTCAGTTTTGGAAGTTTTGGTCCCTAATTGTTTAGACTCATTGCTTTGGTTGAGGCATCCCACCATGGTGGGAGTGCACAAAAGAGCAAAATTATTTATTTCATAGTCAGGAAGTGAAAGAGAGAGAGCAAGGAACTGGGGCACCATAATTCCCTTCAAAGGTATATTCTCAATGACCTGAAGGCCTCTTCTAGGCCCCACCTCTTAATGTTTTCACTATCTGTAATAGCACCAAGCTGGAGACTAAATCGTTAATATGAACCTTGGAGGACAATTCAGATCCTAACCATAGTACTGCATCCATGATGGATGCAGACCTCAACAGATTCAGTGAAGCCATTTATTTATTTGTGGACTCAGCACTGTAGGGGCTTATTTTCTAGATGTGAAAAATGGCTGTCAATTACAGAGAGGTACAATCAGAGTGCTTTAATCATTGGAAACTGTGGACGTGCCATTTGGATAGCCAGGGGCTAGTTGTGCAGGTTAAAACTTTAACTCAAGAAGGCAGTTGTAAATGGGTTGAAACTCTTTGTTATATGAAGAGACAGGATCCCAGATTCTGAGGAATAAATATCCAAATCTCACCCATTGCTTTTCTTTCTCTAGGATTCATTGTTTCCCAGAGGTTTAATATTTTTCTGTGGCTCCATTTAGGACTAATTTGCAATGGGGGAAGGTCAAAGTTTTCAGCCTAGCATCCAGCATCTGCCCCCTTCCTTCAGGGCCTTTTGTTTTGGGGAAAGGATTTACTGGGAGAGGTCAATGCTTGGCTAATTTCCCTCCAGAGCTGTACCATCTTTCTGTTTTTTTTTTCCATGGGGAATGTATTATAGGAATATTATTTTCCATAGCCCTTCGCTACCCCTGTTCTCTTTTAGTTTCCATTTGCCTAGGATATCTTTTTCCATCCCATTTTTCTCAGCCTATTTGTGTCCTTACATGTGAAATAATTCTGGTGTGGGCAGAATTTCACTAGGTCTTAATTTTGTAATCCATTCTATATTTTTTTAATTCGAGATTTTAATAATTTATGTTCAGTAATAGTGTTAGGTCCTTAGGCCAAAGTAACTCCATTTTGAAAACCAACACCTGCCCACCCAGGCATGACCTTCCTATTAGGCCCAGCCCCCAAAGAGTCCCTAACTACCAAAACCACAACAAAGATGTCAAGTAACAGTCACAGAACCAGATGGGTTATTTTTTAACCCTCCATTGTACATGACTATATTTAAGAAGTTTTTTCCAGCAGGCTGCTGTGCCTTGCAGAAGGGCAGCCTGGGAGATATTCTTTGTCAATAAACCTTTACTTGACTCAGAGATGTGTCTCTTGTGGTTATTTCCACCAGATACCCTAACAATTAGGTAAGGGGTTGTCCCTGCCATTTTATTTATTATTTTTGCATTGTTTTGGAGTTCTTTGTTCCTTCCTTCTTGTTTACTTTTATGGTTTGGTGATTTTCTGTAGTGCTAAGCTTTGATTTGATTCATTTTTCTTATTTGTGTATCTGCTGTTACTTTTTTCTTCGTGCCTACTCTAAGACTTACATAAAAATCTTATAATAGATTTATTTTTTAGGCAGGGGTACTGGGGATTGAACTCAGGGGCACTCAGCCACTGAGACACATCCCCAGCCCCATTTTGTATTTTATTTAGAGAAAGGGTCTCACTAAGTTACTTAGTGCCTCGCTTTTTGCTGAGACTGACTTTGAACTTGTGATTCTCTTGCCTCAGCCTCCTGAGCCGCTGGGACTACAGGTATGCACCACCATGTGCCACTATTATAATAGACCTTTAAAAGTCTGATACCTTAACTTTGGTTGCACACATGTACTCTAGATTTTCACACCCCTTCTCACAACTTATAATTTTGTTGTCCTAATTTATGTATTTTTATATTTTATACTCCTTAATATTGCTATGATTATTGTTCACCAATGACTTTTAATCTTTATGCTAGGGATTTGAGAGATTTTTATATGTTCATTATAGAAATAGAGTACTCTGAAGTTGATTAGTTCCTTCTGTGAGCTTTATACTTTCATTTGTTTTCATGAAAGTGAATATTATTTTGTCATTTATGATTGATGTATTCCCTTAAGCATTTCTTGTAAGGCAAGTCTAGCGGTGATGAGTTCTCTCAGCTTTTGCTTATCTGGGAAAAGCTTTATTTCTTTATTATGGATGAAGCATAAGTTTTCTGGGTATAGTATTCTTGACTGGCAGTTGATTTTTTCTTTCAACATTTTCAATATATCATCTCAATCTTTCCAGCTCAGAAATCTGCTGATAGTTTAATTGGTATTCCTCTGTAAGTTACTTCCATATTCTCTTTTTGTCTTTGACTTTTGTCAGTTTTGTGCATAAAAGAGGACCTTTTTGAGTTGAATATATTTTGTTCTGTCAATTTTTTGTTTTCTCAGTGACAGGCATCAAACCAAGGACCTTGAGCTTGCTAAGCAAGTGCTGTACCATTGAGCTACATCCAAGTCCTTGAGTTGAATCTACTGAGCTCTTTGAGTGTCATGAATTTGCATGTCCACATCTTTAAGACTTGATAAATTTTCAGTTATTATTTTCTTAAACAAGCTTTAAATGCCTTTCTCCATGTCCCCTCTGGAGCTCCCATAATGTGAATATTTGTTTTGCTTAATCATATCCCATAAGCCTTTGTGGAATATGTAGACTTTTTTTGGGGGGAGGGGTCTTTTCCATTCTTTTCCTCTTTTTTCTTTGGGTTTTTTTAAGCCTTCTTTTCAATTCAGTAATTCTTTCTTCTGTTTTACTTAGTCTGCTCTTGAAGGTCTCAATTTTATTTTTAAAATTTCACTCACTGGATTCTTTGTTTTTAAGATTTCTGTCTGGTTTTTTATTATGATATCTAACTTGAATGTCTCATTTACATAATGAATTGTTTTCTTGATTTCACCGAATTATTTGTATTTTCTTTTATCTTTTTTAAAATTTTTTTTTAGTTGCAGATGGACACAATGTCTTTATTTATTTATTTATTTATTTTTGTGTGGTGCTGAGGATTGAACCCAGTGCCTTTGGGTACTCTACCACTGAGCTATAGCCCCTTTTCTTTTATCTTACTGAATTTCATTAAGATCATTTTTTTTCAAATTCCTTTTCAGGCTGTTCATAAATTTCCATTTTTGGGAGGCTAGTTACTATAGAATTATTGAGTTTCTTTGTTGGTATCATGCTTTCTATGTTTCTTGTTTCCTCTGTATATATTTGTGCATCCGGTGGAACAGTCCCCTTTTCCAACTTTCATAGGGGAAAGAGTAGCTTTCATAGGGAAAGACTTTCACTTGCAGGTGAGTCTTAGGATTGTCGAAAGCCATTCATGAACTACAAGTGAGAACCTTTTCAGCATTAGCCAGTAAGTGGGAAAGTCTGGTATTGGGGCCTTCTTGTGGTGATCCCCCAGGTTAAGATTGCCCAAATACATGTAAATTCCTATTCTGCTCTGCCTGGTCCCACATAGCACAGGAGATAAGATGACCACACAGCTGCAGCCACACAGCCTCTCAGAGATTAATGTAATCTGCCAAAATGCCTGTCAACCTGTCAAGCCTACATATCCCAAAAAGGCTTATGGGATATGACTGACATCATAAAGCAAGACTCCACCCCTGAAACCTTATCCCTGCTTTTGATGCACCCCCTTAAATAAAACACAGGAGCCATTTTCTAATTGTCCATCTCCAGCTCCTGTGTGGGCTGAACCTATCAGTTGCTCCATCCTTTAAAACTATAATTCTTACTCTGTCTTTTCTTCACTAATTATTTCAGACTTTAAGTTCTTCAGAGGCTGATCCCTCTGAGCAGGCCAAAGTGCCGTGGAAAGGTGCTGGCCACCTGGCAATATAGGGTGTCACTTTGGTAAGATGCATTGGTTTTGATTCTGGTTCTTGGCAATCTATTTTTAGTTTTTTTTCCTTGAATTACAATCCCTTAGTAAATCACCTGCACATAAATCCCTGTTTCATATTCTGATCTTAGAAAACCCTAGCAACGACACATTAGTATCAGGTATGAGATAGAAATCAGATGCCTCTAAGAATGATATCCAGGACTTGAATCACCCAGTGGCCTGCTGTCAATGAGTATCCCATTGGTGATAGTAAGTAGAGTATTGATTGTTCCTAGTATGCTGAGCAGCAAAATTATTAAGACTTTTCAGTGGTTAACTGCATTGTCTCTGTGAGGTTTCTTCAGAAATAACCACTATCAGTGATGTCTGTAAGTTCCTTGGTGTCTCAGCGGCAGGAGTTTGTATGATGGCAGTATAGAGTATCAGGCTGGTTTCCACACAGGGGGCAAATAGATATGAGGTGGCCCACTGCCTCAGTTGTGGCTCTCCTATGGGCAGGGCACGAAGCTGGTTTTTATGCTGGGGGTAGCAAGGAGCTGGCTAACCAGCAATGTAGCCTCATTCTAACAAGAATGAGTTGGACATTTCTAACCCAGAGGGTTCAGTCATACCTGAAATTCAAAGTTCTGAAGTGGATCTATTCAGAATCCTCACCCAAACTTCAGTGTCTTACTCCTCCCTTCTCAGCACCCTGACTTTAGCATTTAGAACTTGGAGAACCCAGTTTTAAAATTTAAAATTTAAAATTCCTACTCTTAAGAGTAGGTTCTGGGGCTGGTGCTGGGGCTCATGGTAGAGCACTTGCCTCGCATGTGCACAACCCTGGGTTCGATCCTCAGCACCACATAAAAATAAATAAGTGAAATAAAGGTACTGTGTTCAAGTACAACTAAAAAAATTTTAAAAAGAATAAATCCTGAGATGAAATTTTCTTTAAATGCTACCAATGAGGATCTTTAGAATTTATACTTTGCTTTGAGTTGATGAATAATTACGCTAGTGTTTTAGTGAGCTTTTGCTTTGCTGTCACCAGCAGACCTGACAAGAATAGCATAGAGGAGAAAAAGGTTATTTTGGCCCACAGTTTCAGAGGTTCAGTCCATAGTCAGCCAACTCCACAGCTCTAGATCTAAGATGAAACAGAACATCATAGTGAAAGGGTGTGGTGGAGAAAAGCAGCTAAGGACAAACAGCCAGGAACCAGAGAAAGAGCTCCACTCATCAAGGACAAAATATATACCCCAAAGGCAGAGCCCCAATGACCCACCTGCTCCAACCACAACCTACCTGCCTACAGTTACTACTTAGTTAATCCCTATTAGTAGATTAATCCACTGATTAGGTTACAGCTTTCATGATCTAAACATTTCACCTCTGCTTATTCTTGCTTACATATAAGCTTTTGGGAGACAACTCATATCCAAATCATAACACTTGGCCTATTTTTTTTGTCTTCAAATCATTGATGTAATTCCATAATAGCAACATAATTCCATAATGCTTACAATTATTACTATACTTCCAAAATGCCAGGATATTGCAAAGTCAGTGCATCCCCTTCCAGTCAATGTTGATGTGATTTACAAAACATAAATAGTCTTAACAATTTTACTGCTTGATCATACTAGAAGTTATCAGAAACTATCATTGCTCTACCTATCATCATCCATGGGATACTCATTGACAGCTGGCAAGTAAGTGATTCAACTCCTATATATCATTCTGAGAGTCTGATTTCTCGCTTGTACCTGATACCAATGTGTCATTGCTGAGGTTTTTTAAATTAGAATAGGAAGCATGGATTTAGGTGCAAGTGCTTTACTGAGGGCTTGTACTCCAGGAAAAATGCTAAAGAAAGAAAGAGAAGAAATACAAGGAAGAGGAAAGAGCATTCAATAGTCCCATTGCCTCCTGATAATTTAAAGAGAAAAATAATATAAGCAACTATTATTTAAAAATAAATTTAAAAGGTTGAGTTTATAAAAAGTCATAAATGAATAAGGACACACAAAAGAGAAAAATTAGTATAAATTACATAAAAAGGTAACCACAAATACAAAAATTTCACTTTAATAAGAGATCTTTAATGTTAATTCCAGGTGCACATGAGAGCTGGTGATAAGCAAAACTGCTGATGATTTCAGAGATAGAAGTGGAAAAGATGGTTCTTTTTTTGAGTAATGAGCTCATATTGATTTCCCAGTTTATCACATCATGTGGCTGTGTCTCAAATTTTCTCATCAACTGTGTTTGTTTTTGAAATGTGAGATATTTCTACTACATTGACACAGTTTCAGCTTTTTGCTAATTACTTTGATGAAGCCTAGATTATAGAGTTTTTAAAGTTCAAACAAGAACTTCAACTTGGGACTAAAATATCACCCAATTCTCTTCACTTAACTTGGTCTTCAGTTGTTACTTCTCTTGTGATCCCATAATAATAACCTGTATATTCCAGGCGCTCTCCTCAAACTTCATATTCATTACTCTTACCTTTCACGATATCTTTGTAAGAGAGGAAGTGTTATTTTCCCCACTTTTCAGATTATGAAACTAAAGCTCAGAGAGGTAAAGTGAAAAGTTTACATAGACAATAAATAAATGAGCTACGCATAGTTGCCTTTGCTCATTTTAGAAAATGCTATATCCAGATAACTGATTTTAAGAAGTAAACACTTTAGAATACTTGTCTTCTCAATGGCCATTTGTTTTACTTGCAATGACAAACTTCTATCCACCCATCTGTGGTCAAGAAAATAAGTAAAGGCAAATATTATGGTTCAGAGACTTTAGTATTTAGTTAAAAAGAAAGAAAGGGAAGGTTTTGTTGTGAAGCAGAAAGGTTGGTGTTGGGGAGTGGCAGAAATAAACACACCTAAATACAGGCACAGTGTAATCAATTCCCAAACAGACTGTAAAGTACTTTAAAAAAATAAAGAAAGAAAATAAGCAAAAGGTTATGTTGGGACTGAAATACAATCCATAAGGACAAATGCGGTTTTTATAAAATATTCTTTTTTTGTTGTTGGAGAGAATGCCTTTATTTTATTTGTATGTGGTGCTAAAGAGCAAACCCAGTGCTTCACACATACTAGACAGTCCGCTACAGTCCAACAAATGTGGTTTTTTAAGGAGACTATTCCAGAAATTCCCTGCAGTTGTACCCAGAATGGCAGCTCCTAGAGAGAAAATGGAATTCCTCAGCTGTTGTTTTTCAATATTTAGCAGGATACATACATTCCAATAGAGTAAACTCCCAAGTTACTTAACTCCAAACATTCAGACAGATGAGAAAGACGATAAAATTAGCCATAGTACTTAGAAAAATAATTTTAATCTTCTTCCAAGTGTAACAATTTAACTTGCAAGGATCCAGATGCCATATAATGTTCCAACTTGCTTTTCCAAAAAGATATTGAAGCAAGAAAACATAGAATGGCAACATAGCAGGAGATAGAAAACTGTGTAAAGAAAACTCTATGATAAAGAGGAAAAAAATTCAGAGAGATTTATAAAAATAATGTTGAAAAATTCTGGATTAGGGCTGGAAGTGTAGCTTGGTGGTAGAATGCTTACCTAGTATGCATAGAGCCCTGGGGTCAATCCCCAGCATCACTATTTCCCTCCAAATATATATACATATCATTGAATAGAGACAGAATTGTTGCAGAAATTAGAAGATATCTGAAATGCTTGATACTGAGTATGTTCCTTAAGATTGTCTGAAGTTGTTAAAGTACAACTCAGAGAAGATGGATAGGCTTGAATCTTCATATCAGAAAGCTAAATATCAATTTTTTAAAGCTTCCAAGAAACTAGAAAAAGAATACCTCAAACCTAACAAAATAAGAGGGCAGGTAATAAGACAGATAAGAGACAAAACATAGGTTAGTGGTTGCTATGGAGCTGGAAAGTTGAATGAAAACGGAAATGGGTACTAATGGATGTGGGCTTTCTAGGATAATGAAAATGCTCTAAAATTGTGGTTATGGCTATGAAAACTCTGTGAATATACTAAAACCACTAAATAATCCACTTTAAATGGAAGAATTGTATATATGTGCCCTAACATTACCACGTTAGGTAGAACATGATCATCATTGGATATTTAGCTAAACAGGTCATTAGAAAAAAAAAATCACTAGGAAAATATACATTATATAGTGTATATAAAGACTAATAAAAAAAACTTTGCTTTCTTCTTGTCTTTAAAATTAAGAATATACTTGGAACCTCAAAAGCAGAATTTTAGAAAGGCTAAATCTTTTTTTCATTAGTAGTACTGTTTGTCCCTGTTCAAAATAACTCCTAGACCCCATCCCCCATATCTCTATCTAGATAAAATGTTTATCTAGATAGATAAATCTTATTTGTTTTTCTGTTTACTGATCTATCTCTCTATTTGAATCATTTTACTTTTCCCCAAACATTAGTGGTAATATTGTAAATGCAGATATTCCTAGGAAAGCTTATAAATTTCCTCCCACTGGATGTATAGAAATTGAGAGTTGGGAAAAGGAGTGAGTGGTTAAAAGAGCAGATACATACTTTTAATTCTTTGTTTTCTAATTCCAGCATCAGAGTAATCTCAAGGTCAGTCTCTGTTTATGAATTTTTGTTTTGACAATGCACCACATTTTCACATTTATTCTTCTGTTAAGTAAATTTGTATTATATCTTGGATTACCTAAATACTAATGTATAGACTCGGAGTTGTCTTGAGTTTTTTTTTTAATGAAATTATTTATTCTACTTTGTTATACATGATGGCAGAATGCAATTCATTTCATATTACACATAGAGCACAATTTTTTAAGTCACTGATTGTACACAAAGTATTTTCATACCATTCATGTCTTCATACATGTATTTAGGGTAATGATGTCTAGCTCTTTCCCCATCTTTTCTACCCTCTTTCCTTCTTCCTTTCCCTTTCTCCCCTTTGCCCTATCTAAAGTTCCTCCATTTCTCCCATGCTTCCACCCACATCACCCTTATGAATCAGCATCCTCATATCAAAGAAAATATTTGGCCTTTGGTTTTTTGGAATTGGCTAACATCACTTAGCATTATATTCTCCAACTCCATCCATTTACCTGCAAATGTCATGATTTTATTTTCTTTTAATGCTGAGTAATGTTCCAAAGTCTCCCTATCCATTTATCTACTGGAGGGTATCTGGGTTGATTCCACAATTTACCTATTATGAATTGTGCTGCTATAAGCATTGATATGGCTGTGTCCCTGTAGTATGCTGTCCTTTAGATATAAACTGAGGAGTGGATTAGCTGTATCAAATGGTGGTTCCATTCCAAATTTTCCAAGAAATCTCCATACTGCTTTCCAGATTGGCTGCACCAATTTGCAGTCCCACCAGCAATGTGCCTTTTCCCCCACAACCTCACCAACACTTATTGTTGTTTACATTCTTGATAGCTGCTATACTGGAGTGAGATGCTATACTGAAGTTTTGATTGGCATTACTCTAATTGCTAGAGAAGTTGAACATTTTTTTTCATATGTTTGTTTATTATTTGTATATTCTCTTCTGCGAAGTGTCTGTTCAGTTGGCCCATTTATTGATTGGGTTATTTGTTTTTTCAGTGTTAAGGTTTTTGAGTGCCTTATGTATTCTAGAGATTAGTGCTCTATCTGATGTGTTTGTGTTAAAGATCTGCTCCCAAGCTGTAGGCTCTCTATTCACCTAACTGATTGTTTCTTTTGCTGAGAAGAAGCTTTTTAGTTTGAATCCATCCCATTTATTGATTCTTGGTTTTAATTCTTGGTCTATAGGAATCTTATTAAGGAACATGGGGTCTAATCTGACATGATGGAGATTTGTGCCTACTTTTCTTCCATTAGGCACAAAGTCTCTGGTTTAATTCCTAGGTCCTTTATCCACTTTTAATTGAGTTTTGTGCATGGTGAGAGATAGAGGTTTAATTTCATTTTGCTACATGTGGATTTCCAGTTTTCCCAGCACCATTTATTGAAGAGGCTATATTTTCTCAAATGTATATTTTTGGTGACTTTGTCTAATATAAGATAACTGTAGTTATGTGGGTTAGTCTCTGTGACCTCTATTCTGTACCATTGGTCTACAGGTCTATTTTGGTGCTAATACCATGCTGTTTTTGCTACTATAGTTCTTAGTGTAGTTTAAGGTCTGTCTTGTGTTTTTTTTCAGTGAGTTATTTTATGATGTAATTAAGTTGGTCAGACTCAATCTGCAAACTTTATCTCTTGGAAAACATCTCACTTCTGATATCCATGATTGGCTGAGCTGCTTGAAATCTGACCATGCATGTGTAATTTGGTAGTTTACTGGAGATCTGGGTAAACTTTAAACAAAATTTGTGGCTTTCCCATTCTCTTGTCCAGTCATGCCAATATCTGCTCTCTTGTTTCAGAAAGTCTAAGAGTTTTATATCAGAGTTTTAGGCACCCCATGTTTTGCCAATTGCAGATTGATCTCACACTAAAAGTTATAAAAATGGGAAACACCCCATGCTATTCCCTTTACTCAGGTATCATTTTCTTTCATAAATTGCTTGCTTTTAATCACTCTTTAGTGCTCACTTGTGTGTGTGTGTGTGTATGTGTGTGTGTGTGTGTGTGTGTGTGTGTGTGTGTGTGTGTGTGTGAATGTATGTGGTTAGAATTTATAGTTATCTGCAAAATGATTGGGGCGGTAAATTAACTCAAAAACTGAAACCTGTTCCTCTCTTTTTTATTTGAAGAACATCTGCTCATTTGTCAAGAATCAGTTAAGACATTATCTCCTCTAGGAAACTTCCCTTTCTCCTTCTTTGGGTTGAGAGTTAGGTGTTCCTTACCTGGATTTTCATAAGTCCCTGTGCCAGATTTGCACTTTGAAGGAATGTGTTAGTCAGCCTTGTGTCACTGTGAGAAATACCTGAGAAAAACAACTTGGAGGAGGAAAGATTTATTTTGGCTCACAGTTTCTGTTCACGGTTGGCTGCTTCCATTGCTTTGGACATGCAGTGAGGCAGAACATCATGACATAAGGGTGCGTCAGAGGAAAGCTGCTCAACTCATGAGAGCCAGGAAGCAAAAAGAGGTGTGGGGAAGGGACAGGGACAGGATACAGACCCCAAGAGGACACCCCAGTGTCTTGCTTCCTTCAAACACGCCCCACCTGAGTTTTCACCATCTCCCAGTAGTCCATTCAACTATTGAGGAATTAATCCACTGATGAACTCAGACTTTATTTTCCAAAGCCCCATGTATGGACCTTGCTGCATGTGGACCAAGCCTTCAACATGTGAGGTTTTGGGGGACATTCTCATTGTAAACCATAACAAGGAAATATCAGAGTATAGGCAAAAAGCTTCTCAGTTTGCCCTCAAAAAATTGAGGTGTATAATTCCCTATAAATATAAAAAATTATGTCACAGCTGGCTACAGTAGCACATTCCTATAATCCTAAAGACTCAGAAGGCTGAGATAGGTTTATATGCTCAAGGCCCACCTTAGCAACTTAGTGAGACCCTTAGCAACTTAGTGAGACCTTAATAAAAAATAAAAAGGACTGAGAATGTGGTTCAGTGGTAAAGTGCCTCTGGGTTCCATCCCCTGTACAAAACAAACAAAAAACCAAAACTATGTCACAAGCAGAGGATTAAAACCAACACAGGCTCACACTTGAATGATCTGTAGATCTTTGACTATGTAAAGAAATTAGACCTTACCTGAGGTTATTATCCTTAGTTTCAATAAATGTCTTAAACAGACTTAATAGTTATTGAAATATTGAGCTCTAAAAAATTCTGGTTTTATAAAGTGATTTTCAAATGAGGCACCAATATTAGATTAATAATACCTTGTGTGAAAGAGAAAAGTGCACTGTGTAGTATTTGACATCATGTATTCCTTTAATTCAAATGTTATCCCAACTAAAGTACCAAGTATAAAGTACCAAAATTCTTGCTTCTTGTTCCTCTATGTCCTAGAATGTACCTTTGATAAGAAGGTATTTTATAGACTGCTGCAGTCTCTGGCTGGGCACAAATCACAAGCCTCCACACAGCTTGTAGATTCAAACAGCAATTCTTTATTCCCGAACTCACACCGGCCGTCTACAAACACGTTCTGGGGAAATCCACGTTTTCTGCCCTAATCCACACCTCATGGGCTTCTGTCTCCCAAATATATTGTCTGACCCTAAGAACTCAAGAGGAACTCAGGCAGCAGGATATGCCCTATTCTAAACGGGGAATGCCCTAATCTCGCATTATGCTAAACCGGGAACACCCTAAACACGGATCTGCCCTGGTCCTTGAGCAAGGTCACCTTACATGCAATGTCGCTGCAAAATGTCCTATTTCCATGAGTCCTTCCACTAAAGAAACATGGGGGTACGCTGGCAAGGAAATTGTCATACCTACTTGGCTGATGGCTCCCAGCATCTCCCCCCTTCTGATTAATTAAACAACAAGTAATGTGGCTTAAGGACTGTGCCTGGTAGGTTGTCCAGTTCAACATATGGTTCTTACCCGTCATCGGAAAACTGACCTTTAGGCATCAGCCTCCTGTCTTAGGTTGATACCACTGCAATTGGATTATACCCGTCACTGACTACTGGTCCAGCATATAGCCATTGGCCCCCAAATTTAGACCATCACTAGCAGAAGGGAGGAGGATACAGAAATGCCACAACACCAAGCCAATTGACAGTTCCTTTGGAAAAATTGCATCACTGGTGACACCATCAGCAAAGATATGCCAGCATTACCACAATTAACATGTGGTGCGCTGGCAAGGAAATAAAAATTGCATCACTGGTGACACCATCAGCAAAGATATGCCAGCATTACCACAATTTGCTGCACTAAACGATAGTTACATTGTCCAGGCAAGTTCTGCAAGCAGTTCAAAGAGGAGGAATCTATCAATATGTCTGTCTCCTCCCAAAGTTCGTTTCCTCCCAAAGTAAGTTGACTCCTTGATTGAGCATACTTGTTGAGTTATATTCATTGGGATGAAGATAGGAATTCTGGCAATGATGTTAAAGAGACATTATCCTGAAAAGAATTATTAAATATATTGAAAAGGAAAGGTGAAAGTAAACAAACAGATCAGTTAACCTCCTTTAAAAACAATCCTTAACAGCTGTTTACCTGATTTAAATTAGTAAAGAAACAGATCTGTTAACCACCTTTAAAAACAATCCTTAACAGCTGTTTACCTAATTTAAATTAAGCCATTAAATCATGTGAATAAAAAAAATAATAATTTGGATCCATTTTTCATGAGCGCTCCTCATATATGAAATATGGACATACGCATACACAGACATACAACACAAAACACAAAAGTACAACAAATAAGACAATAATAAAGGCCTTGTAGCTTTACCTAGGTGAAATCTCCATTGCAATGTTTAAAAACTCCAGTCAAAAAATAAAACTGATCAGAAAAACATTAACCTAGGTTTGTATGAGCTCAAAAAAATAAATAAATAAATAAATAAATAAATAAAATAGAACCTTATGATGTGGGAAAAATGCAATAATAAAATAGATATTGAAAAAAACATCCTGGTTAATCACTGTCACAGATGTAAGAATGGCCAAGCTGGAGTTCTGGATATCAGCTGTTATGGATTTGAGTCAAATCATCTTCTTTTCGATCTGTAGAAATCATTTTAGTTAGTCTTTCTGGAATCCAACTCGGTTGCTGTTCTCCCTATGGAAAAACACAAACAGAGCCCCGACTCCAGACAATCACTGGATCAGGACCTTTCCATTATCCTGTTAGAATATCTTTCCAAAGTACTTTAGGCTTATGTACACTTTTGGGATACATATGCCTTTCCGCAGCACTAAGTCCTGATGAATCCAAATTTAAAAAGTTTAGAGTAAAAAGGGTTATTTTAAGTTTATCTTTGGGGGATATATACCCCTTTCCAATTCCATTTTTTTGCTTTAATAAATACGTTTTAATAGTTTGATGAGCTCTTTCAACTATGCCTTGTCCCTGTGGATTGTATGGGATTCCTGTTATATGAGTAATACCAAATGATGAGCAAAATTGTTTAAAAGAGGTAGAGGTATAGCCAGGACTGTTATCGTTTTTTAACTGTTTAGGAACACCCACAGTGGCAAAATTTTGTAAGCAATGAGCTATAACATCTTTAGTTTTTTCTCCGGCATGAAGGGAGCCCATCAAAAATCTGGAAGAGGTATCAACTGTAACATGTAAATATTTTAATTTTCCAAATTCTGGCAAGTGTGTGACGTCCATCTGCCAAATATGGTTAGGTATCAGTCCTCTAGGATTGACTCCAAGATTAACTTGTGGTAAAAAGGTCACACAATTTTGACATTGTTTTATTATATGTCTGGCTTGTTCCTTAGTTATTTTAAAACGCTTTTGTAAAGTATTAGCATTAACATGGAATTTTTATGAAAATTCGTAGCTCCTTCTACGTAGAGAAAATATGTATGTCATGTGTAGTTTTATCTGGTAATCATTGCCCAAACTAAGGGCTCCAGGCAATCCTGTATGTGCCCTAATATGTCCCATAAAGAATGGATCTTTTCTGTCCCAGATTAGACTTTGTATAGTGGAAAACAAAGAGAAAACAGTAGAAGAAGGGGAAATCCTACCAGCATCTTCAAGAGATACTATAGCATTAACTACATACTATCAGAAAATAAATTAAATACAGAATAAATACAAAATAAATTAAATACAGAATCTCTAAACATCAAAAAGGCTTGTGAAACTGCATTAAGCTCTACCTTTTGAGCTGATTGTTTGGGTACTAAAAATGTAAAATTTTGATCAGGGGTAACTACTGCTGCTGTACCATTATTTGACCCATCAGTGAATATATTTGGAGCATTCATGATAGGGGTTTTTCTTGTCATTTTTGGAAAAACTACAGGATGCTTAGATCAAAAAGACAACAAAGGATTAGATGATAAGTGATTATCAAATGAAACATTAGATTTACACATGATTATTGCCCAAGTATTTAACTCATTAGCTAACTTATCAATTTGATCCATACTATATGGAGTAATAATTTTATTGGGAGAAATTCCAAACACTCCCTTTGCTGCTTTTATTCCTTTGAGTATTAATTGTCCTACAGCCTCAGGATACCTAGTAAGAAAAGTGTTAGGAGAATAAGATAAATGTATCCACAATAATGGACCTTCTTGCCAAAATACTCCTGTAGGAATATTTTTTGTTGGTAGTACAATGAATAATAAAGGCAAACTTATATCAATTCTATCCAAATGTATATTTTCCATATATGTTTCAATAATTTTTAATGTCTTTCTTACTTTAGGAGTTAAAATGTGAGGTGAGTTTGGATCTGATGGACCTTTTAGAATATCAAATAAAGGTCCCAACTCTCCTGTTGGTATGCCTAGATAAGGCCTTATCCAATTTATGTCTCCCAATAACTTTTGAAAGTCATTAAGTGATTTGAGTTGATCTACTCATATTTGGATTTTTGGTGGATGGACCATGGTTGTGGATAATAGAACTCCTAAATAATTAATTGAAAAATTTAATTGTACTTTATCTTTTGCTATCTCTAGATTATAATTTTTTAATAAGTTTGTAAGTGTGGCATAACATTCCAGCAATATGTTTTTATCTTTATGTGCCAATAATACATCATCCATATAGTGAAATATTTGTAGTTCAGAATTTTGATTTCTAAGTGGCTGGATTGCTTTGTTAACATATATTTGACACATAGTTAGACTGTTAGCCATCCCTTGAGGGAGTACTTCCCATTCATATCTCTGATCAGGACCTCCATGATTTAATGCAGGGATAGTAAATGAAAAACGTGGACTATCCTCGGGATGAATTGGAATTGAAAAAAAAAACAATCTTTAATATCTATGGCTAAAACATGCCAGGTTTTTGGCAAAGCAGACAATTGAGGAATCCCTGATTGAGCAGGTGCCATAATAACCATGTCATTATTAATGGCTCTTAAATCTTGCAATAATCACCATTTACCAGATTTCTTTTTAATGACAAACATGGGAGTATTATGGGGAGATATGGAAGGTTGTATATGTCCTTCCGCTAATTGTTGTTTGACCAGATCATGGGCTACTTGTATCTTTTCTTTAGTCAGGGGCCACTGAGGAACCCACACTGCTCTTTCTGATTTCCAAGTAATTTTTATTGTCTCAGTGGCCCTTACTGAAAATCCAACCCATGTCTGTTTGTTCCTTGATCTATTTGAATTGGTGCTGCTATATCTTGTCCTTGTTTTTCTAATTTTTTTCTTTCCTAAAACCTTGTCTAGCCCTAGTAGTGGGTGCATTAGGATTGATGTTATTTGTTAACATCAAACCTAATTGATCTAGGACATCTCGTCCCCATAAATTTATAGGAAGATAATCCAATACATATGTCTGTATAGTTCCCTCGCATTCTTCAGGATCCTTCCAATCTAATACCATTGCACTTCTATAGGGATTAGTAGCCACTCCTAGGCCTCGAAGCGTTTGAGTGGCTTGTTGTAATGGCCAATGTTTTGGCCATTCCGACTAGATATGATGCTAAGGTCAGCACCTGTGTCCAGTAGCCCATTAAAGTCGTGTCCTTGAATATTTAGTTTTAACATTGGGCGAGAATATAAATTTAAAGACAGCATAGCCCAATCTACACCTGTGGAGCCTAATCCCCTGGAACCTCTTTTTACACTATGACTAGGAAATTTATTATGTAGGCTGGGTCTTATTAACAACTGTGCTATTCTATCTCCAGGTGAAATTACTGATGTACCTCTTGGAGATCTAGCTATAATTTTTATTTCACCTACATAATCGGGATCAATTACCCCAGGACTAATCATAAGTCCTTTTAATGTAGATAAACTACGTCCCAATAATAAGCCTACTGTCCCTTGGGGAAGAGGTCCCTTTATTCCTGTGGGAATGATTTGAACTCCCATCTCTGGAGTTAGTACTGCTCTGGCAGAGGTGCAGATGTCCAACCCTGCGCTCCCTCAGGGTTGTCTGATGAGGGATTTAATGGACAATGTGTCCTGGGCACTACCTTGATGGTGTTGATGGGTTCCTCCACTGCCCCGTATATTTGTGGTTGTGGGCCCCCGAGCATTGGGCCCCGCTGTCCGTTTTTTGGCAATGGAGCCTGATGCCTTTCTCCTCGATATCGTGGGTAAATACCTGGTCCTTGTCCGTTTTTTGCTAAGGGAGTATCCTCTATGGTGGTTTGAGAACGGCATTCATTAGCCCAATGTCTCCCTCTACGGCATCGTGGGCAAATACCCGGTATTCTATTTCTTTGATACCTAGTTTTGTTAAACCCTCCTCCAATGGGGCAACTCCTTTTAAAATGTCCTGTTTGTTCACAATCATAGCATGTTTTTGGCCTGGCATCTAAAGCCTGTTGTACTGCAGCTGCCAAGACTTGCCCTTGTTCCTTAATATCTCTACATAATTTAATATATGTGTTTAAATTTTCATGTCTCCATGGTCTAATAACCTCTCTGCAGCAACGATTTGCTTGATCATAAGTCAGTTGTTTTATTAATGGCATTGCTTGTTCCGTATCCCCCAAAATTTTGGCAGCCATTTTAATTAGCCTATCTACAAAGTCAGCGTAAGGTTCATTAGCTCTCTGTATTACCTTAGATAGCTGACCTTGTAAATCTCCATGTCCTTGTAAAGTCTTCCATGCCCTAACTGCGTCTGCAGCAATTTGTGCATATATAGCAGGATCATATTCAATTTGTTGCCACTGACCCTCATAAGGTCCTTTCCCTAGCAACATTTCTAGATTTCTTTGAGGGTAACCGGCTGCTGCATTTCGCCAAGCTGTCTCTGTGCAAAATTCCTCATTGGCAACCTTCCATAACAAATATTGTTCTCCTTTTAACACAGATTTACACATGCTAGCCCAATCTGCTGGCGTCATGTCCAAGTTAGTAATGGACTCGACCATGCTTACCCTGAAGGGAGCTTGGAGACCATAGGTTGTTACACCCTCCTTTAACTGCTTCACTGTTTTAAAATCTAAAGCACGGTGAATTCACTGCCCTTCTACCTGTTCAAGTACAGGGCATGCTAATCTTTGAGGTCCTCTCTCAGGATCCCAATTATCAACTACAGGGTTTGAGGGCCACTCAGCTGTCTCTATCAGTGGGGCTGTTGGTTGAATTACGCCCTCTTGTGATAAAACGGAGTTAGTAACAGCCTCCTGTTGTGGCCTTTTTCCTAACAACCCCTTTTCCTTTAAATTTTCTTCCTCTGTCTGACTAGCTCGAGAGATCTTCTCTTTTGCTTGATCTCAAATGTCTGTCTCCATGTTCTGAACCTCTAACAATTTACTTAACATCTTTTCAGTTTGTTTTAATCTACTATAAAGATAACGCAACCCAATAAGATAACACAAAACAAAACCTAAACTGAATGAAACAAAAACGAAATAAAAAATCGTTGTATCAATTTTCTCTTCCTCAGGGCCCACAAACTTCAAACCTTTAGTCAACCATTTTTTCCAGTTTGCCTGAGAAATTTCTAGGGATAGGCAGCTTGAAAGAAAAACAAAATAAATCAAAAGAAGAACACATTGTTTTTTGAAATGGTCACCCATTCTCTCGCCTTCCCTCAGGGGGGAGCAATTTCACTTACCCCCAAGCTTCGGGCTTTCCACGTATGAGCCACCAGATGTCGCAATCTCTGGCTCTGCACAAATCACGAGCCTCCACACAGCTTGTAGATTCAAACAGCAATTATTTATTCCGGAACTCACACCGGCCGTCTACAAACATGTTCTGGGGAAATCCACATTCTCTGCCCTAATCCACACCTCATGGGCTTCTGTCTTCCAAATATATTGTCTGACCCTAAGAACTCAAGAGGAACTCAGGCAGCATGATACGCCCTATTCTAAACAGGGAACGCCCTAATCTCGCATTATGCTAAACAGGGAACACCCTAAACACGGATCTGCCCTGGTCCTTGAGCAAGGTCACCTTACATGCAATGTTGCTGCAAAATGTCCTATTTCCATGAGTACTTCGACTAAAAAAACATGGGGGTATGCTGGCAAGGAAATTGTCATACCTCCTTGGCTGATGGCTCCCGCAATAGACCATTGTCATCTTTTTTAGTGCTTAAGTAGGAAAAAATACATAAGAAGTACTTGAGGAAGCTCTTCATCTGAAGGCATCCCTATAGGTGAGCTTAAAGCTATACTAAAGTGGACAAGATTGAAAAAGCAGCAATTTTCTTGCTTTGGGGAATGAACTTCATTTCCAGGAAGTTGATATGTGCGTAGGTTTAAAAGGAATTCCAAAGAGGAGAAGGTGGAAGTGTTAAGTAACAAAGTGTTAGATAAAGTCACACCCAGACATTAATTACTGCTTTTCCATTTCAAGCTTTGCCATTTAAATAGGTTTATACTGATGTAAGACAATGCAGTGGCTGATGGCACTTCTATCCTTGTTTAGTATCTCTCTTGTTTCAGTATTCTCACTATGTGACACTCTGTATCAGATTATTGGGAAAAAAACAAGCATGTTTGTTGTCACGGTAGAAAATTTAAAAATAAGTTCTTTTTGGGTAATTTCATTTTTTTTAGTTATACATGACAGTAGAATGTATTTCAACATATCATACATACATGGAGTATAACTTCCCATTTTTGTGGCTGTAAATGATGTTGAGTTACATTGCTCATATATGTTCATATATGAACGAAGGAAAGTTCTGTCTGATTCATTCCACTATCTCTTCAATTTCCACCTCCTCCTCCCTTCTCCCATGCCACTCTGTCCAATCCAGTGAGTCTCCCCACCTTGTGCCTATTTTGAGTCATCATCCACATATCAGAGAGATCATTGAGCCTTTGGTTTGAGGGAATTGGCTTATTTCACTTAGCATGATAGTTTCCAGTTCCATCCATTTGCCTGCAAATGACATAATTTCATTCTTATTTATGGCCGAGTAATATTCTATTGTGTATATATACCACATTTTCTTTATCCATTCATCTATTGAAGGGCACCTAGGTTGGTTACATAGCTTAGCTATTGTGAATTAAGCTGCTATAAACATTCATGTAGCTGAGTCACTATAGTTTGCTGATTTTAAGTCCTTCAGGTATATGCTGAGGAGGAGATAACTGAGTCAAATGGTGGTTCCTTTCCAAGTTTTCTGAGGGTTAGTGTTAGAAACTAATATTAATTCAATATTAAGTTTCTCCTATTATCCTGATTGGATTGGCATTGCTTTTTTTTTTATCTTTTTATAACAAATTTATGTGTTTTGATGTATATTTGATTTATTAGTTCATCCTCAACTGAGAAATATAAAACTTTAAAAATACAAACTTGGCATAATTAAACTCATGTACATGTTGTTTGATTTTGGTTATTTTCCTTGAAGACATTTAAGATAATATTATTTTATAAGGAAGAAAATACTAAAAGAAATTTTTAGTTATGATTAAAATATGATTTAAAGTTATTTATTATAAAAATTTAACAAAAATTTAAAAATTCAACTAAATGAGCTGATACAATAAAAATTTAAAGTGACATATGTAAAAAGATTAGCTTGAGGTAATTTAGTTAATCAGGCCTGAAATTTTGGAATATGGACTGATTCAAAAGAAATGCTTAACCATATTTGGCACAGTGACTGCCTTCTACCATCTCCCTATAACATGGCCTCTAGTTATTTGACTTTACCTTGAATATCCTACTTGAGGCTAGTAAGGAACTTTTTCTTGCAAGACCCAGAGGCCTTATTTCTCTCTACCTGTTGCCCAGTTTTTCCATTTTATTTTAGATGGATAACCTCATATTTGTTTCCTTTTATTTTTAGTGTTATAAATCCAGAGATTCCCCAACTGGACTGTTCAAATTAACAACTTTTCAACTTTATGATGATGCTAAAGTGCACCCATATAACCATTCCAGTTTTCACTTTAAGTACAGACTTCAAAATACTAGATGAAGTATTTAACACTCTGTTATAAAATAGGCTTTGTGTTAGATGATTTTCTTCAACTTCAGGCTAATATAAGTGGTCTGAGTATATTTAAGGTAGGCTAAGCTAAATATGATATTTGATAGGTTAGGGATATTCAATACATTTTCAGTTTAACAATAATTTCAACTTAAGATGGATTTATTAGAATATAATGTCATACTAAGTCAATGAGAGTCTATATTACAAAATTAATGTGTTCTTGTAGTGAAGTATAAGATTTGTGATAACTGAGGCTAAAATTTTAGTGGAATTGTTAAAACATCTGTATACACTGTGTGTATGTAGCCTGAATTATCTCCTTAGGTCAAAGAATGATTCTTCCATTAATATTCAGATTTCACTGGCTTTTGTTCCACCTGCTTCCATAGGACATAAGCCACTTTTGCAGCATTCCTCCAGCATTTCTGGGGGCCGCTAGTGGCATTTCTTGTGTATTTAAAAAGGAGTCTTATGTTTAAGGAACTGTGACTGTTCTGCTAATTTGCTACCAGCATTGTGGACTCTCTGAACACCAGCACTGGCTCTCTAGAGCCCTTGAATTTTCAAAGCAGGGATGATCTTAGAGGTAAAATGACGCATATACCAGGAAAATCAATAATCAAAAAGATGCTAAGTTAGTATATTTCTAACAGATACAATAGGCCAACCAAAAAAGCTTTATTGGAGATAGATTATTACATAACAGTAAAAGGTTCATTGACTAGAATTTAAATCTTATTTGTTTCTTCTATATTTAAATTCCAAGATACATTTTTTTTCAAATTTTAATATATTTGAAGGTGGAAGTCATCTTACACTAACATTTAGACAAGCAGCAGAAGTAATGTGATTATGGCTGCATAAAGGAAGATATTGTAGGTGGAAATGGTGGTGTGAACATGTAGTCCCAGCTATTGAGGAGGCTGAGGCAGGAGTCTCAGAGGCTCCATGCAAATTTAGTGAGATTCTGTTTCAAAATAAAAAGGGCTGGCAATATAGCTCAGTGGTAGAGTATCCCTGGGCTCAACCCCCAGTACTACAAACAAACAAAAACTAAAAAAAAAATGCAGAAAGGGTGTTAGATGTTAGAGATGTGAAAGAAAATTCTAGGGAAAACAGCGAATAATGGAACATTCTTTTTATTATCTAATTTTTCTTTTCTTTTAAATTTATTTTAACTGACATATAAAACAAAATCATACACATTAG
Source organism: Callospermophilus lateralis (assembly GCF_048772815.1). NCBI lineage: Eukaryota > Metazoa > Chordata > Mammalia > Rodentia > Sciuridae > Callospermophilus > Callospermophilus lateralis. The sequence continues at coordinate 3,922,577 of NW_027517238.1, forward strand.
TGGGGTACCACGTAATGTTTCATTACATGTATATATTGCATAATTTTAAGATCAGTTTTGACAAGTCCATCTCCTCCAACATTTGTCATTTCTTTGTGGTGAAAACTTCCCAAATCCTTTTTTCTAGCTTTTGAAATGTATTATCATTGTTCTCCACAGTCACCCTACCATGCACACCAGCACACCAGAATTTCCACCTAACTATAACTTATCATTCATCGATTAACCTTTCTTCATCCTTCCCTCTACTTTCCCCAGCATCTGGTAACCACTATTCTACTCTCAACTTCTATGAGATCAACATTTTTGGATTCCACATGTGAGTACGATCATACACTACTTGTCTTTCTGGGCTTGGCTTATTTCACTTAACACAGTGATCACCTGTTTCATCCATGTTGCCATAAATGACAGGATTTCATTTTTTAGAGCTGAATAGTATATATACCACATTTCCTTTATTCGTTCATCAGTTTATGGGCCTTAGGTTGTTTCCATTTTTTGTCTATTGTAAATAGTGCTGCAAATAGTGTGGGAGTGCAGATGTTTCCTCAACATTCTGATTTCATTTCCTTTGGTTATATACCAAGCAGTGTGATTACTAGATATGGTAGCTCTATTTTATTTTTTTGATGAACCTTGTTTTCCATAAGCTATACTAATTTACATTCCCACCAATAGCGTGCAAGTGTTCCCTTTTCTTCACATCCTCACCAGCACTTGTAATCTTCAGTCTTTTTCATAAAAGCCATTCATATTCGAGGTGATATCTCATTGTGGTTTGAATTTGCATTTCTCTAATGTTGAGTATTTTTTCATATACCTGTTGGCCATTTGAATGTCTTATTCTGAGAAATATCTATTTAGATCACCTCCTATTTTTAAATCATGTGGCTTAGGTGTTTTTTATTGTTATTACTTTAGAGATCACCCTTTTGTTAAATGCATAGCAATATTCACCCTCTGTTCCCTGTTTCCTGAAGTAGGATGCTTCCTTTCTCTTACCCAGGCTTATCCCTTTTATGAATAGCTCCTACCCTATCTACCAAGAAGGTAAAGTTTATCTCCACCTATGAAACTAGATAGAAGGCAGCCAATCATTTCTGATTAATGGATAGTTAATCACCTATAATACTTGATCCAAATTCTTATTATTATTGTGGGATTTCACTCATTATTTTATTGTCTTTCTGAATTCCATTACTATTAAACCATATGGTTTTGGTCTAAATTTCTCCTCCTCCTTTTCCTCTTCTATTTCTCCTCCTCCTCCCCTTCTTCCTCCTCCTCCTCCTTCTTTTTGTATTCCAAAAGATAGTGTCTGTCTTCTTATCTCTCCAGATGCTTTAAAAATCACATATTTCTTTTTAGTTTTGGAGTTTATCCTAGATCTAGGAATAGACTTTTAAAGTTATCCTCCTTGTGATACAGTATACTGCTTGAATTTATGCATTTGTCACTTTCCTAAATTTTGGAAAATTGCAGTTTACAGCTTAGATCAAGGTTTCAGATTCAGCTTTTTTTTTCTTTTGTTTGGTACCAGGGATTGAACCCAGGTACACTCAACCTCTGAGCCACATCCCCATAACTATTTTGTATTTTATTTAGAGATAGGGTCTCACTGAGTTGCTTAACACCTTGCTTTTGCTGAGGCTGGCTTTGAACTCTCATTCTCCTGAGCCACTGGGATTACAGATGTGCATCACTGTACCTGGCTTAGCTTGTTTATATTACTGTTGACATAGCCTTGCTTATGAACACAGTTTTTCTATGGACATTTATTTACATTATTCCTTTTATTCTTAGTTTCCTACTCCAAAGATTATTTTCATTTGTTGCGGGGGAGGGTGGGTGGAGATCTGGAGGAGAAGTCAGTAGGACACATGGATGTTTTCCTTCAAGTTTAGCAGTGTTTGTGTGTGTGTGTGTGTGTGTGTGTGTGTGTGTGTGTGTGTATGTGATAAATGTAAAATATAGTTATTTTACAATAAGAAGGTGCCCCAAATCATCTAGATTATAATTATGTTATAGCAGAAACACTTTTAATTCATTTTTAAAGTAGGCTTTCTTTTTAGAAGTATTTTCATTTACAGAAAAATTGAGAATTTGCTAGTGAGTGCCCATATACCCTAAACCCAGTTTCCCCTGTTATTAACATCTTACCTTAATATAGTTACATTTGTTGCAATTAATGAACCACTTTTAATATATTATTATTAACAAAAGTATATAATTTATTCAGATTTTCTTGGTTTTTATCTAATTTCTTTTTTTGTTTTAGGACTCTTTCAGGAATATAATTTTATGCTCTGTGGCCTCCTCTGGGTTTTAAGAGTTTCTCAGACTTGAATGACCTTTCTTTGTCTTGAATGACCTTGATAAGTGAGGAGTAATAATGTGGTATTTTGTATGATTCCCCTCTATTGGAATATTTTGTGGTAAAGACTTTTTAGCATTAGAGCCATTTTAAAATGTAAAACTTGGTGGCATTAGATACATTCACAGTGTTGTGCAATGATCCATCACTATCCATTTCCAGAACTTTTTCACTGTCCTCAGCGAAGTTCTGTACTTTCCATTTTGTTATCTCCTATCTTCAATAAACTTTATTCCATTTTCTCTATATATAAGTTTGCCAGATCTAGGTACCTGATATAACAGGACACATATAATATTTGTCTTTTTGTATCTGGCTTATTTCACTTTGCATAACTCTATATTGTGGCATGTATCATGCCTTCATTCCTTTTTAAGGCAAATAATAGTCCATTGTGTGTGTGTATAGTGTATATACATATGTGTATGTATCAAATTTTATTTATCAATTTTACTTATTAGTTCCAGCAGGGTTTGTTTGTTAGTTTTGTTGTTGTGCTTGATTCTTTTTTCCATAGATACTCATGTTACCGGGGAAAAATAGTTTATTTTTTTACCTTTTATTCTGTATACTTTTTATTTCCTTTTCTTGACATTTTACATTATCTAGGACTTCAGGTATTATCTTAAATAAGAATGGTGAAAGCAGACATCCTTGTGTTATTCTTGATCTTAGAGGAAAGTGAATAGTTTCTTACCAATAAGTCTGACATTAGCTGTAGGGTTTTTTTTTTAGATGTTTGTTTTAGTTAGCTTTTTCACTGCTATGACTAAAAGGACTGACCAGAACAACTGTAGAGGAGGAAAGGTTTATTTGGGTGCTCATGGTTTCAGAGGTTTCAATCTGTGGATAGCCGACTTCATTCCTCTGGGCTCGAGGTATAGCAGAACATCATGACAGATGAGTGTGGCAGAGGGAAACAGCTCACATGATGATCAGAGAGCAGAGCAACTCCACTCACCAGATAAAAACATATAACCCAAAGCCATGCCCCCAATATTCCATCTCCTTCAGCCACACCCCACCTGCCTTCCCTTACCATCCAATTAATTGCATCAGGTGATTAATTTCACTGGTTGAGTTAAGAGTTTCTTAACCCAATCATTTCTTCTCTGAATTGCATGGTCTCACACTTGAGCTTTTGAGGAACACCTTGCATTTAAACCATAACAATGTTCTTTATTGAGTTGAGGACATTCCCCTCTATTCCTAGTTTGCTGAGATTTTCTACCCCAGTAGCTCCAGTAGTCTGTCAAAGTCTTTTTAAGCACCCATTTATATGAACATATGATTTTTTTTCTTCTTTATCCTCTTGATGTTTTACATTGCTGAATTATAATTATTGATTCTAGAATACTGAACATCTTTCCATACTTGAAATCAAGTCCCACTATGTCATGTTGTAATTCTTTCTTAAAAAATACATTGTTGGATTCTAATTGCTAATATTTTGTTGAAAATTTTTTGCATTTATGTTTATGAAAGATGTCAGTTCTTTATTTTCTCCTCTTCCAATGTCTTTAACAGCTTTTGGTACTCATAAGATGGGTTAAAAGTTCCCTTCTGAGGTAGAGGTTGCTTCTGCTTCTGTTTTCTGGAAGAGATTGGCAGAATTGTTATAATTTCTTCCTTAAGTATTGGTAAAACTAAAGTAAACATCTCTAGGCCTAGTGCTTTTCTGAAAGTTTACTAACTTACTTGCCTACTCAGATTATTTCTCCCGTATGAGTTTTGGTAGTTTGTATCAAGAAATTGATCCATTTTTTTTAATTTACTGAATTTGGGTTATAGAGTAGATCATAATATTCCTTTATTATCCTTTTAAAGTTTATGAGATGATTGACCCTATCCCATTCATAATGTTGGCATTATATTAATATTTTTAAATTTTCTGTATATTTTAATTTTTGACATCTTAAAAATCTTCTCTAACTGGGGAGAGATACCCACCCTAGGGGAAGTCAATTCTTAAAGACAACAAGGGGCTTACCCAGAAGCATGCCTCTGACCTAAAAGCTAAGCAATCTAGACACCTGGCTCCTGTATCTAGGAGGACTTAATTCTTTTGCTTTAACCATCCTAGGGCCAAGTCTAGGCAAATATGACTATACCGCAAAGCTTTCTAAAATTATTCAAACTGCATCTTTTTATTCTTCCTTGCCTTGCCTTTCCAGTGGAAACTCCAATAAAGGCTATAATTTAGGTCTTCCCCTCAATCATGTTTTCTTCCTCTTCACCACCTGAGGTTTCCCCATATACCCCTGTGTGGCATGACATGCCTCACTTTTAGGTCTTTGAATATAATACTTTGTTTTCGTGATTTCTCCTATGTGTCCTCTTGAGTGACCATCACATGGAAGAATACAGAACAGTTGTAATTTGTGAATTTTCTTTTTTCTTTATTAGTACTTTTAGAGGTTTATAATAGCAAGCCTCTTTTAATGTGATTTTTAGTTATTTGTATGTCTTCTTTGGAGAAGTAACTAGTGAAAATAATTATCCATTTATTTTTTGTTTTACTTTTGTTTCATCTTTTTAGTTTTATTATTTTAACAGATTGTTATATATTCTAGACACGTCTCTTATCAGATATATATTTGCAAAATTTCCTTCCTTTCTGTGGTTTGTGTTTTTACTCTATACTATCTTTTGAAACAAAAAGTTCTTAATTTTGATGATGTTCAGTTAATCTATTTTCATTTATTGTTTTTACTTTTGACATAATATCAATGAATCCATAAGTAATTTAAGGTCATAAAGGTTATTTATACCTATGATTTCGTTGAATAACTTTATATTTTGCTCTGAAGTTTAGATCTGTTAGCCATTTCGAGTTAATTTTTGTACATATATGAGTTACAGGCCCAGTTTCATTCTTTTTTTTGCATGTGGATATCCAGTTGTCCTCCGTTTTTTGACTAGTATTCACAATGAAGGGTCTTGGCGCCCTTGCAAATCAGTCGACGGTAAATATGAAGGGCTTCTGGACTCTCAATTTTAACTGGAATTATTAAAAACTGCTCTATACATAATCTAACATTAAATGAGTTAATTTGCTCTTTATAACTCTATGAGGTGAGCACTGTTCTTACTCCCATTTATCAATGAGTAGCTGAGATACAGAGTGATTTATCAAAGGCCATACAACTAGTAGGTCAACTAGTAAGTGGCCGAACCAGGATGTAAACCTGGGCTGACTGATTTGAGAGCCTGAGACCTTAACCACAGTAAGTAAAAGCTAGAAATCTGGACTTCAGAATTCTACTGAAAAGTGTCTTTTAACCAAAGGTAGGGGGAGTGGGACTGGCTGTAAAACACAACAGGCTTTAGTTGCTGGCTGTATCAGAAATGGACCTTCCACCCTACAAATTGAGAACTTTGGCTTGCCGTCGATCAAAGCACCGAGTCAGTTTCTGGGTTCCCAGGGCAGAGCCGGCTCTCTGGTAGGTAACCCCTTAGGTGCAGAGCGCCGGCCCCGCCCATGGCCCGAGCGTGGCACCCGGGTAACCTTAGAGCGGTGGAGTAGGGAGGGGTGGGCGCTCCCGCGGGAGGCTCCGGGCTTTGTGAAACTCTCGCGGGAAGATGTGTCCTCGCCTCGGTAATGGTGTCGCGGTCGCTTGAAAGATAGCGGGTGGAAGTCTTGGTCTCCAGGTCAGTTTATTTCTAGACCTCTGGCTGGTGAATGGGCTGCAGGAATGAGGACGTCCATCCTCCGTGAACTCGGGGTCTGAAAGGTCTCTGCCTCTTTTACAGAGACATAGCGTTCCGGGGACTCCGCTGCCGCCGCGTGGGCAGAAACCTGCCACACCTCGACAGGATCTCCTCGCCAGGGAGGAAGAATATAAGTAAGAAATTCGGCGGTGGAGTTTTCTTCTTTGATCGAAACGAGGCTGCTGACGAGTATTTTTTACTGTTGAAGGGAGAACTTTCGGGACCACCCGCTGTCGAGCATTCCCTTCCCGTCAACTCGCTCACCTGCCCCCTCTCTGGTCCTCCACTTTAGTAATCCGCCAGTGTCTTACTGAAGTGGGCGGAGATTGAGCCCCAGTGAACGCGTTAGTCTGCGGGAGGGAGTTGTTGAAAGTGGTTAGGATAGCGGGAATTGCAACGTTGTTTCTAGCGTAGGGTGTTTCGCTTGACTTCGAGTTCCTAGAGTTAACAGTTGTGTAAATTTCTTTTAGGCTCATTTTCTAAATTGAAAGCATATTTCTCAGGGCAACAAGAATTATGTTCTTACCTACATTTGGTGGAGTGAGCGGAGGATTTCCCTTATCTGTTTTCAGTGTCATTGCTACTCATTGGTCCTGTCCCATTCCTCTCACCATGCCTCAGTTTTCACCCACCAGCTAGGGTATAATCTTTTATTTTCATCATGTCGTTCCATTGCTGTAAGCTCCTCGGCGGCTTCCTTTTGCACTTCAGAAGCTTTGCCATATCTGGTCCTTCCTATCCTTTTGTTTGATGTCCCTTCCTCTACCTCTCTTTATCTTCAGCTACCTCTTGTCTGTATGTCAGTGTCTCTTTTGGCCTAAAACTCTCCAGTTTCACTGGCCTTTATTTCCTCAAATTTTTTCTTTTCCTTACAGGCAGTCTTACATGCCTTCCACCTATAATGCCCAAAATACCTTTCTAACCATGCTATACAGACCACCCTATTGTTCTTTATTTATTGTATTATTGATTTTCTTCCCAATTATAATGTTACAGTGAATTCACATGTTTCCTTTTATAAAATTTCTACTTCACTGGACTGAAAATTCCACTGAAGCAGAAATTTATGTCCATTTTATTTGCCATCATATATACCATTACAAAAAAGTATATTTTAACAACTTTTCAGTTTAAAATAATTAAAAAATTAAAAACAATCTGGCATGTCTTCAGAGGTTTAAACAGTTACCAATCATGTATAACCAAAAAACTATAAAAAAGTCAAAACTGGAGTGTATGGTTTTTAGATGAAGTAGACACAAGGCAACTTTTACAGCAGGTAGAAAGATCAATCCTTCTCTTCCTGTTAAAAAGTGCCTTGTTGTCTTAGTTCAACAAGAGAGTACTTAAACAGCTGAGTATGTTGTCCATATACAGTTATCAGCTGGTGCTGGAATCAAAATGGTTATTTTCATTGCCATTCACTAGATAGTATTAAATACCTATTTTGATAACGTTAATTTGTTTTAGTTATTTGAGAATGTTTTTACAGCTGGCTCTGGTGTGTCATTAAGGATATATAGTCCTCATTAAAGTCAGAAATCTATAGGAAATATTCTGTTTTAGTAGGAGTTGTTTAATAGTAAAAGTGGCCAGTTGCTTGTTCTGTTATCTATTCTTCAAGGTATGCAAATCTGAGTCATGTGAAGGGAGCAACTCCCTGGTTCTGCCTAAAACTTCTAGAGCATTTCTGGGCCATGCATAAATGTAAAATGTTTGGCAATCCTTATAGGCAAGTTTATAACAGTATTTTAACACCTTTTGTCTTAGTATTAAGCATATTGGTATATATATTCAATTAGCAGAACACAGCATTTCCCAGTGACCTCAATCCAGAATCTGCTACATTTAAGCTCCTGTCACATAGTTGGAGGAAATAATCTCTATTGGAAAGGCTAGACCAAGGAACATGCTAATCACTCCAGTTGGTATATTCTCCAAACTTCATGCCTCTATTATAAAACCAGAGAACAAAACAAGATTATATGATAGCTGATAGAACAAGCCCTACACCTTATAAATCCCAATTACATAGGATTTATGTATTTTCAGGGAATTAACATTGTTATGTATTGAATCTTTTATGAAAATGATACATCTCCATTTACATGGTTTTTAGGTTCATTTAATAATTTATCACTTTACTACATACAAATCTAGCATACAATTTCAGGGTGCCTTACAATTTTGGTTGTTTTGATTTTTTTAAAATGACATTTTTCTAGTGGCTTATATATGTAAGAATATTAGTGATTTTTGCATGTTGTATTATATCTAATGTAGATAGAGATCTTCCCCTGCTGAACTTTTTCATTCTATAGAGTCCCATGAAGTTTTGATGAAGATGGTCATATGCAAATTAAGATAGTTTTGTCCCTTTTATAATTTCTGGTATATTGTCTTTTACCTCCTCTGTGTTTAGGGCAATGTAGTATAGAATAGAAAAAGCTTCCTTATTCTGGCTATTAATTTTGAGAAGCCCAATTAAAAAAAAATATTTTTGATTATGAATTTAGTTTCCTCAATGATTATGCATCTATTTAGATGTACTGTTGCTTCTAAAATAAATTTCACTTGATAGTTTTCTAGAAAAGTGTTCATATATGCTTTAAAATATATTGGCACAAGTTTATTGTATACTAGTAAATCTTGACTATATCTATGACCATATATACATCTACTTTTGGAGCTTTTTTTAGTGTTTATTTTTTATCTTCTCCTTTTCTATCCATCTTGCCAAGAGATTTATGTATTTTATTGGTATTTTCAGAGAACTAGCTATAACTTTCTTGCTCATCTGTTTTTATATTTGTCCTTATAGAAATATAAATTATTCTTATTGTGGTGAATTTACTTGTTGAGCTCATTTATTTTGTTCTTTAATAAATATATTTGGTTTTGTAAATTTTGTTTCACTACAGCTTAACTATTCCAGAATCTATTTTTTGTATATATACACACATATACATATATAATTATATATGTATATGTATGTATATATATGCATATACACATATGAATACACACACAAACACCTGTATAATTTCTTTTGTGGTTATTTTTAAATATTTTATTATTTTTGTAGTAATTATTTAGGAGTGTTGTTTTAATTTATGTACGGTTGTTTGTTTACTTTTTTTTAACTGAAGTTTATTATAAGTGGCACTATGGTCAAAGAATGCTTTTGATACTGATTTTTAAAACTGTTTTGAGACTTGTGGCCATATACATGTTCACTTTTTGTAAATGTGCCTTGTGTTCTTGGAAGGGCAGTTAGAAATTTTATTTACTATTCATTTTAGCTTAGTTTTCATCATCACCATATTTTGTACTAGCTTTCTTGGTTTCTGTTAGAGGTATATTAAAATAATTATAGTTTAAAAAAAATCTTAGAATCGTGGCCATTTTTGTTTAGTATACTTTATTACCTGTTTAAGTTTTGATTCCTTTTGTTATTGTCTAATGTCCATTCTATCTTTTAATTTCTATTTATTTCTTTCCCAAATTCAGTATTCTTTTGTAATATTTTCTGGGTCTTCCTCAATGATTTTTATTCTTTCTTCCCCACCCCTCAAATTAAAATTCTAATTAAAGTCCTTTTTTAGATTGTTTCATTATCTCTTGTTCTTATGGTACAAGATTTTCCTTTTAATTTTTGCATCTCTTTGGTGGCTTGTTTATGTGATTTTTTTTTCTTTTTGAAGTCATCTTTAGCAGGGTTTGCTTTCTGAGCAAGTCCTGTTCCATGTATTCTAGATGAGAAAATATCCCTATAGGGTGGTCTTGAATTTACTTTTGCTAGCTAAGAGTTTTCTTTCGTTCCAGGGCAGCTTTCTTCTGTATTAAAATATTGACAGAGTGTGCATGAACCACCTGTATAAGATGACTCCACTTATGTGTGTTCCACTTATTCACATGGTAATCTTTTTCCTCCATGCCTCTACCTTCATCTCTACTGACGTAAGGTTATGAGTGGAGTTTCTGTAGCATGTGTTTACAGGTGTAGCCCTTCATGACTCATGCTCAGCTCTTTGGGCTTCTATTCCTTTTTACTGCTCTCACTTTGAATTGCTGCCTTATTCTTAGTATGTGGGCATATTCCTCTTCTGAGTTTGAGCTTTGCAATAGTTCCCTCATTACATGTTATCTGGCATTTTCATAGATTGGAATAGAAGTGTAGTCTCAGTCATCTCTATCAGTTATATTGGTTGAAGCTTCTATTTAAGTCCTTCTGATTCTTATTAGGAAAATTGGAAAAATCAGATAATGGCACCTTAAATGCAACTTGAAGTTTAGATATTTTTTTTCTTTTGACCATGTAATCTCAAGATATAAAAGTATTTCTTAAAACACCACACTATTGGGGTAGGATTGTGGCTCAGTGGTAGAGCACTTGCCTAGTACATGTGAGGTGCTGGGTTTGATCCTAGCACCTCATAAAAATAAACAAATAAAATAAAGGTATTGTATCCATTTTAAAAATCAAACTGTTTTAAGAAAGAATATGGTACTACCCCCTCCTATTTCCTGAGAGCAATGGTTATAAGTGGTTGTTCCTTCTGATTGACATAAATAAGAAAAATTCCTCCACATATCTCCCTCATATAGTTTAAAAAGAGCCTACAGGTCTAGAACTATGCCCTTTTCAAAAGGAGAAAAAGGTCATATGGTTTTGAAGGTGTTTATTGTGGTGTTTATCTGTAATAGTAAAAAAGGGACTTGAACTCATTGAGCAGAATTTAGCACATGCTAACTGAAATTCATTGGAATATTGTGAGCCATTTCAATGCTAAAACTTATGTAGAGATAAACATATTCCCTCTGTCTTGCTGTGGGAAAACAGCACAGTATTGGGCTAGGGTTGTGGCTTAAAACACCTTTCTTAAAATACCACACTATTGGGCTAGGGTTGTGGCTCAGTGGTATGGTATACATACAAAATTGTATGTATACCACAGATGAAAATTGGAAAAGAATATTAAAACTGGATGATGGTGGTAGTAGGATTATGAACATTTTTTCCTTTAAAAACAATTTTCTTCAATGATATTGTCATTCTTGTGGTATTGATTAGACCAAGTAAATAGTCTTTCTGTTCTTTGCTAGATTTCTAATAGACTGATGGGAAAAAGGAGTTGCAAGGAGAGGTCCTTTATTAATTCCTTTTATTTCTGATGAAGTTGATATTGCAGTATGTGGCTGAGTTGTAAGCCATGTTTAGTCTGCTCACTAACCCTGAGTTTTATCTCCCCAATCACAGCAGCACTTCAGACCAGAGCCAGCCTCCTCTACCTGGTCCACACCCATCCTCAGATGGAGCAGGGCGGATCTCTAAAGCAGCAAGTTTGTAATTTGTATTCTTTAAAGGTAGGCTATGCCCAAGAGGATGACTAGTTAAACTCTGTTTGTTTTCCCACTTTATTCTTCCTGAATTTATTAGATATATTATTTCACCTGGAGTAAGAGCTACAGAAAGGCCAGTACTTTGTGTGTTTAAGTTTCTACCACAAAGGAGGGAGAATCACAGAGGGTTGGGGATAAGTTCCAATTGCTGTGATCATTTTAGGGTATAAATGTCATGTATATGTTCTAACATTTGTTGATTAGGTCATTTTCTAAAGTGTAATTGCTGAAGTTAAATTTTTAAAATTTCATTAGAATTTCAATATAACCCAGTTATTGACTTATTTTCTCTTTTTAGGCGTTTAAATGCAGAATTGGAGGCAAAAACCCTGACCTGGTTCGACAAGCTGAGGAAGTAATAGTAAGTAGATATATATTTATTAATAATTTCAGGCAAGTGCTCATTTAACTTTTTAATATGATGTATAGCATATGCTCAAAAAAGTAGCCAAAGGATTATATTCAACTCAATGAATGATCACAAACTGAATGTGAATATATTTGCACAAGAATAGGTATGTGTACATGTATTTGGGTAATCATACATTTTCTAAAAGTCATAAGAGTGTTTTCCATTTAGATGCTCCAGTCCTTAACAAGAACACTAATATTTAACAATCTTTTCTAGTTCCAAAAAATTAGTATTTGAGAGTAGCTATGTAGAATTAACACTAATAATTCAGTAAGGATAGAAATAAGTGATCTCTAGAGTAAAGTTGTAACCATTATTACAAATATTCAGTTGAGAATTTGTTTCTTAAATTCTGCCACTGAATCTAGCCCCACTGAGATTCTTGGGTCTAGATTTGAATTGCATTTATATATAGGAAAAATGCTGTGAGGTTATATCTAAGCATATTATTCATCATTCTGGTACCAGATTGGATATTCCTACTTTAAACCTTCCTCCTTAAGCATCAGCATTCCTATTTTTAATTGATAGGATGGAGTAGCCCTCCTTAGAGGAGCAAAGTAGCTGCTTTCAGACTTACCACTTCTTACCCAAATTTAAGTATAATTCTTCCTTTAATCCCCTTCTCCCTGGCTTCAAAAATGGAGTTGATGGAGGAAGGGAAAGAAATCTAGCAATATTTTAATGCCCTATACAGATCCATTATTTATTAGTTTAGGAATAAGAAATGTATAATAACATTTGAAGTAATAGATAATGGTTACAGATTTGCCAGTTGCATTTGTAATTAAATATTTCACTAAAATATTTTTTCTTTTTTAGTTTTGCCAGCATATGAAGAGCAGGGGCATACTTGTACAGAAGGATTGCTTTCTTTTCAGAGTTCTCTAAAAAGAACTTTTTTTCCCCAAAAAGGAGCAGGGAAGAAATACTGAAGAAATTTTGGGAAATGGAAAGGGACATTTTCACACACCCCCACCACAGAAACTTACCAAATATAACTTTTGCCATACTAAATTGCTTACTCAAATTTTATTTCTTGATATATATTTGCCAAAGGCTTTTATTCCTGATACTTCATTTTTAGCATTTTCATGGTCATCTCAATATGAAAGTATTACCTGATTTGTGACAAGTTTTCTACCTGTTAAATGGATTTTTTTTCATTTCTTGTATCTCTAATTTCCATTGCATGCTACTTAAGATGGAAGACTCTAATGTAGTTGAGGGGAAACAAGAATTGCACATATAGGGGCCTTGCCATTTGTAGTTTTCTGTTTAGATTGACTGTTTTACTGAAGAATAAATGAAAAGTGAAGCCATAATATAACGGACTCTATTTTCATACCATAGCATGTTAAATTCCATACTTTGGTATCCTAAAGAAACATGGACAGCTCTGAAATGATTAATGTTCAGAGAGGCATTTGAATATATCCTAGTTTGTCAGAATTTTTATTATAACCTGTGACACATCTTTACTCATTTAACTAGAGAGATCAGCAAGAGGTACGAGCCAGGTCTTTTTCAACACAAAATAAATCATATGAAGAGAAAGGTGATTTTAATACAAGGTAAGTGACTCAAATTCTCAAATGCCATTGATTGATTTTCAAATTTAGGGATCTATGTGAATCTTTTATTATATAAAATCTTTTTGCGTGCAAATATTGAAAGTTTATAATTTGAAGAATAATACGTAAAATAATAATTATGGGCTTAGCTAGTCAGATAAAAGGCAAGCACTTTACCTACTTTGTCATGTAACTCTTCTTCTTTTATTCTTTTGGTGGTGCTGGGGATTGAACCCAGGGCCTTGTTCATGCAAAGCAAGCACCTTGTCAACTGAGCTATAGCCCCAGCCCTGTCATGTAACTCTTGAAGTATTATTTGCAAATAGATACTATTGTCCTCATTTAAATATATTCATTTTAGAGAAGTTCAGCAGCTTGTCCAGTGACACAGAGAAAGTACATTCTTTCCCTGAGAACTGAACTACAGTTGATATTTCTAAACCTGTTCTCACATACTGTATACTACCTTTTTCTTTTAAAATTGCACATGAAGATGAGATAAAAAATAAATTAGTAAAGATAATAAATATCAAAATTTTTCTCTTGAATTTCATATGAACTTTTTATGTGCCAAGAAATTAAGAGAACTATAAAATATTTATGACTAAATTTAACAGAAAAAGTATAAGATAAGCAGAGCATTGTGATCCACTTCTATGATCTCAGCTGTTTGGAGGTTGAGGCAGGAGGATTGCAAGTTTGAGGGCAGCCTGGCCAACTTAAGGAGCCCTTGTCTGAAAATGTAATTGTTTTTTAAAGGGCTGAGGATACAGCTCAGTGGTAGAAGGCCCTAGGTACAATACCCAGCACTTGTCTTCTAAATATTTACTCTAGAGAACAGAATACATAAATCCAAGAAAAAACCTGTATGCGAATCTTAAGAGAAGCTTTATTCATAATTGCCCAAAATGAAACAAATATCCATCACGTGGTGAATGGATAAACAAATTTGGTACATCCATGTGCTAGAATGCTACTTAACTATAAACAGAAATGAACTACTGATACAATGATATGGTTGTTAAGTGAAAAGATACCAGACTCAAAAACATATAGAATCTGTTTCCATTTATAGTCATACATTATTTAATGGCAGGAATGCAGAGGTAATTTCATTACTGTAAAATCTCAGAGTATGACTTTAATAGGCAATAGGAATTTTTCAACTTCATTATAATCCTGTGGGAATGCCATTGTGTTTTCAGTCCATTATTGACCAAAACATCCTGAAGGGGTTTGCTTTAGTCATCTTTTTCCACTGCTCTGACTAAAAGATCTGGTAAGAACAATTTTAGAGGAGGAAAAGTTTATTTGGGGCTTAGTCCCTAGACGGCTTAGTCCCTAGTCCCATTCCTCCATATTGGAGATGAAGCAGAACATTATGGTGGAAAGTGGCTCATATGATGACCAGAAAGCAGAGATATTCCACTCCCCAGATCTCAAATATATACCCCAAAGGCATGCCTGCAATGCCTACCTCCTCCAGCCATGCCCTATCTACCTACAGTAACCACTCAGTTAATCCCTATCAGGGGATTAATGTACTGATTAGGTTAAAATTTGTCTTAACAATCATTTCACCTTAAATATTCTTTCATTGTCTTACATATGAGTTTTTAGGGGACATGTCACATCTAAACTATAACAGGGATCATGACTATATTTGGTATTCTGGAAAAGGCAAAACTATAGGGATATAAAACAGATTAGTGATTGTCTGGGGCTTAATGAGACTAACTACCAAGGGGTACATGGGACCTTTTTGGGATGATGGAAATATTCTCCATCTTCGTGGCTGTGATGGTTATGTAACTATGTAGGTTGGTTAAAGTCTATTGAACTGTATACTCAAGATGGATATATTTTATCATGTGTAAATTGTATCTCCATCTGAAAAAAAAAATGTTTGAACACTGTTAGTGTCATATCTGGATACCAGTAGTACAGTAGTGAAAAAACAGAACTAACCCGGTTCCCAAGAATTTAATATCTTATGTGTTGCTTTTGTAATTTTTTTTTGGTAAATCAATGAATATATTTTATATATATGTATGTATATGTAATTTAATTTGAAATCATTTATTCTTATATGTAATGATCTGTGATATCTTATGAAAAAACATATTTAAAGTTTTTAAAATTCCAAAATTTGGGTTACAAATTTGGCCTTTATCCACTAAAGGATTGAAATGATGGTAACAACAGATGACTTCCTAGTTACTGTTGAAGGAAGTGAAAGACTGCATAAGCATGAAAATGAATCTGTTGATTTTTCTTTTACCAAGTTTTTCCTTACGTGCAAAGTGATGAAAATGCCTGTTTACCAGATGGATTTTTTTCCTTAATACTACTGTTTGAACAGATGACTTTTACCATGTAAAAAATGGCACTTGATTAGTTGGGAATCATTGAAAAATGGGAGATAAATAAAGAGACCATCCATTTTCATGTCAAAACAATAATAACCCACCTAAAAATTATAATCAAACAATGTATAACAGTTCTTCAATACCTAGGATTACTCTTGCAGAAAATAAGGTAGGAAATCAGGATTTAATTTTTCCTAAAGTAAATATACATATCCACCAGTTTGCTGGAAGTAAAATTTACAACACAAATAATTTCAATCACATTATGAAGAAACCTTTTATGGAAAAATGTACAAAAGTAAGCAGAATACTATTGTAGTTCATTTTCCATGGAAATATACAAACAAAGTAATATCACTAAATCCTGAGGGAAACATAAAACTATTAATATTAAATATCATTTGGCCAATAGGTATGTGTATGTGTTTGGGGCAGCCGGGAGGGGTTAGGGTGGAATGGAAGGTGCAGAAAAAGTACTGAAGAAATTGTAAGCAATTCCAAATTAGAGTGATTAAAGAGGACAGTCAAAATTTGTGTAATTGAAAGTATTTTCATGTCATATGTGGGAATCTTTATTCTCTTTAATTTTAAGACATTTTGTAAACTTTTTTCCCCTAAGGTATTTTTAGTAAGTAGTTAAAAGGTCAATATTATCTAAATATATTTTGTGTTTAATATTGAAAAAAAATCTATGCATGACCAGCTCAGTAGTGGCCTCTGATGGAAAGTAATTTTATGTGTCTTTTTATGGCAAGGAGTTCTAAGGTAATATGATGGAATTTATTTCATAGCAATGATAGATACTGTTGTTGTATATTTTCAGAGGTATTAGTGTGAATGCTCTAGAAAATTGAAGGGTAGGTGAACTTTCTCTATAATAGGCTAAATAGTAAATATTTCTGGATTTGTGAGTCATACAGTCTCTGTTGAACTATTTAATTTTCCTATTGTACAAGGAAGATGGCATAGACAACATGTAATGAATGGGTATGGATTAATTCAGCCTGTAGATTGTAGTTTGTGGGCCACCATAAACACTTTGTTTTAAACCATAAACATAGTTTAAAACCCAAAATAAAATGTGCATAAAAATGAATTACATTTTGAATGTATTAACTCATTCAAAATATATTTTAGTGCCAATATAAGAACTTATAAGTGAGTTACTGTGCCAAGTACTAGTGATTGAGTAGTGGAAAAGGGAGATCTCACCCGGGCATTGTGGCACACGCCTGTAATCCCAGCGGCATGGGAGGCTGAGGCAGGAGGATCATGAGTTCAAAGCCGGCCTCAGCAAAAGCAAGGTTCTAAGCAACGCAGTGAGATCCTGAATCTAATAAAATATAAAATAGGGCTGGGGATGTGGCTCAGTGCTTAAGTGCCTAGGAGTTCAATCCCTGGTACCCCCTCTAAAAAAAAAGGGAGATGTGATTCCTGCTCTCTCACAGTGTAATAAGTAAAAAGACACTGATCAATATTTAAATGCATTAGAAGAATAACATTGAATGTACTCACCAAACCAAACCAAAAAATCCTGTGGTGCCCACTGTGAGGGCACACTCCTGAATCCCAGTGACTTGGGAGGCTGAGGCAGGAGGATCACAAGTTCAAGTCCAGCCACTGCAATTTAGCAAGACCTTGTCTCCCAGAAGATCTGGGGATATAGCTCAGTGGCAAAGTGCCTCTAGGTTCAGTACCCAATACTGGGTTTTGGGGTCAGGGGGAGCTCTGTGTGTATGTATCATTTTGTAAAATGAATAATCCCTCTGTGATTATAATTTCTATCCTTTAAAATTTGGGCTACCTTTATCTATACAAATATTGGTATTATAATTATAATTATTAACATTCAAATAATACAAAACACATGCTTTCAGCATAAAATTCATAAATGTTTTATAAACCAGTACAAAATAATGTAATAAAGTATTTACCTATGAAAGCAGAGAACATGAAATAAAAACTTAGCAACATGCATAGGCATGACAAAGAAAGAGGTTTGGAAGGATGGGTTTTCATCTAGAACATCAAAAAAGTGATGAAAATGAATGTCTGAAGAGAAAAGGGAAAGTTTTGGTCAGCTTTTTCACTGCTGTGACTAAAGGAACTGATAAGCACAATTGTAAAGGAGAAAAGATATTTATTTAGGGGCTTTGGGTTCCAGAGTTCTTAGTCCAAAGAAGTCTGGCTCCATTTCTTGGGACTCAAGTTGAGGCTGAACAACATGGTGTTAAAATGTGGTGTAGGGAAGCAGCTCACATGAAGATTAGGAAGCAGAGAGAGAGACTCTATGCTCCAGATACAAAATATATACCCTATAACCACCCATGCCCCCAATTAACCACTTCCTTCAGCCACATCCCATCTGCCTCCAGTTATTACTTAGTTAATCCTATTAGGGATTGATTCACTAATCAGGTGAAGGCTATGACCCAATCATTTCTCTGCCAAACCTTCTTACATTGTCTCACACATGAGCTTTTGGGGAACCCTTCACATCCAAACCACAAGGAAGAAGGCATGAAAATATATATTTGAAACTAATAAACTTATAGAGGAAGTAAGAATGGAAAAGTTGGTGAATAGCAACTGCCAGAGGCCTTGAAGATCATATGATACAGAGTTAGATGGAATAAAAACAACTTTGTTATTTGGTTCTTCAAATTACTTTACATTTTGGAAAAAAATCTAATCGAACACATTATGCCCCAATAATATTTTTCATACCATCTTCCCAAAGTGCTTGCCTAACATACCTGTCAGATAGATGTTTCATAAGTTGCTCTCCCAATTTCACTCTAACCATAAACATATTCAATGAGATTATCAAACCCAAATATTTCCAGTGCAAGTTGAAAGGTAGCTCTTTTTAGCCAAAATCTTTAAAACACACACACACACAGAGACACATTTTTTTTTACATTTTTAGAGCTTAAACTATACCTTTTTTTAGAGAGAGAATGAGAGAGTGAGATGGAGGAGAGAGAAATTTTTAATATTTGTTTTTCAGCTTTTGGCGGACACAACATCATTGTTTGTATGAAATGCTGAGGATCAAACCCGGGCCGCACAAATGCCAGGCAAGCGCGCTACCACTTGAGCCACATCCCCAGCCCTAAACAATAAATTTTCCTCCATTCTCTTTAAAATTACCTTAATGACAGATGTGTCTTTTGTTTCAATTTAATCTCCCTTGTGTAACTTTTAATGCTTTCTGCAAAATTCAACAGTTCAATCTGGAGCCATAGAAATAAAACCTTAATGAATCTTAAAGACTTTAAGATTAATGCAGGAAGAAATTACCTTGGTTAGTCATGCCTATTCTTATTAGTAGCCTGCAGTTTGCCTTTACCCAAGAACTGGTGGGAGTTTGATGTGAAGCCAAACTCAGCGGATCATGTTGTGTGGTTGGTTTTTAATCGCTGAATTCAAGGAGAAGCCAGAATTGCACTTCGAATGATTATATGATTGTATATGATATCAAGTAATAGCAAACAAGATGAAGACATTAATGTACATAATAAACAGAAATGAACACCATCCTTCTTATTTAGATTATGTCAACAAAACAAGTAAGCCATTCTATGGTGAAGAAGCAAGTTTAGAGGATTTTTTAATGGAAGCCCACATATAAATTTCACGAATGTCTTTCTAAATAAGAATATCGTGGACAGCTAAGCAACATCAAGACATCTATTACAACGGGGAGCTTGTAATTGTTCTTCCAGAATATGCTATCAACACTGCAGTGTTTAATCAATTAATCATGCAGCTGCTATCATGCAAACCTCTACCAGGTGAACTGTGAGTGTATCTGCATACTGTGCATGAACTAAGAATGATAACACAAAAAAACAATGTCTTTTTTTAACCTGCTTCCCCCCTGTTCAACGCAAAAATAGCAGAGCCAGTTGAAACTCTGAACTAAGAATATTCATACATAACTGAGAGAGTGATTGGAATCTTCTCATCTCTACCTTATTTAATATATAATAAAAATACCACAAATATCACTCACATTTTTACCAATGGACAAAAATAATATCTAATTATCTATTGATAATTGCATGCCAGATACAATTCTGAATTCTTTGTGTAGACCTCAGTATTCCTACTAAAACATTTTTGTAGTGGTTTTTTTCTAGCACCATTTTGCTTCCAGGGACATTCACCAATGTCTGGAACCATGCTGGTTGTCAGAACTTTGGGGAATGGTGGTGCTATTGGAATATAAGAGGTGTAGGTCAGGGATGCTGCTAAGCATCCTTCAATGTACTTGATAGCCCCCACAACAAAGAAATCCAATCCAACATGTCAGCAGTGTAGAGAGTGACAAACTCTGCCCTATTTTCATCTTCATTTAACAGATGAAAGAACATGAATCTTAAAGAGTACATAGGCTGCAAAAGGTTCAGTGGCAATAAGCAGTAGAGCTGAAATTCCAGCAAAACACAGTTCAACTTCAAAACCTATATGCTTTTGGTGTGGTTAGGGCTGTAATCTACCCACCTGATCTTCATGACCCATTCAAATCTTCCCAGAAAGATGGGAATTTATAGCTAGGGCTTTCTTGTTTCTCCTAACTTTCTATGGTTCTAACTATGAACCTTCTAGAAAGGTTATCTGATTGTCTCTCCATTCCTCCCCTGGGTGTATGAGGCCTCCCTAAGGTTTTGCCCTACTGTTACCTGCTTCTGACCAAGCAATAGAGGATTCCCTGAAGTGACCTCTGCTGGCTTTCCATCTTCTCTGTGGAATGGAATCCTCTTTGGTGAAGTCATGGAAAACTTTTTTCACCTGTAGAAAATAAGCCCCAACTACTAGGGAAATAAAGAGGATTCGGCATTGTCCTTTCCCTCCAGATGCCTCTGCAATATCAGATATTAGGGAAACCACTGCAAAGTAGTAAAGATTTCTGGAGGAGGAAAAATACAATCTGACCTCCAAACCAGATAGCCAAGAGCCCAGTTCATGTTGCCCAGTGACCTGAATGCTCTCCAGGGACCAATTCAAAACAGCCTAACAAAACTAGCAGTCATCATGTACCTAGGTTCCCCATGCCCTGAGGGGTCACTTTACTTTTATACCAATTACGGAAGTAACACACATGTTCCCAAAACAGCAGCTTTACTAAACTACAGCAACAGGAGCTAAAATTTGTCTCTAAGCCTAGATTTGAAATAAATCAAGCAATACTTCCTATTATGTGCCCTTTTGAGATTTCTTTCTATTGAAAATGGGATGGGAAAGAACATACAAGAATGCACTAGGATATCAATTAGAACCAAACCCACGAATCAGGATTTTCTTCCCAACAGCAGCCACAGATGTTATTGACAGAGGATTTCTGACTCTTTAAATGTACCAATATAATCCAGAGGTGATGGGTCTATCTGAGCTGAAATGCATCACTTTCACACACAGACCCCACTTACACATAGCATTTGTAGATAGGTAGATCATGGACTAGTCTTCGCACCCAGATAATTGAAACCCACATCAAAACCTGAACTTTAACAAATAATTTCTTTTTAATCTCCTTCATTGAGTCATTCCTCAGATGTGCCCACAAAGATCAATATATACAAGGTTCAGTACACATTCCTTATCTCCACCAAGCCAGCTTCTCCCTGGTAAGATTCAAATGATGATTAAATTCCAAGTAGCAGAATAAGAAAGCAATAGGAACCATACAACATCAAGATACTTGAAATTTACAGCATCTTAATTATCCATACCATGGAATCTCCCTTACGTACTCTTACCTCCAATTTCACCTCACCCAACTCTGCCTGGCTTGGCATAGAGTCTGCTTTCATCCCTGCTGACGGAAGCAGGGACCTGCTCATTGGAAATGTCAACACAATGCAGAAACTCAGGCATGTTCCCCATCAGAAAAACAATCAAAGATAAGACAATAAGAAACTCATCTCTGGCCACATTACTTAGAGTGCTGGAAACAGTCAATTTCCCTGAATCCCACAGACCATATGGCAAGTTACTGGGCACTGAGTGCAGTACCACTATCTAGATGACACCCTTTCCTTTATGTGAAAGCCAATCAAACAGCTTAGAAATAAATCACAATGCCTTTCTACTCTTTGAGACTTGGAATTCTGAGGAAGTGAATCAGCTTCTTACAAGGAGATAAACTGATTTGACACAAAATCATTCACTTCTTTCTAGTCACTCCAACATGTTCCTGTTTATGTGCACGCATACACACACACACACACACACACACACACCAACCCTCGTATTCCGTGTATTTCCATGTATTTGGTGGGATAAAAGTGAGCCAGTGAGGGACTACAGGGAGGTCTGTCAGAGCTTCCCCCTCAGACATACAAGTCTGCCAAATTGCCGTAACTGACAAGCCATCATTTGCCCAGAGCAGAGGCTGACATTCAGGGTTGCTCTAGAATGTGGACAGAGGTCTTCACAGCCAGGAAAAGACACCCAACTCCTCTGTCTCCCCTCCCCCACACCCTGCTCCCCAGTTGTGGCTCCTCTAAGGCTTGGATACAGGTCTCCAAAGGTGAAAGGAGCATGGATTAGTCCACTGTGCCGCCTTGCCCACAGCATAGTATAATATTAATTAGTCACCTTCCTTATTATTCAGTCAAAATATGCCAGACTGAAATAAATTACATTCTTAGCACATATTCAGGAGCCACTTGTCAAAAGAAACTAACTTTATTTTTAGAACCACACAAGATAAACAAAACAGCTCCTCAAAAAAAACCCTCAGAGCCCAACTGCCACCACCGGCTTCCCATAAGCCACACACCCCAACAACCTCCTCCTCCCACAATCCTCCTGCTCTTGAGGCCGATTGGCTGGGTCGCATGGGCGGAGCCAAAAAAGTCCCCCAATGAGCGTCTCCATGGTCTGAAAGGGCAGGGAAACAGCCCAATGAGCATCACCGCAGAGGAGCCAATCAGCTAGATGTTGCTAGATGTTGCTGGGGCTGCTGTGAGCCAATCATCAGCTGGTAGTCTGAAAGGGCAGGGAAACAGCTCAATGAGCATCTCCACAGAGGAGCCAATCAGCCAGGTGTTGCTGGGGCCACTGTGAGCCAATCATCAGCTGGCAGTCTGAAAGTTTGCAGGAGCCCCTTCGGCTGTGGCTCTCAACAATTGCTCATCCAGTTCTCCCAATCCTTATTGACAAAGACAATCGTGGGTCACTCTGCACACAAAGACATATGCACATACACACTTGGGGCAATGGATGAAGGGAACCAAAAGTTTTGTAGTTTTGTTTTCCTTTTTTCAAGGGCAAAACTAGAATAAAACCTTGAAGGTCACATAGCCACTCAATGGCTCAAATCGCCACTCTACAATAGCTCCTTCCTTCTGCTTGAAGAGCTATTTAAAGGACTCAATTCTCTGAATGTCGATCCTTCTTTCAGTGCAGAAAACACCAGGGCATAAAAAGCATCCATTCTCTGTTCTCTAAATAATATCCTAGGCAACCTGATTTGATGTGTCAACTAAGACAACAGAGAATTACCTAGAGTACCCTAAGCTACAAGTTAACATATTTAAAAGAGGGATCCTTCTCTATATTCAAGGTTAAACTTCAGAATTCATGATAAAAACATGCTACTAGTTGGTCAATTCAGAGTAAAATCTGCTTCATCTGTTCCTCTCCCAGCCTTATTTATGCAACAAACATGTATATCACTAGGACAGTACTGACCTTAGAGGATAAAGATAATAATATTTATAACAGCTAATTTACATTGAGCAATTCAGACACTTAATCCTTCTAGTATAATATAATGATGAATCAATGATTCCCATTTTACAGAAGAGAAAAGCTGAGCTCCACAGCCTATATAATGTGCCAAGATCACATTTTTACTATATGACAGACTTGATTTGAAATCCTAGGTGTGTCCAATCCCAGGTACAAATTCTTAACCATATACAAATCAGTTTATTGCTTTAAGAAGCTCACAGGGGGGACGTCAATCATAAAATCTATTAATGTTCACTGTGCAACATGGTGATCACAACGACTATCTGGCAGATGCTCAGACAAGACTCTCTGGGTGGAAAAAGAGTTGCAAGAGCCAGGGAAGGTATAGCTGAATCCTTTGGTGCCAGTGTAACATGAAACTTTCAATATCCTGTTCTGGAGTTAAATTGTCAGTACTTCAAACTGTTGTAGGCTTCTTAGGGAAAAAAATGATTCAATATTTCAGCATAGCAGTTTTTCCATCTATCAAATGGGAATGATAACAACATGTATTATATCAACTCCATGGGATGATTTAATGAGTTAAATCGTATCATGTGCTTAGACCAGTGTTTGGCATACAGTAAGCATGCAATCAATGTCATTTTTTTAAATCTATGAAAACATAGAAGGTTATCAGTATGGATTAAATGTTGGCAAAAGTGGCTTTCTAAAATGAAGGGACACAAATGCCTATAAGGAAGAAAGTGACAGAGTCAAAATCTTGAGACATTCTATAGGTTGGAATTTTGGGGTTTCCATGTGTAGAGGAAGGTGGTATTATCACATGACAGGAGAGGGAGACAGTATCATAACATCAACAGCATAAGACCTTTGTATTAAAGAATTTGTACTTAGTGTTCTCATCAGTAAAATGGCAGAATTTGATGATATGATAGAGTGCACCCTGGCAGCTCTATTAATAACCAAAATCTGTAATTCCTGTACTCTATTATTGTAAAGTGGATGGAATGGACTTGTGAGTCTTTTTTGATCTACCTGGCCACTGGGCACTCTTACTAAAGAATCCTTAATCGGTTGATGTAAATAGTGGACTTAACATATAATATCATCAATTTTATTCATAATTGTATCCCTGTAAGAAGATAATCCTGACATTTTGGTAACTTTTGTAGTTTTGTAAAATTTCTGGTCACTGTTATGATCTAGATATGAGGTGTCCCCCAAGAGCTCATATGTGAAACAATGCAAGATGGAGAGATGAAATGATTAGATTATGAGAGTTGTAACCTAATCAGTGGATTAGTCCACTGGCATGGATTAACTGGCTGGTAGCTGTATGCATGTGGGGTGTGGCTGGAAGAAGTAGGTCACTGGGGCCTTGGCTTTTGGGTTTATATTTTGTCCCTGGTGAGTGTTTTCTGATTGTCATGTCCTGAGCTGCTTTCTTTTGCCATGCCCTTCCACCATAATGGACCCAGACCTATAGAGTCAGTTGACCAAGAATTTTTTTTTTTATTGGTTATTCAAAACATTACAAAGATTGCAGAATCACATCGGTTACACATCCACATTTTAACATAATACCATAATAGTAACTGTTGTATTCTGCTACCTTTCCTATCCTCTACTATTCCCCCTCCCCTCCCCTCCCATCTTCTCTCTCTACCCCATCTACCGTAATTCATTTCTCTCCTTATTTTTTTTCCATTCCCCTCACAAACTCTTATATGTAATTTTGTATAACAATGAGGGTCTCCTTCCATTTCCAAGCAATTTCCCTTTTCTCTCCCTTTCCCTCCCACTTCATGACTCTGCTTAATGTTAATCTTTTCCTCCTGCTCTTCCTCCCTGCTCTGTTCTTGGTTGCTCTCATTATATCAAAGAAGACATTTGGCATTTGTTTTTTAGGGATTGGCTAGCTTCACTTAGCATAATCTGCTCTAGTGCCATCCATTTCCCTGCAAATTCCATGATTTTGTCATTTTTTAGTGCTGCGTAGTACTCCATTGTGTATAAATGCCACATTTTTTTTATCCATTCATCTATTGAGGGGTATCAGGGTTGGTTCCACAGTCTAGCTATTGTGAATTGTGCTGCTATGAACATCGATGTGGCAGTATCCCTGTAGTACGCTCTATTGAGGTCTTCAGGGAATAGTCCGAGAAGGGCAATAGCTGGGTCAAATGGTGGTTCCATTCCCAGCTTTCCCAGTAATCTCCATACTGCTTTCCATATTGGCCTCACCATTTTGCAGTCCCACCAGCAATGTATAAGAGTACCCTTTTCCCCACATCCTCGCCAGCACTTGTTATTGTTCGACTTCATAATGGCTGCCAATCTTACTGGAGTGAGATGGTATCTTAGGGTGGTTTTGATTTGCATTTCTCTGACTGCTAGAGATGGTGAGCATTTTTTCATGTACTTGTTGATTGATTGTATGTCCTCCTCTGAGAAGTGTCTGTTCAGGTCTTTGGCCCATTTGTTGATTGGGTTATTTGTTTTCTTATTGTTTACTCTAAAACTGTGAGCAAAATAAACTTCCTCTCCTTTAAATTGTTCTTATCAGGTATTTGGTCACAGCAATGCAAAAGCTGACTAAAGCAGTCACTAAGATTTTCCTCACCAAAATGTTGTCAATTTTGACATGGTGTCTTTTTTAAACAAATCTATGATAAAGCTATAAATACTCTTCAGAAATAATAATAGAGAGAAATGCTGGGGATATAAAATACTAATATTATTTAATGCCAAACAGTAATGTGTATCTAACAAATATGTACAGTGTGTTTGACATTTCTCCTGGCATCAATTTATTTTATTTAGGGTTTTTTCCCACTTACGGTAGTGCAAGTACATTTAAACAGTAAATTTGCTTTACATTTAAAATGTTCAAACTCAACCTAAATTATATATATATATATATATATATATATATATATATATATATATATATATATATATATATATATCTTGTTTTAATCCCATCTCGACTCTTTTATGAGAGATAGATCCAGCACCCCATATCTGTTCAAAGGATTGCTATTAGGGAAATCGTTTTTTTCCAGCACGTTCAAGTCCTGAAAAAAAAAAATAGGGATTGCCGTTGTGCTGTAGATACTGCATTATGTTATTTATAAAGTGCTGCAGTGGAACAGAACAATACCATCCATCAGTTTACAATCAGCAATGAAGTTGGCAGAGGGAAGTGGAGTGTACAAGAATGCATTGGCACACACCATTTAAACTGGCAAATTCTAGAGCTTGAACTTGGCAACAGTTTTTGAAACTAATTTATTTGTTCTTTGTGGGAATGGGTTACCACTTTGAAACACACTCAAAAAGTTTCCAATTTCAGGACATTGAAGAGTCAAACAATACCACTAGCACTCTGTGTGATTTTTTTCCAACCACCCGCTTCCCCCATCCACATACCTGATAAAATGTCATTTCATTGTCTGCCATGGTTACATTTTTTTGCTCATTCTCTATTTCTGTTTTTAAAATTGGATCCTCCCCAAATTCTTTTCCATTTTTAAACACCACCTGCTCTTCTTGCTAAAGTACCTTCAACACAGGTTCACGTTTCTTGAGAGTCCCATTAGATTTGGAAGTGATGCATTCCTGCTTTTTCTTGCTTAGCTTGAAAGGCCAGAGTAGTACTGATTCTTTATTCAAATATATTAGCGTTATGTGGACAAGTCCAAATGCCATGGGCCCCAATAAATTCAATGCCATTCCAATCAAAAGCAAAATAGGATTTTTCATATACCTTGACAAACTGACTCTTAACTCCATATAGGAGCACAAAGCTCTAAGACCTGACAAACATTTGTGAGCAAAGAATAAGAAACAAACAGATTTTGCTCCACTAGAAATAAATGTTTTTTATTCTAGACCATGGTCATTAATATAATATTTTAGACTATAAAATGACAAATTGATTCATGGGAATTAATTAGAATCTCATAAACAAAAATACACATATAAGTGAATTTGTTAAATGATAGAAGAGACTTTGAAAATACATTATCACCAAACAGTTCATGAAATGGCTTCTGGGCTGGAGATGTAGCTGAGTAGTAGAGAACTTACCTAGTATGTGCATGGCCCTGGGTTCTATCTTCAGCACTAAAAAAAAAAAGCTTTTCATATTAAATGACAATAATAATAATAGTAATAAAATCAGACTCAGATAGGTGTATGTGTGTATCTATACACATATGCATACATATACATACATATTTTTGTTATACATATTTATATTTCAAGGAGATTGAAACATATATAAAGCCAGGTGTAGTGGTACATGTAGAGGTACCACAGGAGCAGCTCAGGAGGCTGAGATAGGAAGATCTCAAGTTCAAAGTCAGGTACTAAGCATTACTCAATGAGACCCATCTCTAAATAAAATACAAAATAGGCCTGGGGATGTGGTTCAGTGGTTTGGATTGAACCCAGATTTCACTCCCCAGTATCAAGAAAGAAAGAAAGAGAGAGAGAGAGAGAGAGAGAGAGAGAGAGATTGAGAGAGAAACTTGCATATCAAAACAAAAATAAAAGTATTTGTAGTCTTAAGATTTTATACAATTAAGAGTCATAAAAGAACGGATGAGTTATTTTGGCCAGATCCAGATCAAAACTAAAACAAAGTTTAGGGACAAGGCACACACAAGGAAAAACATTGACACACATATCACAAGAAATTGGATTAAAATACGATTGTACAACTCTTGTATGTGATTAAAACACAGCCAGATAGTAAAATGAGTAAAGGAAATAGATAGTCAACAGAAGAATAAAGCATTTTTAATTACCATGATCCCATAAAAGGGATCACCACATACAAAATTTGTGAAAGTGATTGCCTTTGGGGAAAAAAGGATAGAGAAGGCTATAATGCTTTACTTTAAAAAATAGCATGAAGCAAATATAACAAAATGTTATTTATTAATTCTCGAGGATATGTAAAATATCTGTCATGAAAAATAAAACTGAATTTGAGGAAGTATATCATATTTTTGCTTCTTACATAACGGAGGAGTTAATATTATATCTCTGTTATTGTATGTTTTGCCTCCCTGAACTAGATCTATGGTTATTTTTCACATTGCTTCTTGAATAAATTATACTTTAAAAATTTTAGAATATCTTAAATTTAAACTTTAAGAAGAAACTGATTGTGAGTTTACACAGATAGAAGCTAGCAGGAAAAGAATTATGGTTTCAGAAAGCACTAGTATTCCATTGGTACGACGGGAAAAAAGTGGGGAAAGTCTCTCTCTCTGAATTCATTCTCCCCTGCCAGTCAGCATGGAGCTATGGCTGAGGTATAGCTGAGCTATGGCTGAGATAGAAGATATTCTACCAACATGCATTTCCTTGCATAAGAATAGCATTACCTTGAAACACTCTGGCATCTGCCTTCCCATTGCTTTCTTTCCTACCTCTAAGGTGGAGTATATCTAGTAATATTTTCACATAAATTGAATTATTTCTTAAATGTATTTCTTAAACACCTTTGTAATCCAATGAAACAACCAGCTAAGATAAAGATAGTTTTGATAAAAAGTGTAGGAGTGGAAAATAACCTGCATCGGGGCTTTTATTAATTAGGTTGGACTAGGTTTTGCTTAGAGGAGAAGATTGGTAAAATAATTCCAAAAGTCTAATTGGTTTTACATAAAATGTATCTTGCTCATGTCATATGCACAAAGCAGATGGGTGTAGGGCTTTCTTTCACCAAGGAATACAGTTGACAGAGGTTGCACTGTCTTGCAGCTGTGCCATCCGGAAGATGCAACCTTCTCAGTCTATTGGTCAGGTGGAGAACAAGTGTAAAAAAGCAGGCCTTTCACTATCAAGGTATTTTTTTTTTGTCAAAGGAGGTCCAGAGCCCAGGGAATCTCCCTGTCATGTGCCAGGCATGGGAGAAAATTGAACGTTGGGGACAGTTAGTGATGTCCACCTAGGTCTGGGTTGCCAAAGGCAGTTAGAGTGGACACCTAGGGAGAAGGTAAGGATAAAGTCAAATGATGGTTAAGAAGGCAAAGAAAACAAATGATCTCAATATCTGTATCTTTCATAGATACATTTTTATTTACATACAAAAATTAGGGGAAAAAACTGCTTGAAGTCCAATGTTTTTAGTGTAGAACCTCAGTGAAAAACAAGACATAGAGTTTCAGTATTTTTTCCCTCAGAAAATTCAAGTTAGATGTCTTTTATTTTGCTGATGGATACAATTGACAAATAGATGCTAGATCTTTCATAATTTGATAGGAAAAGATACAAAAATCAAAGAAAGGTAACTCATTCTCATTTTTTTTCTTTTATTTTTATTGAATTCACTATAAGAAAATGAAAATTTGCTAAAGTGCTATACACACTTTGAAAGAGTTTTTACAAAGATCTTTTGAGGAGATTATATTGTTTATCTTCAGTGATGGCTACAGTTTGCACAATTACATCTAAAATTAATCACATTAGGATGAGTCTTTTTACTCATTTCATTTATTACACTATAGCTACCATAATATATTTGATTCACTTCTGGTTTAGCTAAATTGTGATCATGTATACTGGCAGTTCTCTATGGGAAGTTGCATACTAGGTATTTTTAAATCCAAGGCAATTTAACAGAGCTTGTCTGCTTCCTTTATATTTTGAAAAAAAAAAAAAACTATTGGTAATTGCAAAAATAACATAATCTCTCCTCAAGCATAATATTTATCTATTGACTCATAATTTGTTAAATTCAGTGGAGCAACTATAATGAGTTTATTCAATTTTGCATTCAGAATCAAGATTTTGGGAATAAGTAATCTTCTTACATTTCTGTTCATAACGAAAATCCAAAGCACTATTATCAATTTGTAAGATGGCAAAACCTCAAAGAAATTTCTGCAGTCAGCTAGATCTGTAGCCTTAATTTTGACATCACAGATAATGTGATAAACTTTTTCAGGAATATTTTTATTACACCTAATTTAGACACACTGCATTTATTTTCAAAATTTTCTCTGAAAAAAAAAGCATTTCTCAAAAGCATTCCATCTCCTTTCTCCTTTTTTTAATGGAGAAAGAAAACTAAGTCAAATGGCAATTTTTGTTCCCTCAAACAAGAGTAGCAGGGCCTTTTAAGGACCTTCATTATTTTATTTATTTTTTTAAATTTATTTATTTATTTTTTCATCTTCCATACATTTGATTCAAATGAGTTATGCATTTCCATTTTTACCCCAAATACAGATTGCAGAATCACATCAGTTACACATTCACAATGTTTACATAATACCATATTAGTGACTGTTGTATTCTGCTGACTTTCCTATCCCCTACTATCACCCCTCCCCTCCCCTCTCATCTTCCCTCTCTATCTCATCTGTTGTTGTTCCATTCTCTCCCTTCCCCCCCTTTCCCCTCACAACTTTGTATATGTGATTTCGTATAAAAATGAGGGTGTCCTTCCGTTTCCATGCACTTTCCCTTCTCTCTCCCTTTCCCTCCTATTACTCGTCTCAGTTTAATGTTAATATTTTCCTCATGCTCTTTCCCTCTGTTCAGTTCTTAGTTGCTCTCTTTAAATCAAAGAAGACATTTGGCATTTGTTTTTTAAGGATTGGCTAGCTTCACTTAGCATAATCTGCTCTAATGCCATCCACTTCCCTGAAAATTCAATGATTTTGTCATTTTTTAGTGCTGCATAATACTCCATTGTGTATAGATGCCACATTTTTTTTATCCATTCATCTATTGAAGGGCATCTAGGTTGGTTTCACAGTCTGGCTATTGTGAATTGTGCTGCTATGAACATGGATGTGGCAGTATCCCTATAGCATGCTCTTTTAAGGTCCTCAGGGAATAGTCCGAGGAGGGCGATAGCTGGGTCAAATGGTGGTTCCATTCCCAGCTTTCCCAGGAATCTCCATACTGCTTTCCATATTGGCTGCACCATTTTGCAGTCCCACCAGCAATGTACAAGTGTACCCTTTTCCCCACATCCTCGCCAGCACTTATTGTTGTTTGACTTCCTAATGGCTGCCAATCTTACTGGAGTGAGATGGTATCTTAGGGTGGTTTTGATTTGCATTTCTCTGACTGCTAGAGAAGGTGAGCATTTTTTCATGTACTTATTAATTGACTGTATGTCTTCTTCTGAGAAGTGTCTGTTCAGGTCCTTGGCCCATTTGTTGATTGGGTTATTTGTTATCTTATTGTTTAATTTTTTGAGTTCTTTGTATATTCTGGAAATTAGGGCTCTATCTGAAGTGTGAGGAGTAAAGATTTGTTCCCAGGATGTAGGCTCCCTATTTACTTCTTTTATTGTTTCTCTTGCTGAGAAAAAACTTTTTAGTTTAAGTAAGTCCCATTTGTTTATTCTTGTTATTAACTCTTGGGCTATGGGCGTCCTATTAAGGAATTTGGAGCCTGACCCCACAATATGTAGATCGGAGCCAACTTTTTCTTCTATCAGGTGCAGGGTCTCTGCTTTGATATCAAGCTCCTTGATCCATTTTGAGTTAACTTTTGTGCATGGCGAGAGAAAGGGATTCAGTTTCATTTTGTTGCATATGGATTTCCAATTTTCCCAGCACCATTTGTTGAAGATGCTATCCTTCCTCCATTGCATGTTTTTAGCCCCTTTATCAAATATAAGAAATTTGTAATTTTGTGGATTGGTTTCTGTGTCCTCTATTCTGTACCATTGATCCACCTGCCTGTTTTGGTACCAGTACCACGCTGTTTTTGTTACTATTGCTTTGTAGTACAGTTTGAACTCTGGTATCGCTATACCTCCAGATTCACACTTCCTGCTTAGTATTGTTTTTGCTATTCTGGGTCTTTTGTTATTCCATATGAATTTCATGATTGCTTTATCTATTTCTACAAGAAATGCCATTGGGATTTTAATTGGCATCGCATTAAACCTGTAGAGAAGTTTGGGTAATATCGCCATTTTGATAATGTTAGTTCTGCCTATCCATGAACAGGGTACATTTTTCCATCTTCTAAGATCTTCTTCTATCTCTCTCTTTAGGGTTCTGTAGTTTTCATTGTATAAGTCTTTCACCTCTTTTGTTAGGTTGATTCCCAAGTATCTTATTTTCTTTGAGGATATTGTGAATGGGGTGGTTTTCCTCATTTCCATTTCAGAAGTTTTGTTGCTGATATACAGGAATGCCTTTGATTTATGCGTATTGATTTTATATCCTGCCACTTTGCTGAATTCATTTATTAACTCTAGCAGTTTCTTTGTAGACCCTTTTGGGTCTGTTAAGTATATTATCATGTCATCTGCAAATAGCGATAATTTAAGTTCTTCTTTTCCTATTTTTATGCCTTTAATTTCTTTTGTCTGTCTAATTGCTCTGGCTAGTATTTCAAGAACTAAGTTGAATAGAAGTGGTGAAAGAGGGCATCACTGTCTAGTTCCAGATTTTAGAGGGAATGCCTTCAGTTTTTCTCCATTTAGAATGATGTTAGCCTGAGGCTTAGCATAGATAGCTTTTACAATGTTGAGGTAAGTTCCTGTTATCCCTAGTTTTTCTAGTGTTTTGAACATAAAGGGATGCTGTACTTTGTCAAATGCTTTTTCTGCATCTATCGAGATGATCATATGGTTCTTATCTTTAAGTCTATTGATGTGGTGAATAACATTTATTGATTTCCGTATATTGAACCAGCCTTGCATCCCAGGGATGAATCCTACTTGATCATGGTGCACAATTTTTTTGATATGCTTTTGCATTCGATTCGCCAGGATTTTATTGAGAATTTTTGCATCTAAGTTCATTAGAGATATTGGTCTATAGTTTTCTTTCTTTGAAATGTCTTTGTCTGGTTTTGGGATCAGGGTTATGTTGGCCTCATAGAATGAATTTGGAAGAGCTCCTTCTTTTTCTATTTCTTGAAATAGCTTGAAAAGTATTGGTATTAATTCTTCTTTGAAGGTTTTGTAAAATTCTGCTGTATACCCATCTGGTCCTGGGCTTTTCTTAGTTGGTAGTCTTTTGATGGCCTCTTCAATTTCTTCTTTTGTTATTGGTCTGTTTAAATCGTGTGTGTCTTCCTGACTCAATCTGGGCAGATCATATGACTTAAGAAATTTATCGATATATTAACTATCTTCTATTTTATTGGAATATAGAGTTTCAAAATACTTTTTAATTATCTTCTGTATTTCTGTAGTGTCTGTTGTGATATTGCCTTTTTCATCCCGTATGTTAGTAATTTGCGTTCTCTCTCTTCTTCTCTTCGTTAGCTCTCAAATTTATTGGTACAGCTGTCAAGATGTATGCATATTTTGATAGCAATGTTCCAGCTTAACAAGTCCTCTTGGAATTATTTATTACTAAATTTCATTACTTCGTACAAATGTTCAGGCTGATTAAGCTCACAATTTCAGGTTTCACCACACTTAGACCAATCACAACATCATGAGATTGTAAGATTTCAGCTAACTCACTTTCTACAAGACCTACTTTGTCAAGGCTTCACATATAATTCAATGAAATGTCTGTTGATATGGCTACAGAAAATAGAAAAAAATATTTTTAAATCACCAGCTGTTCCTGAGATATATTTGCAATCAATGAATGTTGAGAATCACTTGTACATTTTGGACTGCCTTTGTGTGGAAAGAATTATCAAATATTATTCCAAATTTACTCTGCAATGAACATGGTACATCTTCCCTGGAGAACATGTCTTCCAAGACTCAAATCTCTATAAACATGTCTTGAAAAGAATCAATTTTAATAAATACTTTTCAGGCTGTATAAATTTTATACTTATGAACGTTTCAACATGGCATATCAAAATACTAAGATTTTTCTGAACTCAATAAATAGGAACGAAAAGTGTGGATGTCAGGTAGAGGTACAGACCCACTTCAAATCTTCATGGGGAAATGTAGGACAATATCTTAATTTTGAAAACAATTGCAGCTAAGAGTAGGTTAACTTTACCCATTTGGAGTGCTTTCATTAAACTTATGAGTCCTATATTTATACCAACAGTATTTTCATATTTATATTCTAATGGATTTGTCCTAATTTTTTATGAGTTTTTAGAGAATAAGGATCTTCCCTTTCTTATGTTTCATTTCCTTAGGGAAAAAAAGGGAAAATAAAACAAGTACTAAGTGGGAGGAAGTGTTCAATAAATATTGAATAGATGAATGGAAGTTGAAAAAACAATCAGAGTCAAAAGTTTGTGAAATTTTCTTATATTCTAAATTGATTTAAAATTATTTTATAATCCTAAAAAAGAAAAGAAAAGATTAAATATGTAGAGCGAGAAAAAGAGCAAAATTATTTCTATAAACTTGAAGAGGATTTTTTATATTCTCCCTGATATGATTTAGTTGGAGATATATCCACTAATATTTACTTGTCTACCTTACTAGGTAGCATTGAGAGGACACTGACATGAAATACATTCCCTGAGAGTCTACCTAAAGGGGACCTTATATTCTCTTTCAAACACATGCTAATTTGACAAGGCACTCTTGAATATGTCTTCAGAAATGTAAAATTTTCAGAGAGCTGTTTACTGTGTGAATCTTTTTTTTTTTTTTGGAAGGCTTCATGGGAAAGATATATTTTAAGTTGTTCATTGAAGTACAGCCAGAGTGTGAATAGCAAAGGAGAACTTGATGGACAAAAACCGACTTACAGGGGTGGATGTGAGCAGAGGCACTAGTGCCTGCCTAAAAAGAGCACAGTGTTCAGCACAAGGTAATTCAGAGAGGTGTGGGAAGGTTTTCAAGACAGCCTGCAGAATGGAAGAAAATCTTTGCCTGCTACTTTCTGACAGGGGAGTAATATCCAGAATATATAAAGAACTCAAAATGTTAAACACACACACACACACACACACACACACACACACACATCTAATCAATAAGTGGATGCATGAACTAAACAGGTATTTCTCAAAAAAAGAAAAGCAAATGACAAACAAATATATGAAAAAAATTGTCCATCTTTAACAATTAAAGAAATGCAAAACAAAACTACACTGAGATTTCATCTCATCCCAGTTGGAATAGCAACCAAGAATATAAATAATAATTAATGCTGTCCTGGATGTGGGGAAAAAGAAACACATATTGCTGGTGAGACTTCAAATGGATAAAACTGCTGTGGAAATTATTGTGGAGATTCCTCAGAAGACTAGTCTACTAGATAGTCCACTTCTTGAAATTTATCCAAAAACCTGAAATCAGCATATTATAGTGATACATGCTTTCTGATATTTATACCAGCACAATTCACAATAGCCAAATTATAGAACCACCCTAGTTGTCTGTCAACAGCTGAATGTACCAAGACAATGCAGTCTGTATACACTATGAAGTTCTATTCAGCCATTAAGAAGAATGAAATTATATAATCTGTTGGTAAATGGGTTGGACTGTAGAATATCATACTAAGAAAAATAAAGCCAGACTCAGAAAGCCAAGAGTTGAATTTCTTCTCATATGAAGAAGCTAGAGAGAAAAAAGAGAAATTTTTTTTTAAAAAAGAGAGGGGGATCACAGCAAAATAGAAGGAAGATCAGTAGAGGTAGGAAACCAAGGGGGAGGGAGGAGAGGAGGAAAGTGGGAAAACTGGGGAATAAAATTAACCAAATTAATTCTATACAGGTATGAATATATTATGCTGATAATCGTATTAAGTTTTTAAATCCAATTATATATATATATATATAAAATTTGTAGAGTAGAGGAAGGGCATCAGGGAGGGAAGAGGTTAGGAAAAGAGGAAGTACTAAGAAATGAAATAGAGCAAATAATGTTATGTTCATATATGAATGTGTCACAAAGAATCTAGCTACTATGTATAATTATAATGCAATAATAAAGTCTTTGTAAAATTTGGAATATGAGATAATGAAAGATTATGACAAGAATGGACATGATAAATCTATAAATAGGTTTAAAATTTGTTTATGCAGTACTTTATAATTTATCCTCCTAACTAAAATTTAGTGAATGATTATTGTGTCCACAAAGAGAAAGAATGAATAAAAGAATTTAAAAATACTATTTATTGACCTATTTTTATTCCAGGTCCAAAGTCTTATGTTTTTTATATATTATCTCAATCATTATGACAATTCTCTTTATAAAGCAAAACTACAGTAAAGAGAGATTATTTGTCTCTTCTTAGTAGAGTTAGTTAAGTGGGCTTGAACTCTCTGTGTTTCTGTGCCTAAAACTTCTGGTCTTTTTATCCATGCCACTGCTCACATACATAGTGCTTCCCACAAATTCCTTCCAACTGAAACATTCATCAACAAGTTCCTCTACACAAAGAGCTTATAACATATTTCTTTAAAATAAAAAAGATAAAGAGATACATGATAGATTCCCCATTAGACAATTGAAAAACAGCACATCTGAGCAATGGCAAAATAAAGCAGCTTCATCAACATTTAATAAACAAATAAATCTTAAAATATGAAGGAAAAAGGCAACACATTACTTCACCAACATATTTGTTCTAAAAATTCACACTATTACTTTTTTATTGAACCTAGTTGAAACCACTTAATTATTACTATTCATCCACAATGTTTATCTACACATGTAATTGTGTCATGCTGATGATATTAGAACTCATAGTTAAATATTACCAAGCAAATATTATAGTTAGGAAATTAATTTTAAAAAATTCTATATTAGAAATAGGCTCAATAATCAGCTTCAAACAGGTAGTATCCAGGGGCCTTACATGAGAAAAGCTGGTCAGTGCTAGGGATCAGTCCAGATTCTTGAAATGACCTTAGAACCATCATTTATATTCACTATGGTGTTTCCACCTTTAAATTAAGTTTGAAAACATCTTCCACAGTTCCCTTCTTCTATGATAATGCTTCAAAGCCTAATGTATAAACGTTAATGTTCCACTGGTTCTGACTCCACAGTTTCCAAAGTGTAGGTAACTAGATTCAATGCTATGGGTCAGAAAAGACAGAGCCAACTTCAAAGGGCTCTGGAAGAGGCTTAGCAGGTACTTTCTGTGCTCACATTGAGGCATGCACTGCCAACCCCTAGCCAACACACTGCACGTGGAGGCAATTCAATCCAATATCAAGGCCTTAGAAAGCATGGCAACAGCATTATTGACTGAATGAGTCCTTTTAAAAATTCTTAGGCAATTGAATCAGACACCCCATGATTTGAAAGTGAGCTTCGGCATTTTTGTTTTCTCTTCTGTGTGTGATACTAGAGTAACACAGCTTCCTTTATAGGATTTTTTTTTTAATAATTAAATGAGATAAACTAATCAAAGTGTCTATAAACATTTAGCACAACCCCTCCACCCCAAATAACATCGATTCCTGGTATTGTTTGATTTGCCCTGTAAAACAGGGAAGAAAAAAGATATATAAGGATTTAAAATGTCTTTTCTACTGTCACACAATAAAAAACCCTGGACTAACTCCAAATGTATGCTTATAGTAGAAAAGAATCCATGATCTAAAGAAAAGCACATTTTAAAACTTAGAATTGGGGGGTCAGAGTTGCTGAGTGCAATTTATTAAATTTACAATTAACTAAAAATAGCTTAGTTGTTAGCCCAAGGATCTCCACAGCAGCCCCAATTTGATTTGGTCATCTATGATTCACTGCTTAAACTTTACAACAAACCTTCAAATGGCAAAATTCACTGGAATAATAAAGGTTTAACTGGAGTCAAAAGTATACAATTCACAAAATGTATTTAATTAGCCCTCAGGCCACTCACTGATTTAAAATACAATTTCTAAAATAAATTGTGGAATTCTATAACATAAAATTTACTAAAAATGATATCAGTGTTTTAAGACAAAACAGTTCTCACTTTCTTATAGGGTATATTCTAATGAAAGAATATTCTTACTTCTTGCCATTTAGCCTGACTCTCTTTAAATTCTCATTTTCCTTACATGCTTTCAAGCTTGTTTTTTATTAATTATACAAATCATGAGCATTAAAAGGCAATATGATAGTTTCAAAAAGTAGATTCAATGACTATCTGCATATTTAATCAACTGCTCTAAATTTTTAATCATTTGAGTCCAGGTTCTTCTCTTGAAGCTTAACTTTATAACAAACCTACCAACTGGTAAAACTAATTGGTACAGAATCAGTCAATAATTTAAAAGGAAAGGAAAAAAAAACACATTGGATTTCATGAAGGTATAAGACCACCAGCCAGTTATTCCTGAGAGGTAACAGCAAAAACAACCTTGGCTCTACAAATCCATGGCGCAGTAGTAACATCCACTGGCTGTCCCTTAATATTGTGTAGATTCCTTGGACTTTTAGTGTAAGTCTTGTAAAAAAGAATCTGTATGCCCTACATATTTATGCCTTTGCTTCATGTAAACTGTAGTTGCATTTACCTATACATTCACTGCATTTAGTGCATCGTGTGTCTCATACTTAAACCTTGAAATTCAATAACAGATGAGAAATATTCTGTGTTTTCAGAGTTAGAGGGACTCCAATAAACCTCATCATTATGAGACTGAAAGGAAACAAACTAAATGTAGTGAGAGGGGGAAGCATCTTTACTGGTTGTTTAATTAATTAAAAAAATCAATATTGTCATTTTACACTACCAGAAATTTTGTGCATTGCTCTGTTACTATGATTTTGAAAATAGTGAAGTATTTAGAAAAGATGTGCCATGGGCAGAACTTGTCAGGTGCACTAAGGCAGTAATTTCCAAAGTTTAGTAGGTGTTAGAATTTTCTGGAATGCTTACTACAAATGCAGATATCTGAGCCCCTTTGCATAACTGTAGAAGAATCTTCAAGAGACAATTTTGGTGCATTTGGTATATTTCCACATTTTGAGGAACACAGCACTGATAGGCCCTATTATCTTTAGTGTTCCAATACTGAAATCTCATGCACAATGCATGTCGCATGCTGTTTTGAATTCCTTATTACTGACAACCTACAGAACAGGTCCAAGTTTATCAGGGGGACAAACTCTTCAGAAATACTGTATTTTGTACTATGCCACTTACTAATATTTCATCATCTAATCAATTAAAACTTACAAAAATATTTCCACAGATTTTCCAGGCAGTGCATGGAAAACAGGAATAGTTTATGATTGCTTACAAGTAAAAATCAGGTGCACTCCAAAGATGAGATTAAATAGATGGGGGGTAACTAGTATGAAATGTTCAACGACAGTACAGAATGTATTTTCACTGTATATTTTAATAGGTTAGCAATATCACATCGTCTGCTGGTGATGAAACTACAGCTGATGTTTTTCCTAGTGTTGCCTATTTTTATGTAATGAAGATGTACTATGTATGTGATTTGTTTTAAGGAAGCATATCCTACAAGTTTTGGGAAAAATTGTGGGTGTCAGGAAGGACTCAATGCTGCATTCAGCATTCTTGCAATATTTAACCAATCATCATCATCATCATCACCATCATCATCCCTCTAAATCTCACAACAAAGCTCTCAATTAACCAGAAGCTTCATGGATGATTTGAGTTATTGCACAATGAATTTGGGTACTTACTCGCAAGCTATGATTTAATAACCTTTCAGTTAATAATTGTGACATGGAGTAAGGACAATTCTGAAAAGCACTGAGGAGGTAAGAGACACAAGGGCAAGAAAGCACAAAGGCTAAGCTATTTTCTATGAGAAACCAAGGAAAAGGTATTAAAGGGATGGAGCTATAAGATGACAAGAACTGAAGAGACAGCATCTAGAACTTAGAGTGGAAGAAAACAATTTTTTTTTAATTTTCTAAAGGGACTAAAAATTAACCAAGTAGATTTCAATTCCAGATAAGCAACTCCCTCCTCCTATAGAAAAGTGTTAAAAATTACAATGTGCAGCAAGAAGAAAGTAATATCCTTTCTGAAAACATGTTCAAATAACCCCCAGCTTCCCCAGTACCTGTGTAGGATGTATGTGCATCAAGGGTAATGGTGCTTTCTGGAAGACGGCTGGGGAGTTTGATGTTAATGCCAATTTGTAATTTTCACCAAGCCTCCCAGGTGAAAAGCTGGGAAAAGCCTGGCTTCAGAAGTTAAAAATAGGCCTCTTTGCCTAAAAAATTCTTAGGCTCCTTTGAGTTACAAAGACCACAGACTAGGGAGAGAGTCTAAATTTAGATTCTCTTCCTTAAGGAATAGGCAGGCACCTGCCAAGATGCATGTTCATCATCCATAGAGAATTAATGGAAACTAATGAATCTCCATATTTTGGCAGAAAAATAACATGCTCAGGCTCAAACTCTGGATTGTTAGGATAAGACAGCAATATACAAATGTGCATTTTATCCAAAAAGATTGCCAGGTCACATTAAGAGCATACTAACAAATGTGGTCAAATTTAGAAAAGTAGGGGAGAAAATAAACAATTTAAATAATTTCATCCTGTATAGGCAAGTTTGTCTTTCTTCCTAAAATGAAAGGTTGTTTGTTTGGTTTTTTTCTAATTAAAAACAGCATGCCCATTCATAGGAAAGCTACATGGAATGAAAAGATAAACTAATTTATAAAGTCACCTCCACAACCCACTAATTTTATGTGATAGGGAGAGCCAGGCCAACTACTTCTATCATTTTGTTCAGATTTTTGTAGCATGGACACACACAAACATACAAGCTGGCCTTGAACTTAAAATCCTCCTGAATCAATCTCTCAAGGCAAAGAGCTTTTATATGCACACATGCGCGCGCACACACACACACACACACACACACACATGCACATACACACTATTTCTCTTTGTAGTAGAAATTTTTCCTAATAAGTGTAAGCAGATAGATGATCAATTCATTATGATCCCTATTAATAAGTATTTGGTTTGAAAAATTTTACTATTATAAATGGCATTATGGGAAACATCTACTCTTACTCAGTCTCAATCCATGATCCACAAAGCTTTAGAAGGGATCTTATAGGAATAGAAATCTTATTTTATCTTTTTCATTTGTTTGTTTAAATGCCATTCATAAAATTCCATTACCATTAGAATTAGGTTCACAATCCTTTCCATGGCCTAAAAGATTAGAATGTTTCCTGTATCTTCACTAACCTCTTTACCCACCATGCCCACTGATGCTGATCTTTATTTTTTCCTCAAATGTGACATGTTATTTTTTGCCTCAGGGCTGTTTACACATGCTCTTTCCACTGCTTAGAAAGCTCTTTGATTGGGGATTGATTCAGGAGAATTTTAAGTTCAAGGCCAGCTTCAGCAATTTAGCTAGGCCCTGTCCCCCCAAAAAAGAACTGGGGATATAGTTCAATGATAAAGTATTCCTGGGGTCAGTCCCCAGTACCATAAAAAAAGCAAACTTTTCACCCAGAGCTGTCTTTAATCTCTCAGTGTTCTTCTTTCCAACTTTCTCCTCAGGTTCAACCTTCTACCTGTTATTGGACTCTTTGTTTCTGTCTCCATTCTTCATCTTTATGCCCCAGTTCTAACTTCCTGTGTAAAACAAGGTCTCAAGTCTTAACTATTCCCTTCAACATCTGCCATAAGGCTTCCCCTTCTTCTATAAAAAAGTTCTAAATAAAAACAATTCTTGCTCTAAGAATTCTTATGACATGCTAAAATCAATTTTTCACCTACATGAATGAATATCCATTCTCCTAGTCTTCTAGACACTAAAGGCACTAACTGTTTTCTATACCTCCCATGCTGCCTCCCCATGTCTCTCATTCAGTGGCGTGTGATATCACTGACAACTTCTATTACACAAAACATCTCTCCATACGCAGACTCTGGAGCAGACTCTTCTGGTTATTGCCAAGAATATTCAATAGCTTTCTGCAGGGTTCTTCTCCTGTGATTTCCTTCTCCACCTTACTCATCAGTCCATGGTTGCCCTTCTCACTCCAGATCATCAGATTCCTTCTAAGATATAATAAATTTACACATTCATTTATATTTTTGAGAATTTCTGATGTGCAGGGCAGAGATAAAAATTTAAATAAAGCCCCTCCATGATTTCAAGCAGGTGAAGTGTGCAGGCCAAAATACTGAAGTGCTTGGCTATGGTTTTACTTAACTGGAGTATCAACTGCTTTGCCTAACATTGGAACTCCCCCTAATGCAGCAGGAGCTTGCCTGTGTTCTATTTGCCCAACAAAATTGTGTGCTTCAGATCTTACCTAGTTTTCTATATTCATACTTACATTTAACCTTACATTTGTATAAATATCCCAGTTGCCCAATACCCATATTCATCCAGTAGAATGACTCCTAACCCAAATTGAACATGATATGACCCTTAACCATACTCTGTTCTCTCAATCTATTTTCACATAACAGCAGGTCCTGAGTTGATCTTGCCATACAGGTATGTAGGAAATCCTCCATCAGCTGAGAAGCTCAAAGGTAGATGCAGAAATGATCCCTAGAGCAAATATAAGCAGCTAGGTAGGACCTGTGAGGTCTAAAGTCATCTTCCATGGACAACAACCCAGTCAGGATGAAGGGATGAGGCTGAATCAGCCTCTCTCTTCTCAATGCAGGGAAGATGGACACAATCAGGTCTGTGTGGATTGCTGATCCCGGGCTCCTAGGGTATATAGACCTATATGTCTTGTGAAAATGTCATAGGAAGGTGGGGCAGCCTCCATCTCATGGGACCCTTGGAAACAACTGTTAGGACAAAGTGGTTGCCAAGGCAGTGACCTCATTCACTTCCCTGAAGGAAGTGACCTCACCTCACTTCCTGGGTGATGGAACTCTCTGAACTTGGGATGCAGGAGGTGAGGCATCCAGAGGCAGTTCCACTTCCAGTGGGCTCACTTGTTTGTCTGTACCAAGGCCAGAGTCATTCTTTGTTGGTACCTAGTGATGTGTGGATAGCCAAATGCCTTGAATGGTCTCAACAGGGGCCTTTCCTGAGAAAGAATTGTTGGCTCATTGCTGGCTCCTGACAACTACACAGAGATGGCCAAGGAGACCAGAGGTGAGACAGGAAAGGGCACTGCTGGGGAACATATTTTCACCCACCAGTCAGAGGACAGAGTGGATAGATGCAGACCAAATACAGGGGTGGTATGCGTGTCTCAGTGGGTGTGTGTTTCTATTTGTCGTTTTGTCTCATGTTCTGAGAACATGAAGGAAAATCGTTTTTTGTTATTGTTGTTCTTGTTGTTGATTTGAAATGGACTGTTAACTAGTGAGTCTTTTTATGTCAATGGATCCCACTGGGTTTGTGGTTAAAGAGAGTAGAGAGAAGAATGCAGCCGTGAATGTGTCCTGTCTAGTGGAAATCTTTGCAGGACTCCTCATGGCCAATTTATGAATGGACTACTGCTTGCCTTGCAGATGGGCAACACCTACCAAGATCCTAAGTTCCTGTATTCTTCCTGAATTTTGGCCACTCTCTGAAGGGGTTCGTGTTTTTGTGTCCAAGATGTGTACTACATTCAAGCTCTGTGACATGGCCATGTACTGGATTGCTGAAGGGCATGATAAGCATCTCAGAAAACTCAAAAATTAGCATGAATGGTAAGGATCTTTCTGGAGAATCCCTGTTTAGATAGATAATAACCCAAGTTGCATGATGAAGAGCTGTCAGTGCCACAGTGTTCAATTAAAGAAAAGTTTTTCTCCAGGCTTCTTTCTTCCCTATTGTTCTGTTCCCCTGAATGTCAGGGAGGTGTTTGCCTTAGGGCACTCCTTTGGGACTCCTCAAGAAAACAGTTTCAAATGGAAATGAAGAGGCCTAATTTGTGCCTTTTTAGTAAAGTGCTTTGTAAAAGCTGTGTCTGAATCAGACTCTTGGCCCTGTGTGTGGCTGTGAATTACATTCTCAGCACCCCAGGAAACTCAAGAAAAATCCCATGTGTCCAACAAAATCTAAAAGGATGAAACAGAATTGTACCATTGGATGAAGTCTCTTGCCTTCCACTAGTCAGGCTCCTGACCCCTTTGAAGTAAGAACAGGGATCCTCTGGGTCAAATGAGTTGTTGCAAGCCCTCCAGTAACTAGCACACAGGTGTTTGGGTTTTTTCATGAGTCCAGTACACATAAAGAATCTACCCCTGGCAGGCAGGAGGCCTCTAATTTGACAAGCAGAGCAGTATTAACTACAGGCCCATTTTATCTATCCTGTTTCTCAGGAAGGGTGTCCAGGCCACCATGACATTTGGCATATGATGGGCATGAGAGCTTACTTTGCACACCATCTAAGACTGCTCACCCTATAGAAACCCCCAGGCAGAATGTTATGATGAGTGTCTGTATGGAAGAAGATGAGGGCAATGTGGGAGTGTTTTTGTTAGAATAGTGGTCTTTTGTGTGGTGGTTGGAAAAGATGACTGGGTCAAC
This sequence comes from Callospermophilus lateralis, assembly GCF_048772815.1. Taxonomy (NCBI): domain Eukaryota; kingdom Metazoa; phylum Chordata; class Mammalia; order Rodentia; family Sciuridae; genus Callospermophilus; species Callospermophilus lateralis. Next base: position 3,967,464 of record NW_027517238.1, read on the forward strand.
CTCAGCTTGAACTCTGGTGTGATTCTTTAGAGACTGAGTTCTGGAACTGATCTCAGAGAACTATTGCCATGAATTTTGTTGGGATTTTAGAAGGCCAGGCATTAGAGAAGCCTTTGGAAACTGAGATCTAGGTCAAGGGTGGCTTTCTCCACAGCACTGGGAATCTCAGCCAGAATTTCACATGATTTTGCTCTTAAAGCCTTTTCAGCTATTGTTGAGAGACAAAACTTATAGGAACCTCATATTTTAGATCGCAATGGGCGTGGATTCCTGTGACCTTTCGCCAATCCTTGGGAAGCCTTGCCTGCATGCGATCTCCAGAGCTTTTACTGAAAGGAGATTCCTCAACACTTAATGAATCCTGAATGAATCAAAACCCACAGTGTCAATTTCTTAATTCTTGAAATATGGCTAGGCCAATACCATGAAGTTCTTGAGAATCCCATGACCACAAATCCCTGGAGAACATTTAGATCTCCTGTTGCTCATCATGACTGAACCAGCGAGTGCCATTTTTGACTGAGTGGAATTCATGACCATGGTGAAGAACAGACATGCCAGTGAGTAGGAGCCAGCAGGGAACTGGGCCTGGAGCAATGGAGTGCAGGTGTGTGATCCAACATCTGTGGTGGGCCCCTGTGGTTCTGTCATTGGCTTCCAAATGACATGTGACTGACAAGGTGCAGCCAGGAGACTGGAAAATATAAAGGCATGTTGTTGTGGGGAGAGGATTTGGGGCAATGCTCAGAAACAAGTTGCTATGCTCAAGTGGGAAAGATATATGAGATAGCAGCCCAGTTTGTGTTTTTTCCTTGAGACCCCTGACTCACCCCACGTGACAGAGCTCCTTCCAGCACTGTGTCCTGTTTGACCTTTTTGTAATTCAAAAACAAACACCAATTTTCCAGGGAAGCTGCAAGAAATGCCATTAAAACTGGACGGTGAGCCAAAGGCTTCACAATCCACCCAGGGAGACATTCATACCCCAAAGGCTACAGTTACCTGCAAAGAGAGGATTCAGCTCTGCTGCCTCCTGTTCCTATTGGAAAAAATGAACCCATTTCCTCCTGTTCACATAGACTCAGACCAAGCTTTCATGGTCTCACTTCAAAAAAAGCTAAAGCACAAAGCTATATTTCTAGTACACAAATGTCAGAGGCAGATAGTCAAGAAGTCATTAGGCCAGCAAAGTTCCATGTTTGTGGGATGTTTACCCGTCCTCTACTTTTGGGATCTCTTCTGCCACACCCAAGTTTGTAGGCTCCTCAGAATTTCCAATTTGAGATATGTATTCACAGATTTTTTTCCTCTTCTCCTCTCATTGTGTCTTCTTTGGGGTGATAGTAATGTCCAGGGATTGTGGTGGATGACAGTTGAAAATTTTATGTGCCATGTGTTTGCATACATATTAGACTCATTTTCCGTTTTGCCATTTGAAATATTGAATCTCTGACACTAACCCATAACCTTCTAGGCTCTGACTACTTATCCTAACATCAATAAAAATAATCCTAAAGGAATAGAAGTAGCGGCATTTTATAGGAGGCAGGGTGTATACTTGGACTTGCATTTTGCTTCATCAGAGATACATATTATAAAACCTGTGTCACATTTTTTTCTCATTCAACTTCTCCATGAATTTTCAAAATTACCAAATATGTAACTTTCTGACTCCCTGTCTCTGTTGCCTGGGTCACAATGTATATTTTTATATACATATATATAATCCTACTGCCATCAAAGTTTATTCTTGAGAGTATTCTCACTTTGGAAAATATGAATTTCATGAAAAGATCACTGCCCTCCAATATACTGAGGTAACTGGAAATTCAAGCTGTGGTGAGCTTTATTCTTCAACAAGTTTACACATGAAACAACGGAGAGGAAAATAAATACTTGGGTACATATGTGAAGGATATATATATCCCCTTATTAATTTCGATTGGCATATGTACTATTACATTTTAAAGTATTAAATATATATATATATATATATATATATATATATAGTATGAATTTGCAAACAGGAAATATATGTGTCATATACTTATACTACCTTGATTCTTTCATGTCCTTCTGTGTAGATTTATATTCAACTTTGTATGAGATATTTTTCAGAAATATTCATTTTCTTGACATACATATTCATTTCTGAATACTCAAAATGAACTTCAGTGAATATTGAGTGCTAACCCTAATATTTCTACAGTAAGTGACCCAGTGTCACATCAATGAAAGTATATTCATATGGTACATGATGTGTATTTTTAAATAAATTTTCATTCAACATTGTCATATTCCTATTTCTTCAGTATATATACATCATAGGATGTATCATTTCAACCACAATTCACAAATTGCTATGCATATGATTCACTTTCATTCACTCCCTGAATCAGATCCCATGTATTTCTCCATGTTGCTTTATTTGTTTTTTCATGAGATTTCTTTTATATCACATAACTTTTGCATTCCATCATCATTTTTGAAGCAAAACTCAAACACAGTTTTTTTATAATTAGTAACCCTAATATTACCACTATATGTATAACTACTTGGATTGAATGTTTGTATGTGAATACCAGATTTCATGTATTTTTTAAAATATCAATTCAATCCATTATTTAAAATAGTAACCTGTTATATTTTTTATTCACCGTATGGTCTATTCATGCATCATCTCTATATACATAAACCCAGGGTACACCTATTTCTATCCCCAAACTCTAAATTATAGGGTTTGAAAACATGCTCCCTGAAATGGTGGAAGAAATATGCATGTCACCTGCTCTATGTATTACTTTCATCACATCATCTTCTGGACACAAAATGCGAAACTCACACTTATCTTATTCTTCTACCAAAGCCTCATTTTAATGAGAGCATGAATTACTAAAATCATCTACGTCTGCATTGCCTATTGTTTTCAAATCTCAATCCTATGGTGCGTATACACTTGTTTCTTTTGAGGATAGTGTGTTCAACCACCCCCCTGTTGAAAATATCCCTGATCTCACTTGCTGAACCAGCAAGAGCCATTTTTGACTGAGTGGAGTTCATGACCATGGTGAAAAACAGAGATGCCAGTGAGTAGGAGCCAGCAGGGAACTGAGCCTGGAGCAATGGAGTGCACCAAACAAAAGACCACTATTCTAAAAAAAACACTACCACATTGCCCTCATCTTCTTCCATACAGACACTCATCATAATATTCTGGATGGGGGTTTCTAAAGTGTGAGCAGTCTAAGATGATGTGCAAAGTAAGCTCTCATGCCCATTATATGCCAAATGTCATGGTGGCCTGGAAAACCTTCCTGAGAAACAGGATAGATAAAATGGGCCTGTAGTTAATACTGCTCTGCTTCTCAAAATAGAGACCTCCTGCCTGCCAGGGGTAGATTCTTTATGTGTACTGGACTCATGAAAAACCCAAACACCTGTCTGCTAGTTACTGGAGGACTTGCAACAACTCATTTGACCCAGAGGATCCCTGTTCTGACTTCAAAGGGGTCAGGAGCCTGACTAGTGGAAGGCAAGAGACTTCATCCAATAGTACACTTCTTCTTCATCCTTTTGGGTTTGGATGGACACATGGGATTTTTCTTGAGTTTCCTGGGGTGCTGAGAATGTAATTCACAGCCACACACAGGGCCAAGAGTCTGATTCAGACACAGCTTTTACAAAGCACTTTACTTCAAAGGCACAGATTAGGCCTCTTCATTTCCATTTGAAACTGTTTTCTTGAGGAGTCCCAAAGGAGTGCCCTAAGGCAAACACCTCCCTGACATTCAGGGGAACAGAACAATAGGGAAGAAAGAAGCCTGGAGAAAAACTTTTTTTTCAATTGAACACTGTGGCACTGACAGCTCTTAATCATGCAACTTGGGTTACTATCTATCCAAGCAGGGATTCTCCAGAGAGATGCTTACCAGTCATGCTAATTTTTGAGTTTTCTGAGATGCTTGGCATGCCATTCAGCCATCCAGTCGATGGCCATGTCACAGAGCTTGAATGTGGTACACATATTGGTCACAAAAACACAAACCCCTCAGAGAGTGGCCAAAATTCAGGAAGAATACAGGAACTTAGGATCTTGGTAGGTGTTGCCCATCTGCAAGGCAAGCAGCAGTCCATTCATAAATTGGCCATGAGGAGTCCTGCAAAGATTTCCACTAGACAGGACACATTCACGGCTGCATTCTTCTCTCTACTCTCTTTAACCACAAACCCAGTGGGATCCACTGACATAAAAAGACTCACTAGTTAACAGTCCATTTCAAACCAACAACAACAAGAAAAACAACAACAAAAAATGTTTTTCATTCATGTTCTCAGAACATGAGACAAAACAACAAATTGAAACACACACCCACTGAGACACACAAACCACCCCTGTATTTGGTCTGCATCTATCCACTCTGTCCTCTGACTGGTGGGTGAAAATATGTTCCCCAGCAGTGGCCTGTCCTGTCTCAGCTCTGGTCTCATTGGCCATCTCTGTGTAGTTGTCAGGAGCCAGCAATGAGCCAACACTTCTTTTTCAGGCAAGGCCCCTGTTGAGATCATTCAAGGCATTTGGTTATCTACACATCACTAGGTACCAACAAAGAATGACTCTGTCCTTGGTACAGACAAACAAGTGAGCCCACTGGGAGTGGAACTTCCTCTGGATGCCTCACCTCCTGGATCCCAAGTTCAGAGAGTTCCATCACCAAGGAAGTGAGGTGATGTCACTTCCCTCAGCGAAGTGAATGAGGTCACTGCCTTGGCAACCACTTTGTCCTAACAGTTGTTTCCAAGGGTCCCATGAGATGGAGGCTGCCCCACCTTCCTGTGACATTTTTACAAGACATAAAGGTCTATATACCCTAGGAGCCCGGGATCAGCAATCCACACAGACCTGATTGTGTCCATCTTCCCTGCGTTGAGAAGATAGAGGCTGATTCAGCCTCATCCCTTCATCCTGACTGGGTTGTTGGCCATGGAAGATGACTTTAGACCTCACAGGTCCTACCTAGCTACCTATATTTGCTCCAGGTTTTTATTTCTGCATCTACCTTTGAGCTTCTCAGCAGCTGGAGGATTCCCTACATACTGGTATGGCGAGATCAACTCAGGACCTGCTGTTATGTGAAAATAGGTTGAGGGAACAGAGTATGGTTAAGGGTCATATCATGTTCGATTTCGGTTAGGAGTCATTCTGCTGGATGAATATGGGTATTGGGCAACTGGGATATTTATACGAATGTAAGGTGAAATGTAAGTATGTAAATAGAAAACTAGGTAAGATCTGAAGCACACAAGTTTGTTGGGCCCTTGATTTGGATACATAGTTTTGAATTATGTTCTGCAGAGATGAATCCTCTAAATCCATAGACAATCACCTAAGATCTTGTACCTGGGACTACTGAATGTAAAAGAGAACTTGCAGTGAAATAGAGAGAGTAGGCAGGATTCCAGTGTAGGGTAAGGAAGAAGAGTGAGTTTTGGGTTTGGACCAAAGGCCCTTTTTGCAATCCAATGAATTTCTATTAAAGTGTAAATGGGAATGTCAGCACACAGGAAGAGTCAGTCACAACAAGGCACGTGGGGAAATAGATATCAATAAGGATGTTAGGAGATGAGGCAAAGTACAAAATGAGTGATAAGATCAGGGATATTTTCAACAGGGGCGTGGTTGAACACACTATCCTCGAAAGAAACAAGTGTGTACTCACCATAGGATTGAGGTTTGAAAACAATAGGCAATGCAGACGTAGATGATTTTAGTAATTCATGCTCTTATTAAAATGAGGCTTTGGTAGAAGAATAAGATAAGTGTGAGTTTTGCATTTTGTGTCCAGAAGATGATATGATGAAAGTAATACATAGAGCAGGTGACATGCATATTTCTTCCACCATTTCAGGGAGCATGTTTTCAAACCCTATCATTTAGAGTTTGGGGATAGAAACAGGTGTACCCTGGGTTTATGTATATAGAGATGATGCATGAATAGACCATACGGTGAATAAAAAATATAACAGGTTACTATTTTAAATAATGGATTGAATTGATATTTTAAAAAATACATGAAATCTGGTATTCACATACAAACATTCAATCCAAGTAGTTATACATATAGTGGTAATATTAGGGTTACTAATCATTAAAAACTGTGTTTGAGTTTTGCTTCGAAAATGATGATGGAATGCAAAAGTTATGTGATATAAAAGAAATCTCATGAAAAAGCAAGTAAAGCAACATGGAGAAATACACGGGATCTGATTCAGGGAGTGAATGAAAGTGAATCATATGCATAGCAATTTGTGAATTGTGGTTGAAATGATACATCCTATGATGTATATATACTGAAGAAATAGGAATATGACAATGTTGAATGAAAATTTATTTAAAAATACACATCATGTACCATATGAATATACTTTCATTGATGTGACACTGGGTCACTTACTGTAGAAATATTAGGGTTAGTACTCAATATTCACTGAAGTTCATTTTGAGTATTCAGAAATAAATATGTATGTCAAGAAAATGAATATTTCTGAAAAATATCTCGTGAAAAGTTGATATTAAATCCACACAGATGGACATGAAAGAATCAAGGTAGTATAAGTATATGACACATATATTTCCTGTTTGCAAATTCATACTATATATATATATATATATATATATATATATATATATATATATATATATATATATAATATATATGTATATATTTAATTCTTTAAAATGTAATAGTATGTATGCCAATCAAAATTCATAAGGGGATATATATCGTTCACATATGTACCCAAAGTATTCATTTTCCTCTACATTGTTTCATGTGTAAACTTGTTGAAGTATAAAGCTCACCACAGCTTGAATTATCAGTTACCTCAGTGTATTGGAGGGCAGTGATCTCTTCATGAATTTTGTATTTTCCAAAGTGAGAGTACTCTCAAGAATATATCTGTGATGGCAGTAGGATTATATATGTGTATATAAAAATATATATTGTGATCCTGGCGACAGAGACAGGGAGTCAGGAAGTTAAAAATTTGTTAATTTTGAAAATTTATGGAGAAGTTGAATGAGAAAAATGTGTCACAGTTTTTAATATATGTATCTCTGATGAAGCAAAAGGCAAGTCCAAGTACACACCATGCCTCCTATCAAATGCCTCTACATCTCTTGATTTAGGATTATTTTTATCAATGTTAGGATAAGTAGTCAGAGCCTAGCAGGTTTTGGGTTAGTGTCAGAGATTCAATATTTCAAATGGCAAAACGGAAAGTGAGTCTAATATATATGCAAATACGTGGCACATAAAAACCTTCCACTGTCATCCACCATAATCCCTGGACATTACTATCACCCAAAGAAGACACAATGAGAGGCGAAGAGGAAATTAATCTGAATACATATCTCAAATTCCAAATTATGAGGAGCTCACAAACTTGGGTGTTGCAGAAGAGATCTCAAAAGTAGAGGACAGGGTAAACATTCCACAAACATGGAACTTTGCTGGCCTAATGACTTCTTGACTATCTGCCTCTGACATTTGTGCACTAGAAATATAGCTTTGTGCTTTAGCTTCCTTTGAAGTGAGACCATGAAAGCTTTGTCTGAGTCTATGTGAACAGGAGGAAATGGGTTCATATTTTCCAATAGGAACAGGAGGCAGCAGTGCTGAATCCTCTCTTTGCAGGTAACTGTGGCCTTTGGGGTATGAATATCTCCCTGGGTGGATTGTGAAGCCTTTGGCTCACTTCCCAGTTTTAATGGCATTTCTTGCAGCTTCCCTGGAAAATTGGTGTTTGTTTTTGAATTACAAAAATGTCAACTAGGACACAGTGCTGAAGGGAGCTCTGACACGTGGGGTGAGTCAGGGGTCTCAAGGAAAAAACACAAACTGGGCTGCTATCTCATATATCTTTCCCACTTGAGCATAGCAACTTGTTTTTGAGCATTGCCCGAAATCCTCTCCCCACAACAACATGCCTTTATATTTTCCAGTCTCCTGGCTGCACCTTGTCAGTCACATGTCATTTGGAAGCCAATGACAGAACCACAGGGGCCCACCACAGATGTTGGATCACACACCTGCACTCCATTGCTCCAGGCCCAGTTCCCTGCTGGCTCCTACTCACTGGCATGTCTGTTCTTCACCATGGTCATGAATTCCACTCAGTCAAAAATGGCACTCGCTGGTTCAGTCATGATGAGCAACAGGAGATCTAAAGGTTCTCCAGGGATTTGTGGTCATATGATTCTCAAAAACTTCATGGTATTGGCCTAGCCATATTTCAAGAATGAAGAATTTGACGCTGTGTGTTTGATTCATTCAGGATTCATTAAGTGTTGAGGAATCTCCTTTCAGTAAAAGCTCTGGAGATCACATGCAATCAAGGCTTCCCAAGGATTGGTGAAAGGTCACAGGAATCCAGGCCCACTGCGATCTAAAATATGAGGTTCCTGTGAGTTTTGTCTCTCTACTATAGCTGAAAATGCTTTAACAGCAAAATCATGTGAAATTCTGGCTGAGATTCCCAGTGCTGTGGAGAAAGCCACCCTCGGCCTAGATCTCAGTTTCCAAAGGCTTCTCTAATGCCTGGCCTTCTAAAATCCCAACAAAATTCATGGCAATAGTTCTCTGAGATCAGTTCCAGAACTCAGTCTCTAAAGGAATCACACCAGAGTTCAAGCTGAGGTTGACCCAGTCATCTTTTCCAACCACCACACAAAAGACCACTATTCTAACAAAAACACTCCCACATGGCCCTCATCTTCTTCCATACAGACACTCATCATTACATTCTGCTGGGTGTTTCCATAGTGGGAGGAGACTAAGATGGTATGCAAAGTAAGCTCTCATGCCCATCATATGCCAAATGTCATGGTGGCCTGGACACCCTTCCTGAGAAACAGGATAGATAAAATGGGCCTGTAGTTAATACTGCTCTGCTTCTCAAATTAGAGGCCTCCTGCCTGCCAGGGGTAGATTCTTTATGTGTACTGGACTCATGAAAAAACCCAAACACCTGTGTGCTAGTTACTGGAGGGCTTGCAACAACTCATTTGACCCCGAGGATCCCTGTTCTGACTTCATAGGGTCAGGAGCCTGACCAGAGGAAGGCAAGAGACTTCATCCAATAGTACACTTCTGTTTCATCCTTTGGGTTTCGATGGACACATGGGATTTTTCTTGAGTTTCCTGGGGTGCTGAGAATGTAGTTCACAGCCACACACAGGGCCAAGAGTCTGATTCAGACACAGCTTTTACAAAGCACTTTACTTCAAAGGCACAGATTAGGCCTCTTCATTTCCATTTGAAACTATTTTCTTGAGGAGTCCCAAAGGAGTGCCCTAAGGCAAACACCTCCCTGACATTCAGGGGAACAGAACAATAGGGAAGAAAGAAGCCTGGAGAAAAACTTTTCTTTAATTGAACACTGTGGCACTGACAGCTCCTAATCATGCAACTTGGTTTACTATCTATTCAAGCAGGGATTCTCCAGAGAGATCCTTACCAGTCATGCTAATTTTTGAGTTTTCTGAGATGCTTGGCATGCCCTTCAGCCATCCAGTCGATGGCCATGTCACAGAGCTTATATGTAGTACACATCTTGAACACAAAACCACGAACCCCTTCAGAGAGTGGCCAAAATTCAGGAAGAATACAGGAACATAGGATCTTGGTAGGTGTTGCCCATCTGCAAGGCAAGCAGCAGTCGATTCGTAAATTGGCCATGAGGAGTCCTGCAAAGATTTTCACTAGACAGGACACATTCACGGCTGCATTCTTCTCACTACTGTCTTTAACCACAAACCCAGTGGGATCCACTGACATAAAAAGACTCACTAGTTAACAGTCCATTTCACACCAACAACAACAAGAACAACAATAACAAAAAACGATTTTCCTTCATGTTCTCAGAACATGAGACAAAACGACAAATTGAAACACACTCCCACTGAGACACGCAAACAACCCCTGTATTTGGTCTGCATCTATCCACTCTGTCCTCTGACTGGTGGGTGAAAATATGTTCCCCAGCAGTGGCCTGTCCTGTCTCAGCTCTGTTCTCATTGGCCATTTCTGTGTAGTTGTCAGGAGCCAGCAATGAGCCAACACTTCTTTCTCAAGCATGACCCCTGTTGAGACCATTCAAGGCATTTGGCTATCCACACATCACTAGGTACCAACAAAGAATGACTATGGCCTTGGTACACACAAACAAGTGAGCCTACTGGGAGTGGAACTGCCTCTGGATGCCTCACCTCCTGGATCCCAAGTTCAGAGAGTTCCATCAGCAAGGAAGTAAGGTGAGGTCACTTCCTTCAGGGAAGTGAATGAGGTCACTGCCTTGGCAACCACTTTGTCCTAACAGTTGTTTCCAAGGGTCCCATGAGATGGAGGCTGCCCCACCTTCCTGTGACATGTTTACAAGACATAAAGTTCTATATACCCTAGGAGCCCGGGATCAGCAATCCACACAGACCTGATTGTGTCCATCTTCCCTGAATTGAGAAGAGAGAGGCTGATTCAGCCTCATCCCTTCATCCTGACTGGGTTGTTGGCCATGGAAGATGACATTAGACCTCACAGGTCCTACCTAGCTGCCTATATTTGCTCCAGGGATCATTTCTGCATCTACCTTTGAGCTTCTCAGCAGCTGGAGGATTCCCTACATACCGGTATGGCAAGAACAACTCAGGACCTGCTGTTATGTGAAAATAGGTTGAGGGAACACAGTATGGTTAAGGGTCATATCATGTTCGATTTGGGTTAGGAGTCATTTTGCTGGATGAATATGGGTATTGGGCTACTGGGATATTTATACGAATGTAAGGTGAAATGTAAGTATGTAAATAGAAAACTAGGTAAGATCTGAAGCACACAAGTTTGTTGGGCCCTTGATTTGGATACATAGTTTTGAATTATGTTCTGCAGAGATGAATCCTCTAAATCCATAGACAATCGCCTAAGATCTTGTACCTGGGACTACTGAATGTAAAAGAGAACTTGCAGTGAAATAGAGAGAGTAGGCAGGATTCCAGTGTAGGGTAAGGAAGAAGAGTGAGTTTTGGGTTTGGACCAAAGGCCCTTTTTGCAATCCAATGAATTTCTATTAAAGTGTAAATGGGAATGTCAGCACACAGGAAGAGTCAGTCACAACAAGGCACTTGGGGAAATAGATATCAATAAGAATGTTAGGAAAAGAGGCAAAGTACCAAATGAGTGATAAGTTCAGGGAAACTCAAGAAAAATCCCATGTATCCAACCAAATCTAAAAGGATGAAACAGAAGTGTACTATTGGATGAAGTCTCTTGCCTTCCACTAGTCAGGCTCCTGACCCCTTTGAAGTCAGAACAGGGATCCTCTGGGTCAAATGAGTTGTTGCTAGTCCTCCAGTAACTAGCAGACAGGTGTTTGGGTTTTTCATGAGTCCAGTACACATAAAGAATCTACCCCTGGCAGGCAGGAGGTCTCTATTTTGAGAAGCAGAGCAGTATTAACTACAGGCCCATTTTATCTATCCTGTTTCTCAGGAAGGGTGTCCAGGCCACCATGACATTTGGCATATAATGGGCATGAGAGCTTACTTTGCACATCATCTTAGACTGCTCACACTTTAGAAACCCCCATCCAGAATATTATGATGAGTGTCTGTATGGAAGAAGATGAGGGCGATGTGGTAGTGTTTTTTTTAGAATAGTGGTCTTTTGTTTGGTGCACTCCATTGCTCCAGGCTCAGTTCCCTGCTGGCTCCTACTCACTGGAATCTCTGTTCTTCACCATGGTCATGAACTCCACTCAGTCAAAAATGGCTCTTGCTGGTTCAGCAAGTGAGATCAGGGATATTTTCAACAGGGGGGTGGTTGAACACACTATCCTCGAAAGAAACAAGTGTATACTCACCATAGGATTGATATTTGAAAACCATAGGCAATGCAGACGTAGATGATTTTAGTAATCCATGCTCTCCTTAAAATGATACTTTGGTAGAAGAATAAGATAAGTGTGAGTTTTGCATTTTGTGTCTAGAAGATGATGTGATGAAAGTAATACATAGAGCAGGTGACATGCATATTTCTTTCACCATTTCTCAGAGCATGTTTTCAAACCCTATCATTTAGAGTTTGGGGATAAAAATAGGTGTGCCCTGGGTTTATGTATATAGAGATGATGCATGAATAGGCCATACGGTGAATAAAAAATATAACAGGTTACTATTTTAAATAATGGAACCTGTCTGTTCACTCCTCAATCACACAGAAGAGGCAGGTCATGCAGAGGTCAATGTGCTGGCCAGAAACTCAGGAGACCAGGATTGTTGGACACAGCAGCAGGTTTGATGTTTATGAGTTGCAGCATTTTATAAGATGGACACATAACTTTGAGATATTTTTGTGTCTTAATCCTGGTGATATGTAGTGCCCCCCCCAAGTAAACTGTTAAAGGTTTATATCACTAAAATCATTCCCTGAAATACTCAGTATCTGCTTGGTACAGTGAGTCACAAACACAGCTACCTGGGAGACTGAGACAAGAGCATGGCAAATCTCATGCCAGTACAAACACTTTGAAAATATCATTTGAAACCTTGTGTAACAGTCCAAAAATAAATAAATATAAAACTTTGGAAGAGTATTTGCCAATGTTGCAATATTCTGAGGTTAAATCACTGAGTACACACATGTATACCTCACTAATAAAGAGTTAAAAACTAATATCACCTAAAATTCAAGCTGATTATTACTTTTTATTTTTGACAGACAATCATTCTCTCTTAATGTTCTAAGTAGTTTAAGTAAATCTACATACACTTTACAGCCGAACCTCTTTGGTTCTCATCATCTGAAGAAGAGAAGGAAGGTCTTGATGACACCAAAAATAAGCAGCCACAGGTGTGTTTATACATATATTTAAATTTCTGATTTCCCCCTGTATTCTTTGTTTTAAGTAAGTAAATACAGGCAAATTCAATTATCTTTCATAACAGTGTTTTGAAATCTAAAGATAATTTTCAAGCCTAAAAATATTTAACTGATTATGTATCTGAAAAATAGCATTAGAATTCAGCATAACATGTAGGTATACATTATCCTTGTGATTGAGGCAGAATTTTTTCTGAATATTGTTTGGACTTCCATTTTTCTAACCCCCTTAAATGATAAAGAAGTTAGTTAGGTGGATTTGTGAATACCCTTTTTTTAAATTTTTTTTTAAGAGAGAGTGAGAGAGAGAGGGAGGGAGGGGGAGAGAGAGAGAGAGAGAGAGAGAGAGAGAGAGAGAGAATTTTTTTAATATTTATTTTTTTAGTTTTTGGCAGAGAAAACATCTTTGTTTGTATGTGGTGCTAAGGATTGAACTCGGGCCGCTTGCACGCCAGGCGAGCATGCTACCGCTTGAGCCACATCCCCAGCCCTGTGAATACCGATTTTAATTAATGAACATATATAGTGGTGATTGTAATTCAATGCATTTATGGTAAAGATGATTCATCCCAGTGGCTCAGTTTTAGTTAAAAATGAACAAGTTTTCATTCCAAAGTGAAAGATTTTCAAATAGCCTAAATATCAGTGTTTCTTTCAATTCAAATAGTACCCTCAAATAAGTTACACAATGGCCAATTAAGGAAATTAAATCCTCCCAGAATGAACCATTGCTTTCGGGTAAAAGGAGGAACTCCCTAATTTTTTTTCTTTCCATACCATAAAGCAGTCAATATTATTAAACATTTTTATCCAACTTCTTTAGTGAAGGATAGGAAAAGAAGTCTTTGAATTCTGTTATTGAAGAATTAAGAAATTTGATGTGGTTTTTTGCATTTTTTTATGTTGTCTATGTGAGTAAGGTCAAAGTATTTTATGCATCGGGATGTATTTCTCTTCCTAGTATATTTGTGTGTCCTTTAATGCAACGCTTTCCCTCTGGAAAGCACCCTGGGCAGGGGTGATATCTCAGCATCAACTACCCAACTTGACATGACTGAGTTGCTAGTTTTTCTCACCAGGAACTTTCTAAGAGTAGAGAATAAGCTCCAGTAAGAATGACACTTTAAAGCAGAACATATATCAATTATTAAGAAATTGCTTGTTTAAAGTGATCTTTATAAGTCCACAAACTGGTGAGTTATGGTGCAAAATAGCAGTATACACCTGGCTGAAAAGAATAGGCAGTAGTGTTCATAAAATTATTTGGGTGCAATTCAATAAGAAAAAAGAATAAAACTGATGTCACTAAAAAGAGCTTTTGGAGGAAACAAGGAGAAAAAGAAACAAAACTGAGAAAGTATTGGATTTGAAGTGACAAGAAGAGGTGATTTAGGGGAAAACATACAAGAAATAATCCAAAATCTTAGAAAATGAGATGTAACATGAAGAAAGAAATAATGAGAAAACCCCTTACACAATGACTCACACATCATCCCAGAGCAGCAAGAAAAGCATAAAATTTTTCCTTGTTAATAAAATTGGGGCATTTCTGTTCAGAATCTTCAATTATAGAAACCAAAACCATGGTGTGATTCCTTCAAGGCAGATGTAGGCCAACTCTTTCCTGGTCTTTCCAGCTGAAACACACCTAATCTGGTAGTGATGTGATGGTGAAGTACACAAGCTGATCTTCTCTCGGTTATGCCCAGATACTTGCAGAGGGCTCTTAGGGAAGATTTCCAGTGCAGATGAAAACTCACCCTCAGTACTTTTTTTTCACTCAGAGATGGAGTATGTCTCTCTAATAAACCCTTTCACCGTGGTGTCTGGGGACTGGCCTGTCATACCCCAGCTGGAGACTCCTGCAGTCAGTTATCTCAGGGGTATGCAAGATTCCCAGTGTCTTGAGGGGTTTTCTGACACTTTCTTTGAGCATGGTAGATGAGGTTTGTTGATGGAATCTGTGCTTTGTTCTGGAAAATGCAAGAAACTATCTTCTCACCAGAACTTGCCCCAGGTCTCCTGGATCCTTCTGTCTCTTGAATTACTACACAGGTTTTGTACCTCACAACCACTATTCTCAAAGTACCTATTTGAAATGTGCAGTGTCCCTGTTGGCCTCTACTGTATAGATTGTCTAGTTGGCACAACAAACCTCTTGCTAATGAGAGTATTCAGCACATTCCCTTCAGTCTCTGTCATAAACCCCTAGTATCAGGTAGAAGAGCTGCCATCCTGTGAGGAGAACTTTACCTGGATTCTGTGTGCTGCTTTCTAACAGTATGATAGAAACATTTCTTCACCCTACTTTGTCATTTTTATTAAACTGGATTTCCTCTCAGTGAAACAAGACAGGCAGTTCTTTTTGATGTTTCACAGAGAGATACTTCCAAAGGGAGGTGGACCACATGAGTCTATTGCAATCACTCTTTTCTTTTAAGGGAAGAGCTTAGAACCACCTCTGTGGCAGAAATGGGAGCAAATATTCCAAAAGCCACTGATCATGGTGGGTTGACTTTATCTGGGATATCTGCTCACATATATGGTGATGCATGGTGTGAGTTTTATACCAGAAACATCCATTCCTGAATGTTTCACATAACTGCAAACACCTACATCAGAATGAAAGTGCCCTGGGTTTTTCTAGTTCTTCCATAGACCACAAGACATGCTGTGGCTGCCCAGAGCTTTCAGTGTCTCTGCCTCTCATTTTCTCTCTAAAAACCAATCAGAATAGTGTTGGGATATGCCTCCAAAGCCACTGAATTAATGATACAGTAAAATCTTGAAAATATTTTAAAAAAATTCTGGGGATTTTTATCTCCTATGATAAATAACTAGAAAAATGACCCTGAGTAAATATGGCTTCTTTCCAGCATTCTGATGCTGCTAGCAGAAATTTTTAGTCCATTCATTTCACTGGGCTTGTTGTATAACTTGTGTACTGTAAATTGCACTGCTAAAAACAGTGATGATGATGTGTCTAAATTACTTATAAACTGATTTTTAGTTCCACATGATAAATATCAAGGTTTAGTATGACTTGGGGTTGAGGTGGTTATATTCCTAGATATCTTGAGGAAACTCCACACTGCTTTCCAGAGTGGAAGTTCTTATTTTCAGACTCACCAACAATGTAGGTGAGTAAGTGTTTACTGTATCCTCTAATAATTAATGGGGTTGGTAGAATTCTTCTTCTCAGGTTAGTAGAGAGGAGCTTCCCTTTGTTTACACCATGGAATTTTCCTCTAACACTGCATCAGAATATTTCTCCTATTGTCCTGACATGTTACAGAATTATTATCACTTAAGGTGAATTGTCCTGGCACTAAATAACTACACAGACACAGAAAATACTTTTCCATGAGTGTCAGGATGGCTCCTCGTCAACCTCAGCTCATAAAAGGGAGCCAGACAAAATTAAGAGAGGCATGCAAAAGAGAGCATGCCTGAAATCCACCTATTTATTGGGGAGAAGCCAGTTATAGAATATTTCACCCAAATAAGGCAAGGGGTCAGGTTGCAGAGTGTGAAGTCTTGCTTGGTGATGTGTTGGTCAGCATTTGAAATCTTGGAAAATCACACCCATCTCAGGTGCTGTGTGGAGATCACAGGCAGGGAGAGTGAAAAGACACACATACATTGCAGAGCCCAATCAGGCAGCAATTTCAGACCAGTTTTCCTCATATATTCCAATGTGCATAGCTCACACACAAAGCCCATGGATGGCTGGTGACATCCCATAAATTCATTTACAATTCTAAAAGCTAAAATTCTGGGTTTCATTTGGTCTGAGGCTTTCTACAGTGCTGCTCCAGGTCCCCCCCCCCAACAGATCCTGTTTTTAATCCAGAAAACACACATGAGCCAATATGACTCAAGCTCTGAAAAATAGTCAGGAAGTGCTGTACATTTTTTTTGCTGTCATCTTTCTTCATTGGTGTACTTTTTAGTTCTCTCTTGGAGCAAAATGTTGTTTACTCTACCCAAATTCTGTGTGCTGCTTTCTAACTGTATGATAAAAACATTTCTTCACCCTACATTGTCATTTTATTAAACTGGATTTCCTCTCAGTTAAACAATTACTAAAAGATCTTTAGATCCTGTGAGACTGTGATGATCAAAATGAGGTAAGCCCACCAAGGGTTTGTTCCTGCTAAACATCATATAATTCCAACTCTCTTATCAAACCAAGTTTCATATTTTGACACTAAAGAATTCTGTAGGTCTATTGTTTAAAACATGTAATGCAACATAATATTAATTATATTTCTCAAGAATGTCCGGCTGCAGCAAAAGAACTGGGGGGTGACGAGCAACTTGTGTAGATTGATACAGCAGGAGTGAAAGCCGTTTATTGTAGGACAACAGAGGTATTTATACATTCCACATACCTTGTCTAATTAACATAAACTCGATACAGCGGTCAACCAATAAGGAATCTCCACACTTAACGGCTTGCTGGCGTTACTTCACAAGCCACTCCCTCTGGCAAAATGCCAGGCGCCATCCAGACTTGTTTACAGACTCTAACAGAAAGCAGCACACAGAATCCGGGTAGAGTAAACAACATGTTGCTCTGAGAGAGAACTAAAAAGAAATGAACCTAATAAACAGGGAATAATGAAAAATCAAGAAAGATAAGGAGTTGTCTATCTTAAGACCAAAGTCCTGCAGCAGGTTATAGAGGAAGTGTCCCCTTCATTTCTATACAATACATGCAGAGACCACAGGGAAGTTGGAACACTTGAATTTTTATGTTTGAAAGAGTACTCTTCTTTATATTTTACTTGTTTTCAATTCATTTCTCAGTGTATTCTCATTTTCCTCAGGGAATCTTTTCTGTAGCTCAGATTCCTCTATTAGATCACAAACCTCTTTTCTAAAATCATCTGTCTGAAATTATAATGATCTTTTTTATGTGTCTGTCTTCTCCATTAGACTTTAAGCTAAATAATAAAAGGGTACTAATCTCATCTGCTATATGTGCAGAGTACACCATATTGTGTCACATGTTTTATGCACTCATTGGTTTAGTGTATAAATAATGCATGTGAAATATACAGCATTCATATATGTAAATTAGTCAAGTATTTTACTTCTATCTTCTCTTCTTTTATTTCTGACAGATTTTGTTAGCCGGTCAAAACCCCAGAAAACAGTTTCTTTACTTCAAAAAATAATAAAACCCAAAAAAGTCACTGCACACAGTGTTCACTACATGTTAAAAAATGCACAACTGGAAAATGAGATTTGTGAGCTTAAAAACAAGGGTATCAGAGTTTAAGCAAGAAAATATAGAATTGAAACAACTCCACAATTTGGGGTATTATATACTTCATTGAAAGAATGGGTGGAATCTTTCCTTTATTCCAGTAGAAAAAAGGAGATATTTTTTTAACTGCTGACTTATCTGTTAGCACTTTGAAAGGGAGAAAACTTGAATAAATTATAAAATTCTTACAAATATGATAACATATTATTAAATGTGATTACTAAAAACTAAGTGCTTATTTTTCCCCATCACAATTTTAATGGCTCCATGGAACCCCATCTGTTAGAAACCTACTTATTTAACAAACAGAGTATGGGATTGTTATTTGTTTATATTTTAACTTTTTATTACAATTAATGTTTCAAAAAATTTCTTAAAACAATTAATGTTTCAAGAAATTTAGAAAAAAAATCATTTTCTACTCAGATACCATGGCATGAGCCTATAATTCCAGCAGCTTGGGAGACAGAGACAAAAGGATCAAAAGTTTAAAGCAAGTGTCATCAACTTAACAAGCTCCTTAGAAAATTAGTGAGACCCTGTCTTCAACTAAAAATAAAATGAAAAAGGCTTTGAGATATAGGTATGTGATTTAGCTTCTGTGGGTTCAATTCCTGGTACCAAAGATGAGAATGAGAACCAAAGAAAAAATAATTTTCTATATTTCTGTTTCCTTTTGAAAAAAAATTTAATATAGAGTTATTTGGTTAAAGTTGGGAAACTTTAAAAAAGATTGCAGGATTTATAAGTTGCTCTCAAAAAAGTTTGTATTCCACCAATGAGGCATTTTTCACTGCCCTAAAACATGTTTTTATACATTTATAGATTTTATTCTGATGATTGGGAACAAACCAGGGTTTTGTGGTAATGTGATATGCTAGTGCTAAGCTAGACCCTCAGCTATACTTTCAACAATAACATTCATTAAACAATGAAATGGAAACTGATTATAAGTTATTTTATTCAAATTCACTCTTGTTCATAAATTAAATTTGTTCAGATTTCTATATTGAATGGACATATACTTTTTTATGTTTCTTAGGTGTACATGACAATAGACTATATATTGTTATGGCTAATACTCTATTGTGTGTGTGTGTGTGTGTGTGTGTGTGTGTGTGTACACACACAGACATATTCTTCATTCATCTGTTGAAGGATATTAGTCTTCATTATTAGATGAAATACTAGGTCCTTTCTTGTTCAAAAGTGGGTATTAAGTTGTTTGTAAAATACATAGTGATCACCAAGGTAAGCTGAAAGTATTACCATAAAAGAAACATAAAAACTGTATAACAGGTTTTAGATTTCTTATCCCAGTTTGGGGTTATAGTAATACAAAAGATAAATTTCTTAAATCTTTATTTTATTTATATATGGTGCTAAGGATTGAACCCAGCACCTCACTCATGCTAGGCAAGCACTGTACTGCTGAGCTTCAGCCCCAGCCCCAAAAGATACATATTGAAAGAAGAATTTCTGAATATGCTTTTACACTGTAAGCCAGTTATAGGTATACCTGACATATTTTATGAAGATAAATCTATTACTACTTAATTCATAAATTTGTATATAAACAATAAGTCTTTAAAACTTATTTGACTTGAAATTATCTTTTTAACTGGGAGGATCTAAGAGAGGGCAAAAAAATCACCTTAAATTTGTAAATTTACCAAATTATTTCAAAATTCCTTTTCTGTATGATCTACTTTCAATTATGTTTGTTTTAGACAAGATTAAAGGAGAAATTAAAAGTGTTAACCTAGAAAAGCTTCAGAGAATATAGAATTTTCATTAGGATACTAAAACAGTATACAAAGAGCCAGAACATAAAAATACATTTTTGTTTTCTAGGAAAAATCAATTTAAAGGTAACCATATTTAACTTTAGATATACCTCAAAAGAACATGCAGTAACTCAAAAGAACATGCAGTAACTCAAAAAAACATGCAGTCATCATGGGTGTGAACACCCACACACTTCAGATCTCTCACAATGCCAAGAAATACAGACTTACAGGACCTCTGTTTATATGAAGTCTGCTGTTTTCCAAAGCTTTGGTATGTGGGGTGTGAACTCCTATTTTGATTTAAAACACAATGTTATCTGACTCTAAAAATTAAATGATGACATTTATGACAAAACTAGTTACAGCAAATCCTAGCATCTGATAGATGTTCAGCATTTGTTTTCTGAATGAAGAAATTTAGTTTAATCACTGAAAAAAATACCAATTTAGGAGTTTTTTTTTAAAGAGAGAGAGAGAGACAGACAGAGAGAGAGAGAGAGAGAGACAGAGAGACAGAGAGACAGAGAGAGAGAGAGATATTTAATTTTTTTTTTTTTTTAGTTTTTGGGTGGACACAACATCTTTGTTTTGTTTGTGATGCTGAGGATCGAACCTGGGCCGCATGCATGCAAGGCAAGGGCACTACTGCTTAAGCCATATCCCCATCCCCCAATTTAGGAGTTTTTATGTTAAGATACAGACTAAATAGCTCTCCAACTGCTTTAAAATTTTTTAAAAGGTTTCATAATTACATATCTGCCTGTATTTAAGAAATGTTTTCACTCACCCAAATTTGTCTGTCATTTGTGCAGTTGAAATTTAAGATAATGACTCATAAAGAATAAGTCTTTTTGTGTTATTTTTTAACCTTGAAGGTACCCTCTTAAATTAAGCTTTTAGACTTCTATCACCTTCTGATATACAGCCAAAACCTTGCTGAAATAAATTTGTAGAGTTTAGCAGAACAAAATGAAACCTACAATTTCCATGAGACCAGAATGCCAGAATTTATACAAAGAAATTTCAGTAATACACTTTGGCAAACAAAAAGAGATAGATATGTGCAGAAAGAAAATGTTTCCTCAATTATTTTCTTCTGTTTTCAAATGTGTGTGTGTGTGTGTGTGTGTGTGTGTGTGTGTGTAACATGGTTAAAGAGTAACTCTATTAATCATGGGAAAGTATAGGGTATTTTAAATCTATATATTTATAACCATAATGTACGTATTTTGGAGGTGAGGGTGGCATTTTTGTCCCATTGAATTAAGTAAAGTTCTTAATTCAACTCTATTTCTCTGAAGCAGTCGCATGATGACTTTCAGAGTAGCCTTATAAAGAGAAAAGACTTTTAATATTTTCCACAGGAAGAGATGATTTTTCTATGATCTCAAAACCCTTGCTTCTAATAGTAGATCTTATAGTTTGGGAAAGTGACTTCACTCTCTTGTTGTGTTAATATGTATTACTACTCACACTGTTAAGTAAAGAGGAAAAGTGGGGACAGCAAATACCCTGGTTTTGTGTATCATTTTCTCACTTTTGAGAAGAGAAACAAACACTTTGCTCCAAGTAATCTCCTACTTCAGTACAAAACAACTTTGGAAACAGTGGCATACCATAATGTGTTCTCAGAAATAAGTTACTGGTAAGTATTTGTCCCTAATACATATGACCCATTTATTTCCCTTATTTTATATTTACTCATGTTTTAAACTTCACTGAGATAAAACAAATGCTAATGAGTAGCAATCTCAGGATTTTCTGAGTAAAGTCTTATACATTTTGCACATTCTTTATTTCTCCCCTTGACTGCATATGTCACAAATTTGCCCCCTGGAGACAGTTGTTATTATTTATAAGTATCAAATTAAGAAATTCTTATCACTAAAGATTATTTTTATCTTCAATTCTAAATGTTGATTTTATTTTTGGCATTATATCTGTACTTTGACTGTTATTGTTACCGCTGTTTACTGGTAATGAGGCCTTGCTTCCACAATGCTGAAGTATAACACCAGAGAAGTAGGCAAAGGCAAGTTTAGAGTGGAAAGTTGAAGCTTTATTAAAGGACAGCAGAAAAGACATCTTCCTGGAGGAAGAAGGGGACCCAAAGGAGTGGCACCCCCTTTCTCCACAGATTCCTTCTTCTCTATGGCTGATTTGGGGACCCTCAGCCAAAGAGTCTCTGCAAAAGAGATCAATGTAGATAAACTTCCCATTTTCATCTTGCCCTGTTTACTTGGCCACTGGCTGGGAAGATACCAGCACTTGAGGTGCTGGACACCCCTTTACTAGTTTTTCACAAACGTATCCAGTACAGTACTTTGAAGAAATGTGCAAACAAGGACTCTGGCCTTGATCTGGGCTTCACAGAGATGTCTACATTTTTGAGATTAGTTACAAATGGGCTCAGCTGGTAACAGCTGGCAGGGGGAGAAAAGCAGGGGAGAAGAAGCTCTCCTATTCTCAGGTGTTGTCCGTGAAGAGTTAACTTGCCCAGAACAGTGAAAGAAAAAGCTGCTTTTATGTGAACTTCTGCAGACTGTGAACTTCTAAGCCTCTCCCCTTACATGCTGGGTATAAAACTCTGAAACTCCCTAAACCCAGGGTTCAGAAAATTGATTGATTACAAACACACGCTGTGATCTCTGAACCTGACTGCAGTCAAATAAAACTGTTTCCTGCTATGTACAATGCCTTGATTCATTTGTCCCTACAACAAACTGGGACACATTGTGGGAAGGAGTTCTCTCACATGTGGTGAGTCAGGGTCAGCAAGAGAAAAGACCAACTGGGCTGCTATCCCATACATCTTTCCCACTTGAGCATAGTAACCTGATTCTGAGCATTACCCCAAACCTCTCCCCACAAAAAGATGCCTTTATATATAAGGGTCTGATGGCTGCCCCATGTCAGTCACATGTCATTTGGAAGCCAATGGCAGATCCACATGGCTCCATCACAGATGTTTTATCACATACCTGCACTCCACTGCTCCAGGCCCAGTTCCCAGCAGAATCCAACTCAATGACATCTCTATTATACACCATTTTCGTGAATTCCAGTCAATAAAGGCACTATCTGGTTCAGTCATGATGAGCAACAGGAGACTGAAAGGTTCTCCAGTGCTTCCTGGTTATGGGAATTTTAAATATTTCATTTTATTCATCTATCTATCATTCAAGGATGAAGTAGGTGGCACTGTGGGTTTTGACTCTCATGCTTGGCCTCCTCAAATACCAACAGTCTTCATGGCAATACTTTCTAAGGTCAGTTCCAGAACTCAGTCTCTAATGGGAATCACACCAGAGTTCATGCTGAGATTGACCCAGTTATCTCTTCCAACCACCTCACAAATGACCACAATTCCAACAAAAACATTTCTACATGGCCCTCATCTTCTTCCATATAGACACTTATCATAACCTTCTCTCTGGCAGTTCCCATATGGGAGCAGTCCTAGATGGTGTCCAAAGTAAGCTCCCATGCCTCTCATTTGCCTAATGTCATGGTGGCCTGAACAACCTTCCTGAGAACCAGGATAGATAAAATGGGCCTGCAGTTAATACTGCTCTGCTTCTCAAATTAGAGGCCTACTGACTGCCGGGGGTAGATTCTTTGTGTCCTGGAGTCATGAAAAAACCCAACCACACCTGTGCTAGCTACTTCAGGGCTTGGAACAACTCATTTAACCCAAAGGATCCCTGTTCTCACTTCATGGAGTCAGGAGCCTTACCAGAGGAAGGTGAGAGACTTCATCCAAAATTACTGTTCTTTTGGTCATTTTAGTTTTGGATAGACTCATGGCATCTTTATTTAGTTTCATGGGGTGCTGAGAATCTAAGGCACAGCCTCACACAGGGCCAAGAGTTTGATTCAGACACATCCCTTTACAAAGCACTTTACCAAAGAGCCACAGTGAGGCCCCTTTATTTTCATTTTGAAACTGTTTTCTTGAGGTTTCACAAAGGGGTGGCCTGAGGCAAAGACTTTCCTGACATTCAGAGGAACAGAACAATAGGTAAGATAAAAGCCCTGGGGCAGACTTTTCCACAAGGTTAACACTAGGGCACTGACAGCTCTTGATCATGCTACTTGGGTTGCTATCTAGCCAAGCAGGATTTCTCCACTCAGAGCCTTACTGCTCACACTGATTTCTGAGTTTTCTGAGATGCTTGGCATTCTCTTCAGCAATCAAGTCCATTGCCATGTCACAGAACTTGAAGGTGGTACATATCTTGGATGCAAAACTACAAGCCCCTTCTGGAGAGTGTCCAAAATTCAGGAAGAATACAGGAAATAAGGACCATAGTAGGTGTTGCCTATCTGCAAGGCAAGCAGCAGTCCATTTGTAAATTGGCCAGGAATTGTGCTGGAAAGCTTTCCACTACACAGGACACATCCACTGATACATTCTTTTTTCTACTTTCTATGACCACAGACACACTGGGATACATCAACCTAGAAACACTCGCCATGAGCAAAAGGACTCACTAATAAACAGTCCACTCCAAACCGAACAATTCATATTTCCTCCATATTCTTAGAACATGAGACAAAACCACAAGGACACACACACACACACACACACACACACACACATACACACACACACACACCCCATCTTGAGTTGGTCTGCATCTATCCAAAGTGTCCTCTGACTGATGGGTGACATTGTGTTCCCCAGGAGTGGCCTATCCTGTCTCAGCTCTGGTCTCCTTGGACAACACTGTGAAGTTGTCAGGAACCAACAATGAGCCAGTACCTTATTTCTCAGAAAAGACCCCCCTTCAGAGCTTTCCTGGCATTTGGCCATCCCCACATCAGTAGGTGCCAAGGAAGAATGACTCTGTCCTTGGTAAATCCAAAAAAGTGAGCCCACTGAGAGTGGGGCTGGCTCTGGGTACCTGGATACCTGGATCCAAAGTTAGAGAGGAAGTGAGGTGAGGTCACTTCTTTCAAGGAAGGTCACTCCCTTGGCAACCACTTTGTCCTAACGGAGGTTTCCAAGGGTTCCATGAGATGGTGGCTACCCCATGTTCCTGTAACCTTTTCAAAAGTTAGAAAGGTATACATACCATAGGCACCCCAGGATCAGTTATCCACACAGGCCTGGTTTGGTCCATCTTGCCTGCATTGAGAAGAGAGAGGCTGATTCAGACAGATCCCATCATCCTGACAGGTTGTTTGCCATGAAAGATGACTTTAGGCCTCTCAGATCCTAAATAGTTGCCTACATCTTCTCCAGGGATCATTTCTGTGTCTATCTTTGAGGTTTTCAGCAGGTGTAGGATCTTCTTCATACCTGAATTTCAAGATAAACTCTGTACCTGGTCTTAAATGAAATGAGATACAGGGAACAGAGTATGGTTAGAGTTAATATCGTGTTCAATATGGGTTAGGAGTCATTCTGCTGGATGAATACTGGTATTGAGAAACTTTGATATTTATAAGAATGTAAGGTGAAATATAAGTATGAAAACAGAAATCTAGGTAAGATTTGAAGCACAGAAGGACATTGGGCTCTTGATATGGATACATAGTTTTGAAATAGGTTCTGCACAGATGTATCATATTAATCAATATACAATGGCAAAGAATCTGGTACCTTGGATTTTTGAATATAGAAGAGAAATCCTGAGAAATAGTTAGTAGGTAGGATTGAAGTGTAGGTTTAGGAAGATGAGTGAGTTTAGGATTTGGACAAAAAGTCCTTTTGCAATAGGGTTTCTGTTAGAGAGTGAATGTGAATGTCAACACACTTGAAGAGTCAGTCACAAGAATGGACTTGGGAAAATATGTAGAAAAATAGATAGCAATATAGAAGTTAGGAGATAAGGCAAAGTATAAAGTAAGTGATAGGATTAGAAATATTTTCAAATGCGGGCAGTTGAATATATAATCTTAGAAGGAATCTAATATATAGTCACAGATAGGATTAAAATTGGAACACATTAGGCAATGTAGACATGGATGTTTTAGTTATCCAGGCTCTCATTAAAATTAGGCTTTGGTAAAATCATAAGATATGTGTGAGCTTTGCATTTTGTGTCCAGAATATTACTGTGATGAAAGAGATATGTAGATCAGGTGACATGAGTATTTCTTCCACTATGTCTAGGAGCATGTTTTGAAACTCTTAAGTTAGTATTTGGGGATACAAATAGGTATACCCTGTGTCTATGAATATAGACATAATGCATGAATAGACCATACTGGGAATAAACAATATAACTGGTTCCAATAGTAAGTAATGGATTGAATTGGTATTTTAAAATATACATGAAATCTGGTATTCACATACATACATTCATTTGAACTAGTTATACATCTTGTGCTAGTATTAGGGTTACTATTTATACTGAAATGTGTGTGAGTTTTGCTTTGAAAAAGATTATAGAAATAGAAAACTGTGTTATGAAAGAAGTCTCATGAAAAAGCAAGTAAAGAAACATGGAGGAATACATGTGTTCTAATGCAGGAAGTGATTGAATGTGAATCATATGCATAAAAATATGTGAACTTGTAGATGAAAGGGTATATCTTATGAAGTATATATACTGAAGAAATCCTAAGGTACCAATGTTGAATGAAAATTAATTTCAAAATAAACATCATGTCCCATATAAATATGCTTGCATTGATGTTAAATGGGGGTCAGTTACAGTAGAAATTTTAGGATTAGTACTCAATATTCACTGAAGTTAGTTTTGAGTACTAGGAAAGGAATATCTATGTCGGGAAAATGAATATTTCTGAGAATGATCTTGTGAAAAGTTGATTATAAATCCACATACATGAACATGAAAGAATCAAGGTAGTGTATCATATGACACATATATTTCATATTGGGAAAAAACTTGAAGAGTAATTTTATATATAGTCTGACCCAGGCTACAGAGAAAGGGAGTTATAAAGTTACACAGTGTTAACTTTGAAAATTCATGGAGAAGTATTAGAATAAAAAAATGACTAGTTTTATAACGCATACCCTTGATAAAGCAAAAGGAAAGTCCAAGTATACAACATGCCTCCTATAAACTGCCTGTACTTCTTTTCATTTAGGTTATTTTTATCCATAATGTTAGGATTAGTAGTCAGAGTCTAGTAGGGTAAGGGTTAATGTCAGAGATTCAATATGTTGAATGGAAAATAGAAAAATGTATCCAATGTGTATGCGAATATGTGCTACACAAAAAACTTCCCACAGTCATCCAGAACAATGCCTTGACATTACCATCACCCCAAGACATAATTAGAGCAAAAGAGGAAGAAAACCTGTGAATACATATCGGGAATGAAAAATCCTCAGGAGCTCACAACTGGAGGTGGCAGAGGAGATTACAAAAGTAGGGGAAAGGGTAAATATTCCACAAACATGGCACTGTGCTGTCCTAGTGACTTCTTGACAACCTGCCTCTGATCTTTGGGCTCTTGAAATATATGTTCATGTTAGGAGCATTAGCTTCCTTTGTAGTGAGACCATCAAAGCTGGTTTGCATCTATGTGAACTGGAGGACGTGGTTTAATATTTTCCAGTGAAATTGAGGCAGCAGAGCTAAATCCTTTCTTTGTAGATAAATGGTGTCCACTGGGGGTTTAATGTTTCCCTGGGTGAATTGTGAAGCCATTGGGTCATCCTCCATTGGCTTTTCTTTCAGTTTCACTGGCAATTTGGTAGTTGCTTCATGAAATACAAGACTATCAACTGGGACACAGCACTGGAGGAAGTTCTGTCATGGGTGGTGAGTCATGGTCTGAAGGAGAAAACACCAACTGGGTTGCTATCCCATACATCTTTCCCACTTGAGCATAGTAACCTGATTCTGAGCGTCACCCCAAAACCTCTCCCCACAACAAGATGCCTTTACATATAAGGGTCTTATGGCTGCCCCATGTCAGTCACATGTCATTTGGAGGCCAAAGGCAGATCCACATGGTCCCACCACAGATGTTTTATCATATACCTGCACTCCACTACTCCAGACCCAGTTCCCAGCAGAATCCAACTCAATGGAATCTCTGTTCTAAACCTTTTTCATGAATTCTAGTCAATAAAGGCACTATCTGGTTCAGTCATGATGAGCAACAAGAGATCCAAAGGTTCTCCAGTGCTTCCTGGTCATGGGAATTTCAAATGTTTCATGCTATTGGTCTAACCATCATTCAAGAAGGAAGGAGGTGGCACTGTAGGTTTTGATTCTTTCAGTAACCATTAAGTGGTGAGGAATATTCTTTCAAAGAAAGCTCTATTCAACTCACACAGGGAAGTCTTTTGAAAGAGTGGCCAAAAGGTCACAGGAAGCCAGGCCCAATGGGGTGCAAAATGTGAGGTCCATGTGTGTTTTGGCTCTCAACTATGGCTGACAAGGCTTTCACAAGAAAATCATATGACATCATGGCTGAGATTCCCAGTGCAGTGGAGAAAGCCACCCTGGGCCTAGATCTTAGGTTCCAAGGGCATCTCTCATGCTCGGCCTCCTCAAATCCCAACACTATTCATGGAAATACTTCTCTGAGGTCAGTTCCAGAACTGAGTCTCTAATGGGAATCACAACAGAGTTCAAGCTGAGGTTGACCCAGTCATCTTTTACAACCACCACACAAATGACCACAATTCCAACCAAAACACTCCCACAAGGCCTTCATCTTCTTCCATATAGAAATTCATCCTAACCTTCTGGCTGGAGGTTCCCATACAGGGAGCAGTCCAAGATGGAGTCCAAAGTATTTGCCCATGAACCTCATTGGCCTAATGTCATGGTGGCCTGGACACCCTTCCTGAGAACCAGGATAGATAAAATGGGTCTGCAGTTAATACTGCCCTGCTTCTTAAATTAGAGGCCTACTGATTGTGGGGGGTAGATTATGTGTCCTGGAGTCATGAAAAATACCCAACCACCTCTGTGATAGCTACTGCAGGACTTGGAAAAACTTATTTAACCCATAGGATCCCTGTTCTCACTTCATGGAGATCAGGAGTCTTTTTTTATTTTTTTGATAAAAAGCTTTGTATTTTTCCTAATGATTACTTTTGGGATAATATTTACTTATGTTGTCCTTATTCTTCTTTTTCTTTACTTAAGATTCTCCTACTTGTTTCCTCAGCTTGAAATAGTAATTTAGTGATTTTTTACTCCAAAATGCTAATGACATACTATTTCATGAGCTTTTACTACTAACACTTTCTCCCGTCTCCTCTCATTTCCTTTTTAGTTGTACTATTTTTTTTGTCAAGCACTGTTCCAAAGTCCATGCTCCTATTCCATACTTTAATCCATCTGAACATTTTTAACTTTCACTATCTATTGTATTTGTCACAAATTCCTTTAGCAATATGAGTAGATAGCTCCAAAGTGTGGATTCTTCTTCAGGAATATATTGTGATTTTATATATATATATATATTTGAGCTCTGTTTTAGTCAACTTTTTCACCGCTGTGACTAAAGGACCCAACCAGATCATTTGTAGAGGAGAAAAAGTTTATTTGTTGGCTCACAGCTTCAGAGGTCTCAATCCATAGACAACAGGCTCCATTTCTCCGGGCTTGAGGTGAGGCAGAACACCATGACAGAAGAGTGTGGCAGAGGGAAGTGGCTCACATTATGATCAGAGAGCAGAGAGATAGCTCTCCACTTGCCAGACACAAATATATACACCCCAAACCATGCCCCCCCATGCCCCACCTCCTCCATTCATACCCCACCTGTCTTTGGTTACCACTCAATTAATCCCATCAGGATATTAATTCACTGATTGGTTTAAGGCTCTCACAACCTAATCCTTTCCCCTCTGAACCCTCTCATATTGTCTCACACAAACTCTTACAAGTTTAAACTGTTTTTCTTTAACATAATATATATATATATATATATATATATATATATATATATATATATATATGTGTGTGTGTGTGTGTGTGTGTGTGTGTGTGTGTGTGTGTGTGTGTGTGTGTATAGTGTAGTCCTGGAGATTAAACCCAGGACACGTTACCACTGAGCTATATTCCCAGTGCCTTTTTATTTTTCACTTTAGGATCAGGTTTTGGTAAATTGCTTAAGATCTCACTAAGATGCTAAGGCTTCACTATAACTTATGATCCTTCTTCCTTAGCTTCCCAAAGTCCTTGGGATTCATACTGTGTTTCAGTAATCTCCATATCCAGTTCTTAAACATAACTTTTGTTCTCTTTCCAGAGTTTTTATTGGTGCATTATAGTTGTGAATAATGATGGAAATTTGTTGTTATGCATTAATACATGCACACAATATAACAATTTAATTTGGCCAATATCGCTCCCTAAGCATAACTTTTTGAAGAAAATTTGACTAGATATGAAATCTTAGTCATTCTACCCTAGCGTTTCTTGAAAACATTTATCCATTTTTCAATTGTCTTGATTTGTATATTGCTATCAAGAATTTCAGAGGTGAGCTGGTACTCCTTTCTTTTTAAGTGGATTTTTTTGGAGCTTTTTAAAATATAATTTAAAACTATTTTGTACCAGTACAATATAT
Organism: Callospermophilus lateralis; assembly: GCF_048772815.1. NCBI lineage: Eukaryota > Metazoa > Chordata > Mammalia > Rodentia > Sciuridae > Callospermophilus > Callospermophilus lateralis. Next base: position 3,997,976 of record NW_027517238.1, read on the forward strand.
TAATTTTACAAATGTAAAATTTTATCAGCTGTTAAAGCATTTGCAAAAACCACACATTCTACTTCAGCTTTATTGCACAGTATCTATAAGAAAATATTAATTTTTAAATTAGAAAACATAAAAATGCTTTCAATATAGAAGAGACAATCTGATTTTAAAGACAATACTCTATAAGAATGTCTATCCAGAAAACCACAAACTTTCACAGGATACCAAGCTGAACAGATGCTTCGGCAAATCCGGTACAAAGCTCTGTTTAAAACCAGTCCAAGATACTTTTCCAAACTGTATCATCATTCTTCATTAGAAATATAGACACCACTCAAGGTGGTTTCTTATACTAAAAAAAAAAAGTTGAGGAGTTTTTCAAATGTGAGCATTCTGAACATCCCTTATACATCAAAAACAATACTTCCAACTTAATAGTCATTTGCAAGTTTTTTTCCTTCAAACAGATTATTTCTGACAACTGTTTTTAATGACTACTGATGACCCATTTTAATTTATGCTGATAGAAAACATAAGTTAAATTACATTATTAAAACCTCGTCCTTTACAAAATCAGTTTATAAATTTGCATCATAAAAATTAGTGTCAAAACCATCCAGATGGCCTTCATTTATATGGTGGTATATTAGTTGGTTTTCCCAGAGTTGGGGTGGCAGATGTCCCACTTTTCTATGTAGTGTAATCAGTAAATAAAACCAAGCACTAAGCTGAAATCCCAAGACAGGTTAGTTAGTAAGACTGTGTGATGGATTTCAGTGGGATAGAACCCTGGACCAATACAGCGATGTAGGTATTAAAATATTGACAGCAAACCTTGGTGGGAACTTAATTCACCTCAAACAATAAACATGATCTGGAGATCCAAAAAGAAAATGATTCACATAGTCATTATTTGGTGGGGTTGTGTGTATCACAAAAAGAGGAAAAAATCCTCATTTATTAGAGCAAAGACTCACCAGATTGATAGATGTATTGACTATCACATCTTTTCCTATTAAAGCACATTGATTTGATCTCAAGTGTTTTCAAGTGCATGCCTTTGTGGCCTAGGAAATTATATTTTGGAACTTATGGCCTGCATAAGCTAAGTCAACATGATACTACATTTTTATGTAGAGAAAAGAATTATAGAAATAGTGGTTATACACTCACAAATTTGTTGTAGGTACACAGAATTATCAAAACCCCAGATGCTTATAAAAAGTTTGCATTATTTAGAATTTATTCCTTAGGAATCAAAGCAGTTTGCTTTTGTGAAACTGCATTTTTCAGAACTGCTCAAAGCACCTCATCTAGATGAGTGTTTTAAATATATATATACATATATATATATATATATATATATATATATATATATATATATAAAGTCTACAATGAGACTTCAACATCACATATTTAACCTTTTACAGGGCTTTTTATCATGTATCCCTTCCTTAAAGTCCTTCAGAATAAAATAAAAATAAACTCTCACATTCCATTAGAAAAAAATGGAAACATTCACGGTCTGAAAATTTTCTAGATTCCCCCAAATCATGGTACTATGTGCAATTTCCTCACATACAGATTTTGAGGAAACCCCTGATCATCTATCATGGAATAGTTGGCTAATGGAAATGCCATAGAAAATTTACATAATAGTAGTAAATAGATTAAAATGTATTCCATAAAATAAAAATGTTCTATGACTTCAATTTAAATACATATCTGAAAGCTAAAAGGAGGTTTTTTTTTGTTTTTCAAAAGTGCTAATTATTACATTTACAAGTCTCTTCAACATATCATCCAATTCCCTAAAAAATAAACCACCTTGCTTTAGGCACACTGCTCAATGAGTTTCTAAGAAGCAGAGGGAAAAGAAATCACTTGTCAATTAATCCAGCTTCCTTAATTTTACTGAAGAAGAATTTCTCCAGGATACTGGCACATTTGTAGTATTCACTCTCAGGGGGGTTGTACTCTTTGCAATTGGTAAAAACTCACTGTAAGTCTGCCATGAATAATTTCTTAGACACGTAGTACCAATTCTTGAGGCGTTCACTCATGGTTTTCAGATCCATGGGGAACCTTATACTTCATAATATCCGGGAGCTTCTGTTCTCTTCACAGGTTCCATGAAGGGCCAAGCGCTTTGATGGCTCTTCACCTGCTGGAGGATGCTCTTGAGGGTGCTGTACAGTTGGTCAGGATCTTTGGGCTCTTTACTTTTCTCTTTTCCACTTGGTTTCCAGCCTGTCTCTCTAATTCCAGGAATGCTTTCTATAGGAATCTGTCGAACTCCATCTTTAAAACAGGAAAGTCCAGGGTAGACTTTACGAATCTGGGCCTGTTTTCATTTTATCAGCTTTTTTATTATCTCCTTCTGCTTTTTAATAATGACAGAAAATTCTGTGTATGGAATTCGGGGATTTAGCTCACATCCCATCAAAGTGGCGCCTTCATAATCCTTGATGTAGCCCACGTATTTGGTTTTAGGTATTTTAATTTCTTTGTAAAACCCTGTTTCTTGAAGTATCCAATTGCATATTCATCTGCATATGTGAGGAAGTTCAGGATGTCATGTTTTATATGATATTCTTTCAAATGATTCATCAGATGTGTTCCATAGCCCTTGACTTGCTCATTTGAGGTTACAGCACAGAAAACAATCTCTGTGAATCCTTGGGATGGGAACATCCGGAAACAGATACCACCAATAACATGGCCATCTTTAATTAAAGCAAGGGTTTTGTGTTTCGGGTCAAAGACAAGCCGTGTGATGTATTCTTTTGGCATTCGGGGCAGCTGATGGGAGAACACATTCTGTAGGCCAACCAGCCACATCAGGATCTTCTTGTTTGGTTTCTGGTTCAGGGAATTGCCGATCACATGAAACTCAATTACACATCTCCGTTCTTCCAGCCTTGCTGCCTCATCCCTAGCCTAATGTGCTGACAGAAAATTGGTCTCTGGTCCAAGCATCGCTGCAGGGTCTGTGATGGTAGACATGACCTCATTGATCAATTCCATAGGAATATCCCCCATAACTCGGGGTCTCTTGGCCTCCTCCAGAACGTGAGAGTCATTCATTTTTCTCTTTTCTCCTGGGTTTGCCTCAAGCCCAGAAGAGGCTTTGCAAGCAGGACTGGTGCTCCCTCCATTTGGCTGCTCAAGAGAAGATGAGTTTGAATTGTATAAAACTGTCCCAGCCACAGGAGGTGGATTGATAACTGTTTGGATTCCTAGCTGGCTGGTTCTGGAAGAGGCTGAAAGAAAATCCTGATCCCAGATAGGAGAGTTTTGAATATAAACTTCTTCCTCTAACATGGACAAAAACTTTGGGAAATGGGTGAGGATTAGAGTTCGTTTCTCAAGAGGCAGTTTGTCTTTTTCCTGTCTTGCTTGTTCCAGGAGCTGTCGCCTCATGACAGTGAAGACTGAGCGAAGCAATGTTCTCCCGAACACCTGGGTGGTTTCATACCGAGGTAGACTGTCACAGAACTGTGGCACATTGCAGTAACACAGCCACCTTTTGTAGTTCTCTTTGTATCCAGAAATATCATCATTGGGAGATCGCAGTCTACGTTGGGATGGTGCCTCCAGATGCCAATAGTTGATGCTGTTTAGGAACATTTTGGCGAACTCAACAATCGTTTTCCTTTCTTTTGATGGTAGGTGACTAAATTTGTACTGTACAAAGTTATTCACACCCTGCTCAATACTAGGTTTTTCAAATGGAGGCTTCTTCTCCAAAGAGCCTTCAACCACAGGTTTTCCTCTTTGTAAAATAGATTTTCTCAAGAGCTTGAATAGATAGAAATAAACTTGTTTGGTATCTGCATCTTCTTCCTTGTGGACGCAGGTAAAGAGATATTCCACATTCAACACTATTCCCAGGAGTCTGTTCATTTCTTCCTCTGACACATTCTCCAGGTGGGAAACGTGAGCAGCTAGGGCATGGCTACAACTCCGGCAGGATTCCGTGAGACTGACAATGATCTGCTGCAGATCGGCTCTGGGGGGAGTGGGAGAGGGGTTGGGGTTTTTCCAGCCATTACATTTACAGGATTCCTCGGCCTTGCAGGCGGAGTACACTCCGAGTTTCTCCAGTTTCTTGGCCCGCGGGGCGGAGCGCAGCTGAGCCTTCTTCACCGCGATCAGGGCCGAGCCACCGCCTCCCGGTCCTTTGGCCGTGCCCGCCGTGTCGCCGGACCGCAGGCGCTGGAGCCCCCGGCGGCGGCGGCGGCGGCGGCGGCGGCGGCGGCGGCACAGGGGGAGCCCTGCGGCGGCACGGGCGGCAGCGCTGCGGGCGGAGGGGGCAGCGCCCTGGTCCCTGCCCCTGCCCCGACTCCCGCCCCACAGCCGCCCGGCCCGGCCCCGCCAGCCTCGGACATGCTGCCCCAGAGCACGGCAGGAGGCGCGAGTGTCAGGCGCCGCCGCCGCCAGGGTCTCCCCTTAAGTGGCCTTTTAAGTCTTAAAAACCTGGAGAAAAAAATTAATCCTTATAGTACACTCATTTTACTAGAATACATTTCAAAAACAAGTTTTTCAGTGTATGGAAGACATTTATCAGTGTGTATAATCATGTCTTCTTTTATTTCTGGGATATTTTCTTAGATCATCAATTTAAATTGTAGTTCACTTCCATCATCACATTTTTTGATGTTCTTGTTCTTGGACTACAATTACAACAGTCCCTTTCTCCATGATTGTCTGCATTGCTCTTGATCATTCTATTCTTTCAGCTTTTTTGTTCTCATGACTATTTTTTTTTTTTTGCTTTTATCAAATGTACCTACTTTCCTGTGGACACATTGTAATGAATCTGAATCATTGATATGGTTATTCTTTCCTTAAATTATTTCCTTAGTTTTGTCAGCTCTTATTTTTAAAAACTTTTATTTTTAAAATTTGTTGCAATTAGTTATACATGACAGCAGAATGCATTATGACTCATTATATACAAATGAAGCACAGCTTTTCATTTCTTTGGCTATACAGGATGCAGAGTCACACCATTCATGCAATCATACATGTACACAGGATAATAATGTCCATTTCACTCACCATCTTTCCACCCCAATACCCACTTCCCTACCCTCACACCATTCTGCTCAATCCACAGTTCTTCCAATCTTCCCTTGGCACCCCATCCCATTAGGGATCAGCATCAACATATCAGAGAGATAATTTGGCCTTTGGTTTTTTGGAACTGGCTTATTTCACTTAGCATGATATTTCCCAACTCCATTCATTTAACTGAAAATGCCATAATTCACACACACACACACACACACACACACACACACATACACACACAATGGATGAATATTCCATCGTGTGTGTGTGTGTGTGTGTCCATATATTCATATATTCATTCTACAGTTTATTTATCCATTCATTTATTGAAGGGCATCTCTGTTGGTTCCATATTTTAGCTATTGTGATTGAGCTGATATAAACGTTGATGTGGTTGTGTCACTACCGTATGTTGATTTTAAGTCCTTTGGGTACAGACTGAGGAGTGGGATAGCTGGATAAATGGTGCTTCTATTCCAAGTTTTCTAGGGAATCTCCATACTGCTTTCCAGCATGGTTGCACTAATTTGCAATCCCAACAGCAATCCCCACTTCCTTGCCAACACTTATTGTTGCTAGTATACTTGATAATTGTCATTCTTACTAGAGTGAGATGAAATCTTACAGAAATACAAATCAAATTGCTGTAATTGCTAGAGATGTTGAACATTTTTTCATATATTTGTTATAGATTATATATATTCTTCTGTGAATTATCTGTTCAGTTCCTTAGTCCATTTATTGATTAGGTTTTTTGGTTTTATATATGAGTCTGTTTTGAATCTTATGGTTTGGATGTATATTCACAGATGGTCTAATTAATAACTGAGCATTTTCCTGTTTAATTGGCTCTTTTTCATCAAATTCTTCCTCTTTTTTTCTTGCAAGAAAACCTCTGGTTCGTACCTCCTATATCTATGCTGCTACTTGATTTCATAGAGGTACTATTCTCCTCAAAAATGACACATTCTCTTGTCCAAAGCACATTCTAAGTTCCTACCTTTTATTTAATTGCACTCTTTATCAGATTTTTTTATAATCAGCCTCACACAGCACTGACTGACATGATTCAAACTGCATTCACAGTGGTATTCCCCTCTCATCCTCCTTTCCTCTGTTCAATCTTTGATAATTCTCTGCTTTCTTGAAAGGTTCAGAATGTTGTTCTTATTTTGAGTGTTGATTTACTCAATTTGTGTGAGCTGAAACTTGCAGTCATCTCCCTCTAGTTATATCTAAACATAAGCTATGGCTAATGCTATTTCCTTTTCTCTTTCTTCATGGTTTCTTGGAAACTTTGTGAAAAGACATGACTTTGGGATTCAGCCATTATCTTAGAAGAATCATGAAATGCCAAGAAATAGAGCATTAGTACTCAACTAAAATAAAGGCAATAAAAAATCTTTTATTAGAAGAATTATTAGAGAGTCAGAATGTTAATTGATTTACATTTCAAACTATAAGAAGAAGTGAAAGATCTAACATTTTGAGGTACTACGAAAGAAGTTTGAATACAAAATTAGCTTAAAATAATCACTTTTTCCACAACTCAAGAGATGAATGCATAAATAAAATATGTGAATTTGGAAAATTGTGCCAATATTTTAATATCGTAAAAGTTAATAGATCAAAATGGTACACAATGTTGTCCCTATTCAGTAGATTATCAAATAGTATCTATTAACACATTTGCTCTCAGTGTATGATACTAGACATATTTCACAAAAGTTCCCATCACCACATAGAAAATGTGGTAATTTATAAATGTACTTACAATATAATAAATATAGATTATATTTAAAAATTTTTTAAAATATTAAATATAAACTATCTAAGTACAACATTATATTTAAGCCAAGGAACATTATTTCTTTTCATCTTTTCTAAAATATTAGATTAATAGTGATGAATTGTTGATATTTCCTAGTTACTGTTGCTAAAGTCTTGATACATAATTTCCACCTCATGATCTGTCTCTTTCCCCCATTCCAACTTTGAAAAAGAACATACTCTGACCATACTTTGTTTTCTCATTTCCAAGACTCTACTTATGGAATTCCTCCTTTCCTGAAAATTAGTTTGGGACTGGCTTATTTCACTTAGCATGATATTTTCCAACCCCATTCATTTATTGTTCCTCATTTCCTGGTAAAGTCTCATTTATCCACATAATTTTTGTTTATTTTTTTCCATAGAGATATCTTTAATGTCTAATCTCTAGAGCTCTAAAGTTTTATTTCTCTACAAGAATCTTAAGGCTAACTGTAGAATATATTAGTCAGCTTTGCATTACTATAATAAAATGCCTGAGACAATCCTATACCTAGAAGATAAAAAAAATTCCACCAGAAGACTGCTAGAGCTGATAAACTAATTTGGCAAAGTAGCAGATTACAAAATCACAGACAAAGATCAACAACTTTCCTATATATCAACAATGAATCTGCTGAGAAATAAATCAGGAAAACAATTCTATTGACAATAACCTTTAAAAAATCATAGGAATAAATCTAACCAAGGAGGTGAAAGAACTTGACAATGAAAACTATAGAATATTGTACAAAGAATTTTAAGAAGAACTCAGACAATGGAAAGACTTCTCAAGTTCATGGAGAGGCAGAAATAATAGCATCAACATGGTCATACTATCAAAACTATATATATATATATATATATATATATATATATATATATATATGTAACAAAACTATATATTTATATATATATGTAACAACAAATATGTAAAATGTGCATGTAACAACAGATACCACCATTATGTACCATTATAATGTGTATATATATATATATATATATATATATATATATATATATATTCCAAAGCAATCCTTTATCAAAATAACAATGATATTCTTCATAGAACTACAAAAAAGGCCTAAAATTCATTTTGAAGGAAAAAAGACACCCAGGATAGTCAAAGCAATTTTAAGCCAAAAAAAAGCAATAATAGGGGCATCACAAAACCTTCAAATTATACTATAGAGCTATAGTAACAAAAATATCATGGAACTTGCATAAATACAGACATATATACTAATGGTACAGAATAGAAGACAAAGAGACAAACCCATGCATCTTGTTATATAACCCTTGACAGAGATGCCAAAAAACATACACTGGAGAAAATACAGCCTATTAAACAAATAGTGCTAGAAAACCTGGTTATCCATATGTAGAAGAATCAGAACTAGGAATTAGATCAGAAACGATACAACCCATAGAGGAAAACATTGGTTCAAAACTCTAGGGTGTAGAAATAGGCAATGATTTTCTCAATAGGACCCTTAAAGCTCAGGAAATACTTTTAAGAGTTAATAAATGAGATGGCATCAAATTGAAAAGCTCTGAACAGTAAAGAACTAAGTTCAGAATGTGAAGAAGTAACATATAAAAAGGGAGAAAAATCTTTGCTAGCTACTCTTCTGACAGAGGGTTAATATCTAGAATATATGAAGAACTCAAAAAACTTTACACCAAAAACTGAAGTAATCCGATTAATAAATGGGAATGAATTAAACAGATACTTCTCAAAAGAAGAAATACAAATGATCAATGAATATAGAAAAAAGTGTTCAGCATCATTAGCAATTAGAGAAAATAAAAATCATAACTACACTGAGATTTCATCTCATGACAGTCACAATGGCAGTCATCAAAAAAACAGATAACAATAAATGATGAAGAGAATATGGAGAAAGGGGACATGTTTACACTGTTGGTTGGATTATAAATTAGTACAACTACTATGGAATCAATATAGAGGTTCCTCAAAAGACTAGGCATAGAACTACCATATGACCCAGCTATACCTCTTCTTCATATTTATCCTGAAGAATTAAAGTGATTATTCTATAGTGATAAATGCATACCCAGCTTATAGCAGCACAATACACAATAGCCAAACTATGGAACTAGCCTAGACTTTTGTCAATGGATAAATGGATAAAGAAAATGTGGTATAAATACACCATTGAGTTTTATTCAGTCATAAAGAAAAATGAAATTACATCATTTGCAGAAAAATGGGTGAATGTAAAGGCCATTATGTTAAGTGAAATAAGTCAAAATCAGAAGGTTATGGGTGGTATGTTCTCTCTCATTTCTCTAGTGGGAGCAAGAGAGGAAAAAGGAAAAGAAATATGGGGGTGGATCTCATGAAAATTGAAGGGAGATCAGTAGAGGAAATGGACCAACAGGTGGGATGTGAAAGGTTTGTGGGATGGAGGGGGAAAGTACTGGGGTGTGTTATTGGCCAAATTATATTATTATATTGTGTGCATTTATGAATATGTAACAACAAATACCACCATTATGTACCACTATAATGCACCAATATAAATATGGGGAAAAATCTATTTTTTCATATCTAATTTCTAGAACTCTAAATTTTTATTTCTCTACAAGACACTTGAGACTAACTGAAGACTACAACTTCAGACTACAGCTTTTCATTGCTGTAATGAAATGCTTGAGGCAACTTATAAAAAAGAAAAGGTTTATTTAACTGAACAGTCCTTGAGTTTCCAGTCCAAGAAAGTTTGGCTCTGTCACTTTGGGCCATTAGTGGGGATACCAGATGGTAATGGTGCAAGTCACATTACAGAGTAAACTTCTCACATCAGGAGCCAGAAAACAGAGAAAAATTAAATTGGGGTCCCACAGTCCCCTTTGAAGGCATACTCCAAGTGATCTAAAGACCTCCTATAAGGATACACACCTCCCAAAAGTCTACAAAACCATCTAAACGCACATCCCTGAGATCAAGCCTTTAACACGTGGATCTTTGGGAGATAGGCTTAGACTGTAATAAGTTATTATAAGATAATCTCAGTATAAGGTTTTATGTAATAATCCTGATGATATTTTATTAAGCAATATTGAAGAAAAAAATCTAATAAAGAAAAATTGATCATTTAATGGGTACCCATGAATCATGAAACTCCCTTAAAAACTTCACAAACTTAAAGTAAGACTTGCGGGAAGTAACAGAGATGTCAATAGTGGCTCACTACAAACCTTGAAGTTATAGCACCATATTTCATAGTAGTGGTCAGCATCAATCATTAATTTATTAGCTATTTTAAAATATTATCTGTACTGTGAAACTGAAGATATTCTTTAATGTTCTGACAAAAGCCACATCCATCCCTTGAGCTGTGTTACTACCTCATTTTTTTAAAAAAAATATTTTTTAAGTTGTAGATGAACACAATATCCTTATTTATTTATTTTTATGTGCTGCTGAGGATCAAACCCAATGCCTCACTCGTGCAAGGCAAGTGCTCTACCACTGAGCCACAACCCCAGCACGTGTTACTATCTCTTTCCATCTCCTCCTTTCCCCACTCTTTTCCCTATCCTCACCAAATAACTCAAAGGCCAGTATAGATATTGAGATAGTTGTTTCCATTCTTCTTCTGACAGTGTCATCGAACTAGCAGACTTTCATTCTCTTCTCTTCTATGTATGACATACACTTCTTTTTATATTGCTTTCAACACCTGTTCACACTCAGGTTCCTTACTGGAATCATTTCAAGTCACATCCCAATAATTTTACACCTGATATTGTGTAAGCATGTAATATACATAATGTGAGATGGGAAAGAGTAAGGACATTGCCTAAGCTTTTCTAAATGGAAGTTAAAAACTAAGGGTTATAGGAAAAATTCTGTTTATATCAACAAACATCAAAAATTCAAATGCTCCACACCAACAAGGAAATCAAAGATCAGGGAATCTGGGATCATAGAATGAGAATGAAACGCAAGAGACATTCCTGCTTTCCAATAGTTTAATTCTGATTTACCTATTTTACAAATGTAACCACCACACTTCCCAAATACAAAATTAAAAAAAATATCTGAGAGGTGGTATCAGGTGAGGAAAAACCATCCTTCCTCTCCTGTGTGGTTTTGCAATGCTGTGTCCACTCTATCATAATGACCATGTTAGTTTAAGAATTAATTAGGTCCAAATAATATTTTAATAAATTTTAATCTACTAGTATTAGCTGAATTGTGAGTAATTTGATAGGAAAAATTAAAATGGAAAAATAAGAACTGTTTCATCAAATATACTAAAAATATAAAGATCATATTAATAAAAAATCAACTTAAAAACTATTTTAAAAAGGCTAGAAGCATGAATCATTGATAGAGCACTTGCCTAGCATATTCGAGGTCTTGGGTTTGATTCCCAGAACTGCAAAAAGAAAAAAAAAATAAAATATAATATGATCATGGGGCTATGATGTTCATTAAGAAAAAGGTAAAATGGATAATACAACTACATTGGCAAAAAGCAAATATCTGAACAAAAATGTTTCTGTGGTGTATAATAATTAGTAACATTATCTAAACTAAATATAATCAAAACTCAACATTTGAGATATAAAGTAGTTCAACCCTTGATATAAATACATAAAAATTAGGACTTCCTCATTTTGAAACATTCTAAGAAATTATGGGGCTTTTGTATGACTTAATGGTAAGACATTTGTCTAGTATGCTCTGGAGTCAATCACCAGTACGATACACATACACAAAATCTTCAAAGAAAGATGTAACAGGGTTAATATGAACTTTGGATATGAGTATGATGAAGACAAATATAATTAGAAAATAGTTGATTTTTATATTTAATATTAAAAATGAAAAACTTACAAAAAGCACAAAGACTTATGTAACTGGCAATAATTCAATCATAGTGTATATTTTCATTGAGAGGATTGTTAAAGCAAATAACATTAGCTTTATCATCTCAGAACTAAATGCTAAATAGCATTATATTTAATGAATAAAATGTATCTAGCTCACAGTTTAATCATATAAACTCAAAGAACACTATTGTTTTGGATATTTTCCTAATGTCAAAGATTACTAGCTAGAATTTTAAAGTCTTATTTGTTAAAAACCTTTGAAGACTTTGAACATTCATTTTATCAACTTTGAATATCTTATATAGTAAAAAGTGGTTATATACAAATTTGTTGCCGATATAAAGAAATGTAAGGACAAGGAGATCAAAGAAAGAAAAGTCCCTTTCATCCCATGTAATGCAACTTCTTCAAAATGAAAACAATAGAACTGTTTTCTGTGAATATTATAGTTACTTTTAAGTAAGTGATTCTTACAAATAAAACTACTGGTGAAATAAATTATCAAAACAAGTAACCTTCTACCAAATATTGTCATGACACCATGCACCTTGGAGTGTTTCTTTAATTATTATTCTTTGGACAGAAGAATGAAATGCCATACTTTAGAAGGGGAAAAGAATGCTGTAGTTTTCTTCTTAATACTACAGTGGGAACTCATGATTCACACTATGCTAAAGTCTGTTGTTGACAATATGTGCAAAGCTGATACTTCTTCTCAGATTGAGGCACTTAAGCAGGCACCATTGATACTTTTTATTAATCTACAAAAAAGTATTTGTAATCTAACATTAGAAAAAGCCTAGAATAGAAGGAAAATATACACTAAAATAAGATTTCTAAGCAAAGTCTATGAAATACTGCAAAATATATGAGAAATTAAACATATACAACATTAAATTACAAATGATATGAGTGTATGAAATCTTGGATGAATTGGGTTATGGTAGTTGTTTTTAAAACTTCACTTTGAAGCAGTTTTCTAGTTTTTTGTATGTGTACATGATAGCACTTCCTGAGGTTCCTTTCATAACACCTTGGTGACACTCCCCAATCTGAACCCAACCATGAACTAAGCACTCTAATAGATGATTATCCCCTGTTAAGAGAAGTTCCCTGGAACTTTTCAAACCTCCAAATTCACCTTTGTCTTCCATGTTCTTGTTAAATTTTGTAAGCACTCATTTTTATTATTGTACATTTAGCAAAGTTAATTCAAATCTAACATATATTACATAGATTCTAAACACAGAGATCACAATTGTTTTTTTTTTTTGTAAGATAAAACTCTCTTCAAATAAAAACCCAAGGTCCAATACTGGAATGGTGTGAGGCCATAGATTAATCATTACTCTTTGGACAGCTAATTGGGTCAAAATTGTTTCTAGGCACGATCTGATCTTGTTCTCTCAGTTCCCTCACACCTGAGTTCCAGACAGTCACTGAGTACCTCCATTTCCCACAAAGAAGAAATTTACTGTCTTTGAAGAGCACTTTTATATTTGCGAGCAGTTGGCTTCAAGTTTTTGTTCAGAGTCATTCTTCCATGTCTTTATTACCCCAGGATTATCAAGAATACAGCTCCCCATATGCTGATCCTACTGTATCAGAATCAAACAGCAAGACCAACAATGCAGGAGTGAGGAGAGAATTCACAAAATATAATGCCAGAGTGGAGCCTTATATTCTGGACCTGGAAAATCAGAATGAATATTGACTATTGTCTATGATAAACTATTTTGAATTAGAGTGTTTTAGAATGGTTTCAATTTGCAAGTGCTAAGCTAAAGATTTTCATTTGTAGTTAAGTAAAAGGACAGCTTTATTTAATGAGTGATGAGTTTGAAAATTGTCCTGAGATTTGTAATTAAAACTATATTAATAAGAAGAAACATGGGACATAAAGGACCCAGTATTACTTAATCTGACAATTGTTCAACTAAATAGACATGAGTTGCTGTAAAAGATCAGGAAAGACTACCATGCCTAAGTGGATGGTGATCAAAGGAATTACCTTAAAATATATTATGACAATTTTTCAATTAAAGATCAGCAGTAGACATTTATTATTGTGAAAATGATTTGAACAGATTTAGAATTACTAAATAATTGATAAGAATAATCCCCCAAAGTTTTGAATGTCTATCATTACCTTACTCCTATTTTGTTTGATATTTTTGAATATTCATTGATATATTTGATTCTTTTGGTCAGCCTTTTTACCACTGTGACCAAAAAGACATGAGAAGAAAAATTTTAGACAAGGAAAAGTTTATTTGGGGATTCAGAGGTCTCAGTCCAGAGATGGCTGGCTCCATTTCACAGGACCTGATTTAAGTCAGGACATCATGGAGGAAAGATATAGCAGAGAAAAGCAGACTAGGGCAATCAGGGCATGGCATCAGAAAACATAGACATTGAAAGTCTCCCCTTACCACAGACAAAATATATACCCCAAAGGCAAACCTCTAGTGACCCACCTCTAGTACACTCTACCTGCCTAGAGTTACTACCTAATTGATCCCTATCAGGGGATTAATGCACTAATTTAATTAAGGCTTTCATAGCCCAGTCATCTCACCTCTAAACTTTCTCACATTGTCTCACACATAAGCTTTGGGGGAATATTTTACATTTAAATTATAACATTGGCCATCAAAAAGTCTTGAGAAATAGAAAGATAACCTGAAATTTGACTGAGATATCTCAAGTTTAGACTACTACAAATGAAACATGCCCATTTTAATTTTAGTATTCTCCAACATGCTGCAATTTAGACTAAAGTATATGAATATTATGGATATAAATTCCTACTTTATAAAAGAGGAAACCAAAGTTCTTATAAGAGTAATAGATAATAGAACTGGCATTGACCAGGAAGCTTCTGATCCTCCATTTTTAAAGGTATGTTCTTACAAGAAACAGGGCTAGATAATTTCTAACATGTATTTTTATTTTTAAATAGATTTTTTCCTAACAGAATGACTACTAATTGGTAACCGAGTTTCAAGACTTGTAAAAGTATACAGTTACTATGACAAAAAGAAATTCATATTTCAAGATTCAATTTGTTACAGTTGATTAAAAATAGAAAATAGAAGGTATGATAAATTAGAAATGACCAAAAAGAGTCTTTGAGATTCTTCCCCAAAAGAAGTGGCTCTATGTTCACTAAACTTGAATCTGCCTGGGTTTTGTGACTGTTCTGAGTAATAGAATATACTGGATGTATACTCAAGTCAGTTTCCAGCCAAAGGCCTTAGAAGACTCTCTTGAATTCTTTGTCTCTTGAAATACTTTGGGAACTTTGAACTGCAATGTTAAATCCATCTACTAGAAGAACTCAGTACTAAGATAAATGTGTTATGTTCAAAAGTCTCAGAGAACTCAGACCAGACCAGGAGTCAAATCAAAGACTTAGGGACCAGGCATGTTTGTAAAGTAATATTGACTTTGCATACTATCCCATCTACCAGATGAATCTTAGAAAATGGCACTGTTCAACATCATAAAGAGAAGTATGGGCTATATAAGCCCTATAAAATTAGTGAGTCAGAAAATCATGAAATATAATAAATCATATCTTGTTATAAGCATCTAAGTCCTAGGGTAATTTGTTATTCAGAAATAGATAGCTAGGAGAAAATTTGATACCTGTAAACGTGTTGCTATTATAAAAAAAAGTTTTTAAAACAGAATATTTGAAACTCAAGTTGTATGGTAGACAGGAACTGGATGGAACTATTGATGAACCTTTGAATGGCCTTAGGGAGACTACTGGAACATTATGGATGATGAGGAAAACTTTATTAAAGGCCAATTATAAAGTACAGTTGAGTTATATACAGAGAGAGCAGCTAGCAAAACTATTGTTTACAATAGTATGGAAAACATAAAAGAACTTTGTGATCTCAGAAATCTTGCTAAGATTTGCAGGCTCAAATTTTCCTAACTTCCTATGAAAATTAAAGATTAAAGAGCCAAAATGAAAGATTAAAGAGCCAAACTGCTGAAAAACTCCTGGAAAAAATACTAACATCTCAGGACATCTTTTCCAAACTAAAAAGTAAGAAATAGACTCAGAGAAGATGTCACATGCAGGTCCCTCTTAGTAATGCATGGTCTGAGGGTGAAAGTGAAGCCAAGAGTGAACATGTAAAACCATTTTTTTAAGACCTCAGCAAGACTAAAGATGTTTTTTCATGGTTTCTTTCATTTGGACCAAATGACTACAAAGGACAAAAAGAAAAAAATCTTCTTAGGAAAAACCTGTAGAATATATTCGTTAAAATAGTAGGCTTACAAAAATCTTGAGGTCATTTTTTTAACTTCACAGAGTGCTCTAAGTGTAGAAGAATCTATTTTGAAAATATTTGTGGGTGTAGTGTTGTCTGTTGAAATGAATTGTAAATTAATACACAAAAAGTTTACAAAGCTTTTAAAAGATTTATAGCAGTTGGACTGGAAAAATATAGTTACATTACAGAATGAAAAAGGCAGTTGAGTCTCTAATTTTCTGTAGATAAACATAAAGCTGAGAAAACTACTCAGCTAGAAACATAAACCATGTTTTATAGAATGGAAAAATAAATCCAATGTCCCAGATGAGAATCTTATCCTTCAACAGCACTGGACTCCAATAATTAAAATGGCCACATGTACCTAACTAGATTTCACAATTGCTATGGGCCATACATTCCCATATGCTTCCTGTTTTTCCCCTCCATTTTTAACAAACATGTCTATTGCTGTTTTTAATGACTATATCATCATTGTATATTGTGTGTTGAGAAAAAAATAATTTAGCTCTTAATCACAGTTTAAGCTCCAGAGAAGCCATACATAAAGCTGTGTAATACATACCAGTCCTCATTTCAAGTGGACTGAAATTTTGGAATTCAATAATACTGAAAGAGGATGAGACAGTGAGATTTAGAAGTGAGTATATTTTCCATGTAGAACAAATATAAACTATTTACAATTCAAGGCAAACCATGATGGGTAAAGATGGCTGCATATTTGAAATACCTCTCATGATAAGAGTGGACCTATCATCCTTCTCTTTGAATTAAGCGAACTGTATTATTGCTTTAACCAATATAATTCAATAGAAATGACACTAGGCCTATTAAAACTCAGAAAACTCCTTCAACTCAATAAAATAAAAAAAAATGTGCACAAATATTCTACAGCTAGTATATTGTATCTAGTACTGAAAAGATTAGATATTTTCCCTCTATGATTGGAAAGAAGACAATGATGTCATGTCTTACTATTTCTATTCAAGATCACACTGAAAATTCTAGCTAGTATAATAAGAAAAAGAAACAATAATTATACATTTTACAAAGTAAAAATAAAATAACAATTTCCACATTGAAAACTCCCAAAGAACCAGCAAAAAAATTAAAATGGGACTGATTAATAAGTAAACCAACTTCTCAGAATCCAATCACAGGCTAATTATTACTTTCTTATAAGCCAACAATAAATAGTTAATATAAGAAATCACAAAACAATATCATATCCAATATCACCAAAAAAGGCAATACATTGGTACAAACTGAAAACAATAACTACATATAGGGTTTGTATGTAAAAACTATAAAACACTGATAACTTATATCAAAGAATGTCTAAAAATTAAAAGATATTCCATGATCATGGATTAAAAGACTCAATATTATTAAATTATCAATTCTTCAAAATTTTATCTTTAAATTTATCTGAATCTTTCTCAAAAAACATGCAACTTCTTTGGAGATATCAACAAACTGATTTTAAACCTTAAATACAGAATCAAAAGACCCAGAGTTACCAATAAAATACTGTAGAAGAAAAATAGTAATAACTAATTAATTGATTTCATGACCTACTTTAAAGCTAAAATAAATCCACATATACATATGCAATATAGATATATACAGTAAGGTAAAAGAATATACAACCTATAAATATACTCTCAAAAGTACTCAACTAATTTTCTTTGAGAGAATGTGTTTCATTATGTTTCCCAGGCTAGTTCTGAGCTGCTGAGCTCATGTGATCTTCCTGTGTCTGCCACCTGAGTAGGTGGGAATACAGTTATTTGCCACCTGTGCCTGGCTCATCTAATTTTTTTTTCATAAAGTCTTAAAAACATTTCAATGAAGATATGATAGTCTTTGCAACAAAATGCACTGAAAGAATTGAATATCCATTAAAAATAAAATAACACCGATGCTATACCTTCCAATAAAGTTACATAAAAATGGATTTTAGATATCAATGAAAAACTAAAAAACAAACAAAACTTTTTTTAAAAAATTGCAAGAGGAGAACATTGGAGAAAATTATGACCTTTCATTTAGTGATGAGTTCATAAAATAAATATAATATAAAATCATTATCCATTAAGAAATAATAAATTAGACTTCTTCAATTAAAACTAAAACTTCTGCTCTGAAAACACACTGGTAAGAGAACGAAAATGGGGCTGGGTTGTAGTTCAGCAGCACCATGTTTGTGTAGTACACACAAAGCTTTGAGTTCAACTCCTAGCACTGCAAAAGGGAGAGAGAGGAAAAAAAAAACACACAAGACAGAAACTGGGAGAAAATATTTGCAAAACACATATCTGATACCAGATTTATATTCAAAATATTTGAGGGTCTCTTAAAGTTCAACAGTAGGAAAAAAGAAAGCCAATTAAAAATGAACAAAAATGTGGAAGGATATATAGGTAGCAAGCAAGTATATGAAAAGAGGCTTATAATTCGTATTTAAGAAAATGAAAATTAAAATAACAATAAGAAACTACTAAACACCTAGTATATAACTTAAATACAACATTCTAACTCCATGTATATATGCCAAAATATATTCTCCTATCATGAATATCTAAAAAGAACAAATAAAGTAAATTAATTAATTTATAAAAATTCAGTATTCTAAAATTATCAATACCTGAAGACCTGCAAGAACTCTTATTTGTTGCCAATGAGCCTGCAAAATACTACAGTCACTTTGGAAGACAATTTGGCAGGTTTTTTTTTAATATTTTTTTTTAGTTATTGGCGGATACAACATCTTTGTTTGTATGTGGTGCTGAGGATCGAACCCAGGCCACATGCATGCCAGTCGAGCACGCTGCCGCTTGCATCCTGAGCCCCAATTTGGCAGTTTTATACAAAGCTAAACACAGTTTTATTACCTGATCCAGCAATCACATGCTTAGGTGTTTACCTGATGAATCTGAAAACTCACATACACAGAAGAACATGCATGTGAACATTTGTAATGGATTTATTCATAATCACATAACTGGAAGCAACCAAGAGGAGCTTCATTGGGGCTATATATACTATTTGGATACATTCATACAATGCAATACTATTGCTATGGTCTGAGTGCCTTTCCAAAATTCACATTTTTCAATTTTAACCCTGAATTGATTGTATTAGAAACTAAGGCTCTTGGGAGGCAATTAGATCATGAAGGTGGGGAGCATCGTGAATGGGACTAATGCCCTAAGAAAAGGCCTGAGAGAGCTGCTTGCCCCTTTCACCATGTGAGTTTGTGGCAAAAAGATGGTCATCTAGGAAGCAAGAACTCACATCAAATCTGCTAGTGTCCTGCTCTGAACTTTTCAGTTTTTAGAACATGAGAAATAAATTTATGTGGTTCATAAGCCTCCCATTTTAAGGTATTTTGTTATAGCAGCCCAGAGACCAATACAATCATCCAGTGACTTAAAAAAAGGAATGATCCCTTCAACCATTTGAAGATATGGTGAATCTTACTAGTATGTTGTAAAGGGAAAAAAAGATCCACTGAAAAACTTCTATATTGTATTGTTCCAACATATGACATCTGGTAAAGTCAAAACTATGGTTACTCTACCAAGGTTTGGAGAGGGAGGGTTTAATGAGTGATGCCAGGGGATTTTGTAGGTCATGAACTTATTCTGTATGGTAAGATTATAGTGGATACATGATACAATGCATCTGTCAAAACCAAGAGAACAAGAGAGAAGCTTAACATAGTCACTTATTTTTAAAAAAAAAGGAAATAGAAGTCACAGGGTTCCAGGATAGAATACAAATGTGACAAAACAATGTAACTGTATTACAGGTATCTGAAGCCAATTCACTGAAGGGATTGGAGGTAGGGGGTGAGCTTACCTTAGTAACGTGGGAAATGATAGAATCTGTAAGACTAATGGTAGAAGGAACTATGCAAAAGTACTATACTTTAATTGACAAAACTGCTTCCCTGAAGGTATAAGCTTACAATTCTAGAATTACTTTGCACAAATACAGAAACTGAACACATAAGTAAGTGGATGGCAGACAGCATTAAGTCAGTTTTCTGATTGTTGAAATGAGAGATTATAGAGGATAAAGGAAGGAGGCTAGAATGAACCATGTGGAAATGGATTGCAGTTGGTTTATGAACTCAAGTTTAGCTTAATAAAGTGATAGAAGTTATAGAAATGTTTATAGATATGTAAATACATATTCATGTCTCCTTGCTCAATTGGCTAATAGGGCCTGGAAGCAATAATATTACTAGAGTAACAAACATGCTTAGGACTCAGATAGTAATTTCTATTAAGATTCTCCTAGGATTCTTAGAGAAATTCTGGATTTTAGAACTGAGCAGTAAATATACATGACTAATTTGGAGCATGCTGTAGTAAAACTCCTCTCCCCAAAAAGCAAACTAAAGTATACTAGTATGATGGAATAGTTAATGGGAATAGACGCCAACTGAAAGTTCCCATTGGCCAAACCTGGAGCAACAAAATAAACAAATTAACATTTCATTATTAACTAATGTATAAACAACATATTCATAAATAAATACATTTTATTGATTCATATAAAAGATTTCATAAATAGACAAATGAGAGAGTATTCTGTGTAGATAAATTCCAAATAATTTATATAATACTCTGTTCTCAAGGAGGTGGTCCCTAACACAAACCAGGTAATCAAGGTAAACATCAATCATGTGGTAAATCACATTGATAGTATATACCCTTCATAAACATCAAGGTATGCATAGCACACAACCATTATATAACCTTGATGTCTTGAAAAAGGCACTTTACTTCTGTGTCTTCCTCCTGAAAATACATTCCTTCAATGTGATCATGAGAAAAACATCAGACAAATCCAAGCCAAAATATATTCTATAAAAGACCTGATGAGTACTCTTCAAAACTGTCAAGGTCATTGAAAAGAGGAAAATCTGAGAAACTGTCATTTATAGCCAAGAGGAGTCTGAGAAGACATGCCTACTAAATGTTCGGCTGTTTGCTGGATAAAATCTGTACCAGGAAGAAATGGCATTAAGGGAAAACTAAGGAATATGAATGATGTATGGACAGCATTTAAAGATAATGTATTAACAGTGTAGTGCTAATTGTGACAATGTACCAGATGCTCATAATGAGGAAACCTGAATATGGATTATATGGTAACCTCTGCCATGTTCTCAATACTTGTGTAGATGTAAAACTGCATTAAAATAGAAAGTTGAATTTTAAAGGGAGGGAGTTTGGAAAATTTACAGTATGTGAATTGAAATTAACATACATTGCTAAACTATGGTAATAAAGACTGGTGTCAGCATTAAGAGACACATAGGATTATGAAATAAATGCATGGTCTAGAAATATACTCACATTAATATTATCAATTGATTTTCAGCAAACTTAATAAGGTAATTCAATGAAGAAAGGGTTTTTTAACAAATGGAAATGGAAGAGTTGGATATCCACACACACATAATACAAAAAAATATTTTGTTTGTGTTTATAGAAAAGTAGATAAATACACTTGAGAGACATGTATAGAAAGAAATCAAATGCCATTTTTAACTATTGAAAAAACAAAGTGACCTATGAGCATTCTTTTCGCTATTTTTGAAACTTATCTGTATGTCTGAAAGTTTTGAAAACTAAATATTTGGGGGGAGAATATAATAATAGAGTCAAACAGAGAATAATAAAGGCTGCACTGCTGGGTGCAGTGACACAGCCTGTATTTCCTGCAACTCAGGAGGCTGAGACGGGGATCACAGGATGTAGGCCAGAGTCACAACTACAGAGACCGGCCTCAAAAAAAATTAAAAATAAATGGATTGTAGATGCTTCTCAGAGATAAAGCACCTCAGTACCAAAACAAAACAAAACAAAACAAAAAACTGCTTCATAACACTTCTCCAAATGACTTGAAATAATTAAATTTGATTGTATTAAATATTCTAGCCATAGCAATCAATGGCTTTAAAATGAAACAAAAGGAAGTGGTAAATGCTGACAAATATGCAAGAGATTAGAATAAGATAGTGACAGATTAAAACTCAATTGAATTTAGCATCATGAAGGTCATTTGTAACTTACAGGGAAGTAGTCTTCATGGGCACTGAGGGTGGAAATGAATTGTAAATAGATGGGTGTAAATAAACAGTGAATAAATAAAAAAACAGCCTAGCAATAAACTCTTTGAGGAGATAGATACAAGAAGTGTTTCTATTATAGCCGGACAAAACCAGGAGGAAAGGGATGCAAATGTAAGGTTTGGGACTGTGGGGATGGCTGATTTTGCATTGGTTGGCTTCTATTTTTTTAAGTGGGAATGAAGCAAAGATCTTCACATTAAATTTAGTCTGGAGAAATCGAGAAGCCTGAAGAATTGGAAAGTTAACTTTTTAGAAGATCGTAGTAAGATTTCTGTGCTATTGTGGCAGTCCAGAATGAATTTGTAATAAAATATGGAATATTCATGGATGTACATAAATTATTGTTAATTAGGTAGCAGTGTATGTTTTGCATTTATCTGAGAGAAATTGAAACTATGTTCACTCAGAACACTGTATAGAAATCATTACAACAGATTTAATTACTCAAACATGTCAAATGTGTTTCAACTATTAGATTAGATACATTCATACAATGGAACACTACTCCCCTGCAAAGAGGAAGAAACAAAGTTCTGAAACATGCAGCAACATGGAATCTAAAATGTCTTTTGTTAAGTGGAGGAAGGCAGACTTGAAACAATGCAAAATGCAGAAATTCATCTATATGAAGTTCTAAAATATGCAAAATGATAACCTATAGAAAATAAACCAGTAATGGCTTATGGCCCAGGGATGATAATGTAGTAGGCTACAGGGGCATTCTTGGGCATTTCTTATAATTGATGAAATTGTTTTACCTTTTGATTGTGGTGATGCTTACATGGCTCTATGTGTTCATCAAGTCTCATAAAACTGTACACTAAAAGGAAACCTCTTTTTATATGTAAGTTAAATATTTTTGCAGTTTTTTCTCATTTCAAGAATATGTATTTTTATCTTTTTAACCCAACATGAGTTTTAATACTAGTCCTAAATTTTTAATTTATTGGTTCTTCAATATTAAGATGCAATATCTTAATAATAAAAATGTAGAGTTTTGGACTTTAGATATTGCCTGAGGAAAATAAACAATTACATAAAATATGAAAAAAGTGGTCTTGACAGTCTCTCAAAGCATAAATTCCCACTGTCCTTCCAAGTGGATGTTACAGGTGTATCAGGGATGCTGATCTCTTGTAGTTCCAGGGGCAGCTGAGTAGACCATGGGCCCAGTGCTCCTAAACTAGCCATTTCAGCAGGAAGCAACTTCAACTGTTGACTCACATTCTGACAAGGCAATGGGAAATTTATTTTTTTCCTCTAAACATAATGAACATGTAAAGGAAAGATACTGCTACAAATGTGCTATGCATGCTGAAAGAAAGTCCCTACTTGTCATTGAGGGCGTGGCACAGTAACATACATGACACAACCAACACTTCTCTATGGGTCTGTACAGTGATGGCAAAGTAACAGTGAAGAAGGTAAGAATCTTTTGTGTGTGTGTGGTGCTGAGGATTGAATCCAGGGCCTTGTACATGTGAGGCAAGCACTCTACCAACTGAGCTATATCCTTAGCCTAAGAATCACTTTCGTAACAGGAGAAAAACTAGGGGAAAAAATGCAATAGCATGATGAAGAGGGAAACGCTAGAATCAACTAAACACATCCTCTGTTTTTTATTTCCTATTCCCTCTACTAATTTTTTAACTGAGTAAGAGTTTTCAAAATTATCTAAGACAAATTCTTTTAATTAATGGCAGACTATAGATATTTTTAAGTATTGAAGGAAATGGAAGTGAGAAGTACAGTAACATGAGTGAAGAAATAATTCCAAGGAATTCTTTACATCTTTATCAAATGAGTACCATGGGAGACATGTACCAAGGAATGAAATTACTCCAGGGCCTTGAGGAATTTCAGAAGATGTACTCTATGTAAACTAAATTCCTTTTCTGTGATGGAAAAGTAGTGCCAGCAAGAAAGTTGTCATTGCATGGTTGCCCATTTCTCAGAGAGCTCTAGAAATCCTTCAAGTTGAGGATGAGGATGTGGGAAGTTATTAAGGAAAAAATATCTGAACTTGATCCTTGGAATCATGATAGGTAAACAGATATTTATCATATTATTTCATATGTATCCTGAACATACATTGCTATAAAAACTTTACAAGGAAAATATTTTAGAACTAACAGAAAACAACAGAAGGGTAGCTAGCCATTGCAGATAGGAAAAGACCATTTGTATTGGGGGATGATCATATATTTTCCAATATGGAAAATTTCTGTATGGGATTGGATCTAGGCCTATTCTATTTTAGAAAGATGATAAGAAGATATAATTTTATAACTGCTACGAGAAATCATAGAAGATAAAATATAGCCAAATACTGCAAACAGTTTCCTGATTTTAAATCAGGGGACAATATTGATTTATTCATTCACCAAATATTAATAAACACAAAATACATGTTAGTTCCTAGGATAGATTGGAAACTAGAACAATGAAAAAGAAATATTGATTTTCTCATGAATTGGACTGAATAAGATAATAGACATTAAAGTTGATGGGAAATGAGATAATTCACTAGGGTTGGAAGTTAAATACTACAATTTCTCTTTAAATTCTCACTTATAAATAATAAAAATATAAAGCTATACTAATATTTAATGTACAAATTGGCATGAAATTCCTTTTTGAGCCCAAATGCAAGACCTCATATGTGCTGTATAGCTTCTTGAGATAACCTGATGAAACTGTGGGAGTTCAATAAGACAGGTGATCTTGCTCCAATTTGAACTGTTGTAAGTTAAGCACACTAGTTAAGTATCTCGACAGCTCACATTGTCTAGTTTTAATAAAACACACACCAAAAATGAGGAAGAAATCTTAAAAGATTTTTACAAAGTAGTCCACAAACAGCAGCCAATTGTCTTAATATAAGTATAACTAAATAGTTAGAAACTGATAGTGCTAAGATCTTGATTCTTCTTCATTTTTTATCAGACACTTATAAGTTAAAATCAATAATACTTCCATGAGGTCTAATATAGTCATGTTCATTAATAGTATTGATATTGACTAAAATATAATCATTAAAATCTAATGAGAAAGTTTTCTACTAATGGGAAATTTTGAAAATTATTTTCAAAAAAAGAAAATAATTAATATTACATTCACCTTTTCCTCATTCTTTTTCTATTTCTATAATTGGCAAAGTTTTATAATTAGATATCATATATTTTATTATGTCTATATTTTAATACAGGCCATAATTTATATATTGTGTTAGCTTTTTATTGCTGTGACAAAATACTTGATAAAATCAACTCAGTGAAGGAATGATTTATTTTGTCTCACAATATCAGAAATTTCAGTCCATGGTCTTTTGGTATCATTGCTCTGAGTTTGAGGTAAGGCAAAACATCAAGGAAAAAGTGTGTATCAGAGCTGCTTTCCTCAGAGAAGCCTGGAAGCTCTTGCCTAGCATGTGTGAAGCACTGGGTTTGATCTTTAGCATTGCATGAGAAAAACAAACAAACAAACAAATAAATGTTACCTTAAAAAAACAAACAAACAAACAAAAAAAAGATGTCCTTCTAGGACATGTGTCTTCTGGCTTACTTCCTCCAACCAGACCCCACTTCCTACAGTTTTCATTGTCAATTCCCAATAATGCCAAATTATAATTTCATCAATGTGTTAAACCTTTTGTGAGGTTAGAGGCCTCATGATCTAATAACTTTTTCAAAGGCCCCCCCCTCTGAACACTTCTGCATTGGGGATCAATCTTTCCATTGGGGGATATTCTAGATCCATGTGGTAACATATAATTAAAACATTAGTATACAAATTCATGAAAATATTTACTTTATGAGAGGCACATCAAAAACATTTTCTAAATACTAGTTCAAGGAAACTAATCTCAATAATATTAGTATTCAAATTCTGGAAAATATTTACTTTATTAGAGGCACATCAAAAACATTTTCTAAACACTAGTTCAAGGAAACTAATATCAATAACAAGGAACATGATAAAAGAGATGTTTTAGGGAAATTTGAAAAGCAATGTGAACATGATACAAAGAATATAATAATCATTAGATACCAACATGACTTTTCTAAAAAAAAGCACACAACTGACTTCATTTATCTTTTCAATATCATTCTTATATTTAGAAAATAGATTAAATATTACCATATTGTTTTGAGCAAGACACTCAAAAAAATCAAGATGTGAATAAAATAGCAGACTTTAGATGACACATGCCAGGAAGAATAGCTTGTATGATAGATAACCAGAATAATCTTTCTGGCTCACTTCCTCTAGATCACAGCCCAAATTTCTTCGATTACCCTGAGAGTGAGGTCTACAATCCATTGATTCTACCACCCTTCACTGACCCCCAAGTGATGCCTTCACTACCCTATTTAGCCAGTTTACATTTCACAGCTCAATCATTACCATCACTCTTACTAGTTCCTTAGCTACTTTGGTTCTTGCCAGCTTTCTCCACTGAACTTCTACCCTCTACACCTACATCTATGATTGAATCTTAACAACACTACAACTGAGCTAGTAAGAATCACATATCCAGTATCACTTTAAATTCATAAACACATATTCTTTAGTACCACAAAAGATCACAATATTTGTACAAATTCTTGTTTGTTCACATTCTCACTCTCTTTAATAAGAGTTTTAGACATTTTTGTCCTTTCCCGTCATCAATAGGTTTTCTTTCATCACTGCTATGTTTTAATAAATTTGCCTCCAATTGAACTGAGATAACTGGAGTTATCACAACTATTCACATCTATGATCATAAATCCTACTTACCCTTCTGTTAACAGAAAATTGCCCAGATCTTAGATGTTACCCGTCAAGAATTATGAAGTTTATTTATCTATTATTTTTATTTTATTTTATTATTTTTTATTAAATTTATTGTTTTAATTTTAATATATTTAATTATTTATTTTACTTTCAACCTGAAAAGTTAGCTTACCAAAAGCCATGAGAGTCTTCGTTTTTTTACAAAGCACAGTTTAGTACTCTTAGAAATTTCAGTACCTCATTCATAAATTGCTGGTAGGACCTCAAATTGGTGCAAACACTCTGGAAAGCAGTATGGAGATTCCTCAGAAAACTTAGAATGGAACCACTATATGACCCAGTTTTCCCACTCATCCACATTTATGCAAAAGACTTAAAATCAGCATACTATAGCAATGTGGTCACATCAATGTTGTTAGCAGCTCAACTCACAATAGCTAACTATTGAACCAATCTAGGTGCCTTTCAATAGATAAATGGTTAAATAAAAAATGTAGCACATATACAGAATGTAATATTTCTTAGCCATAAAGAAGAATGAAATGATAGCATTTGCTAGTAAATGAATGGAACTGTAGACTATCATGCTAAGTGAAATAAGCCAATCCCCCCAAAACCAAAGGCCTAATGTTCTCTCTGATATGCAGATACTAACTCACAATAGCATCAGGGGGCAGGGGCAGGAATGGAGGTTCACCAGAATGGATGGTGGGAGGGAGTGGTGGGAAGGGGAATGGGAATGAAAGAGAGAGTAGAATGAATTGGACATAACATTTTTATGTTCATAATGGTTATATGACCAGTATAACTCCACATCATATACAATCACAAAAATGGAAACTTATACCCCATGTATATATGTCAAAATACATTCTACTATCATCTATAACTGAAAAGAACACATTTTATTTTAAAAAAAGAAAATGCAGCACCTACTATACATACATTTTATTGTGATGTGTCATCCTAATCAGGCCATAGGGGCCCCACATATTTGTCTAAAATTATTTTGGGGTGTTTCTAGTTTTCTGGTAAATACAGTAATTTTAATTGCAGACTGATGAAAGCAGATTGCCCTCCCCAATGTAGGTGAGTTTTGCCCATTCTGTTGAATGCCTGAATAGAATAAAAGTCTGAGTCAAAAAGAATTCTCTTTTTTTCCCAATTTACTATCTTCAATCTGGAACTACAACTACACCATCAACTTTCTTAGGTCTCTAACTTGTCAACTGCAGATCTTGCACTATTCAGCCTCCATCATTGTGTGAACCAATTTGTTATAATAAATAAATAAATTTATCAATTCTGTTTTTTTATTCCCTAATATAGTTCCCTTGGCCCTGATTTCCATATGGCTTTGAATTGAGAATAAGCAACATCTGTATATGCAATGGGTTGCATTACAGGAAAGGAATTTTGAGTTTAGGGAACCTGAATATTTTATAATGGGATGTGAACAACTTCTCTTGACCTGTACCCATAGGGAGACATTATCTTTATTATACTGAACAGTAAGAAAACCTATTTAACTTGATGTGCAAACATCCTTGAAAAAATAGTCCAGAACAAAAGAGAAATATGATACTTTTCTCTCAAGACACATATGAATTTGAGAAAAGATGAAGAATTCATTTCTAACTTGGCCAACCCCCCAACGTACATGTTTACTTTAGCCTGTCCCCTATTGCCTACTCAAGAATGTTGCACAAGTAATTTCCCCTTCTCCCTCCTGAGTGTTTTTTTTTTCTTTCTTTTTTATTGAATTATTTCTATTTACATAAAAGTCTCCTATCTTAAAAATATTGGCTCATTTTCCTCTCATTAACATCCTCATCTCTCTCCTTTCTTTCATACCAAATCTCACAAGGAAAAAGTAAAACCCTATTTAAATTCATTGCTCCCAGTTTTCTCTTTCCATTATCTCTGTAACACATTGTAATTAGGTGTCTTTCTTCCAGTCACTCTACCAACCTCCTCTTACCAAGATCACTTTCTTAGTCCATATAGCTGCTGTGACAAAATATCATAGGCTGTGTATCTTATAAAGAATGGAAATTTAATTCTTACAGTTCTACAGGCAGAGAAGTCCAAGATCAACATCACAGCAGATTCAATGTCTGCCAAGGGCCTACTTCCTGCTTTATGGAAAAGTGCCTTCCTGCTGTATTGTCACATAGTGGAGAGGGTTGAGCTAGCTCCCTAAGGTTTATAGTGTATCAATATGTGGGCTCTGCTGTGGTGACTAGTAACTTCTATAAGGCTCAACTTCCTAATACCACCATCTTGGGAGTTAGAATGCCATCCTAACAATTTCTAGGGGACACAAACATTCAAAACATAGGAACCAACTATGACTTTCCTGTTGTTAACTCTGATGACAATCATCACTTCTCATCTTGGTCTAGTGGCAGCACTTGCATCTTTTGGGCTCCCTGTTCATTTTGACCCCATTATTCTTGGGGCTTTCAGGAAACCATTTCACCACATTTCCACTGCTCTCTGTGTCCAGTCTTTCCTAGACTTCTTGGCCAGTTTCACCTCTTCTCTAACTTCTAAATGCTGAAGTGCCCCAGAGATCAGTCCTTAGATTTCTTTTTATTTATATCTTCATTCATTCTCTTGATCATTCATCTTGTTTTATGATTTTTTAATAAAATCAACTATATGCTGCTGACTCCCAAAGCTATTTATCTTTCTGGCTCATATTTCTTGCCAGAACTCTAGACTCATGTGTCAACATGTTTTTCCTGAATATTCACTTGATCTCTCAAACTTAGAAGCTGCTGATAGCTCCTGCTTGCCTTGCTTCTATTGTAGTCTTCTCCATTTAGAAGAATTCTCCATTTAGAAACTCTTAAGTCATCCATGACTTCTCTCACATTCTGCATTCATCCTTCAGCTGATGCTTCCTATTTTTTCCTTAAAAATATAGAAAAGATAGCTGATCTTTACTACGTGCACTGTTACATTTTAATCCAGGCCACCAAAATCTCAAACTCCTCTACCTATCCCCAGAGAACTTGGTCCTTCCTTTGGCTCATGGATAACTTTTGTTTATTTTCAAAAGAACATCCAAAATAATCCTGCTTTAATGTAAGTCACACTATGTCAATCCTCTACTTAACTTCTCCCCATGGTAAGAGCTCACATCCTTTGAAGTGATGTATAAAGTCATTCTTTTTCCTCTGAACCCATCCTAATCTCCTTTTTTTTCATATCACTTCATCTACACTAACCCTGACTTGCTTCTTGAACAAACTAGGGAGGCTTTGCCCTCAAGAGTTATCCAGGAATGATCAACCCCAAAAAAAGTCAATTAGCACTATACTGTTTCCTTTACATGGTAACCATCCTTGGACATCGTATCTAAAATTCTAACACCTTTCCTCTTCCTTCAAGTGCTATCTCTCATTACACTCCCTAACATTTATTTGTGTACATTCCATATCTCATTTATTTACTATTCTTATTGCCCCCACTAGAGTATTTGCCTAATAAGGAAGATTAGTTCATTGCTCTGTGCTCAGTTCTTAGAATATCAACTGGAACATGGAAATAGCATTCAACATTCATTTACAATAGTCAGTCATTCAGTGAGGAGTTCAACATACAGGGATGGATTACATTAAGATGCAAAAATAATGGGTGAACTTGCATAAGGATAT
This sequence comes from Callospermophilus lateralis, assembly GCF_048772815.1. Taxonomy (NCBI): domain Eukaryota; kingdom Metazoa; phylum Chordata; class Mammalia; order Rodentia; family Sciuridae; genus Callospermophilus; species Callospermophilus lateralis. The sequence goes on from NW_027517238.1 coordinate 4,028,608, forward strand.
TCTAAGTGAAATAATTTAGTCACAGGAAAACATCACAAGAATCCACAAATGTGACTTATAGAAGCAGAGAATAGAATGGTGGTTGCCGGGGTTGGGGGGAAGAGGGAATGGGGAGGTGCTATTCAATGTATACACATTTTCAGTTATGTAAGATGAATAAGGTCTACAGATCTGCTGTACAACATGGTACTGTAAGTTAATACTGGGTAATGCACTTAAATGTTTAAGGGACTAGATCTTATATTAAATATTCTTGCCACATATGATCACAAGAAGGTAGAGCACATGGACAATTTGGGATGTGATGTTTATTGCCTTCATTGAGGTGCTCAGTTCAAACTCATCACATGATACACGTTAAATACATACATTTTCGTATATAAAAAGTACCACAACAAAGCTGGTACTTTTTCAAAAACCTATCACAAAAACAAAGGAGAAAACTTTATTTGACTTCTCTTGCAGTTTTCCAGACACAGCTTATTTGGACTCAGTAACTCTGAATATGCACTTTTTTTTCCTGATCCACAGTCCCTTTCTTCTCATTACTCATCATAAGTTTCAATTGCTTGATGAAATCTCTCAGGTATTGGTCTTAAGCTGTCTCTTAATAAGCTATGTGGTCCTACATGCTAAGATCCATGTTCATAGTATGCTGCCTTCCAAATCCCTGTATTCACAGTACATAACAATTATTCAAATGTAATTAAATTTATCATTTAAAAAAAAGCTAGAGTGAAGAAACTTTCCAAGAGTTTTAGTATATGGCAAAGTTGACAATAGTAGATATTCATTATCCAACTATGCAAAATAGTTATGAAATACTGTGCCCCAAACACTGCCTTATGAAATACTGAGCCTCCCATCAACGTGGAGTGTAAAGGGAGCTTGAATGGCCAGTACTCAGGGATCTGGGTAAAAGACTCTCAGATCACAAAGGGAATTATAATGGGAAAGCCCTCCTGCAGGATCTGTAGAATTCTAGTATCTCATTCTCCAATTTTTCTGTTTTTAAATTTATGGTACTCCGAGGTTTTTAGCATTCTATACTATCCTGATTTAGTACAATTTGGATCCAATTTAAGGATTAAACACAAAGTTAAATGTAAATCTATCTGAATACATTTGCTCAAATCGCCTAAATGACTTTATAGTCAAAATATTGTTTGTTTGTTTGTTTGTTTGTTTGTTTATTTATTTATTTAGGTACCAGGGATTGAACTCAGGTGCACTCAACCATTGAGCCACCCCCGTATCCCTATTTTGTATTTTATTTAGAGACAGGGTCTCACTGAGTTGCTTAGCACCTCGCCATTGCTGAGGCTGGCTTTGAATTCCAGATTCTCCTGTCTCAGCTTCCTGAGCCACTGGGAATACAGCATGTGCTACCGTGCCAGGCAGACTATATTTTAAATTTAAAGGTCTCAATCTATTTTCATGTCACATGTTACTTTTTACATTATTAAGTTTAGCTTTCAAACAATATTTTGCATTTCTAAAAGACACTGCTGTCTTCATTCTATGCTGTGTATTCTAGCATGCAAAGGATTAAATGTCTTCTCCAAGATTATATAGAATGTCAGAGAAAATTTCAAAGTAGAATTTTTTTCTTCATTTTAACCCTTAATTGATGGATGGGTAAGATTTTTTATTTTTCCCCCAAGATTTCCCTCAACTTATTTAAGAAAGAAAAGTTAAGTTTTACTTTTTCTTAAACTAAATAAACAAAATATACTCTATATTTTAACTAAAATTTTTCAATTTACTAGTTACTCAGAAGCTCAGACTAGACTCCTAGAATTAATATAATAATCTGTCCTTGAATCACAGTCTCCACTAATATATTTTTTCCATCAACCTATCTCACTTTCTACTCATCTCCAATAGGATGCCTTCAAATATAAATTCCCCCTGTCAGAAGATCAGTCTATTTTTGATTTTAAAGGAATCTGACATAACTTAAAATCATTTAAAGCCAAAATAGTGGACTTCATTTATTGGCTAGTTATTTTCTGCTTTTTATTATGCAAAACTACAATGACTTATTTCTTCTAATGTAAAATAAGACAAGTTACTACCTATATTTCAGTAATTATTAGCAAAAACTGCAAAAAAAGAAAGCCATAACTATAAGTTGCTAATACAATAAGTTTTCTCTGAGGACTAATTTCTGAAGTTCAGGAAATTTTAGAAACTGTGAAAATATTCCATAAAAGTATATGTCTTATGATTTCAAATTCCATTTGCTTTGTTTATTATAAATTCATACATTTTTCTACTAAGATATTTCTATCACAATAGCAACGTGGTTTTTAACCTCATAATATGAATGGAATGGAAATAAAAATTTTTAACCTGATAACTACATACATTATCATGCAGTAAATCCAAATCTCCCAAGAATATAGAAAAATACTTGAGGAAATTAGTAGAGAAAATTTGAATTGGACACAATAATTTTGTAAGGACATATGGAATTGGAGTAGAAAACACATTTTACTACAAGGTATCCTCAATGATTGCCTGAGACATATACACAATGTCTCTCAGATTTTCCTCCTCTGTTTTGGGTCTACATAAAATCTAAGTAAAGGAAAATCAATCTGTAGAAGGTAGATATCAGTCTGTCCATAAACAAAACTGTTAACAATTTTTAGGTATCTTAACTTTGCTGTTAGCCTTCAGCCCCTAATAGAAATTAAAGAAATGAATGTAAGTTAAAAATTTGCCTCAGGATGGGCAACTTTTTACTATGATATTTAATAGCTATAATAAGCACTTAACTTTTTAAAATAATTTTTTAGTTGTTGATAGATATTTATTTAATCTATTCAATGGGCAATCAATCCAACTAAACCTATGCCAGTCATTTTAGAGTCCCTTGTACATCCAGAAAGAAGGAATAAGGAAGAAAATAAGGACAACAGTCTTCCAATACTTCTGTATGTCAAGAAAGAGGACACTTATGACCAGATTCAACCTCTGATTCCTTAGCAGAAATGTAATCAACAAAATAGGGAGCATAATCATCTAAATAAGGTTTTCATAAAGAAAGTGGAATTCAACAAAGTTTACTTCATTAAGCCTGTGTAGTATGTAATGTGAATGTGTGTGTATTTTTTTTCCAGTGCTAGAGATTGAACCTAGAGCTCACATATACTAGACAAATACACTACCACTAAGCTACATACCAACCCTATATGTGTATATGTTGCATTTGTCAGTAAATGAATAGAGTTGGAGAATATCATGTGAAATAAGCCAATCCCACAAAACTAAAAGTCAAAAGTTTTCTCTAATATGTGGATGCTAATTGACAGTAAGGTGAGGGGGAGTACTAGAGAAGAATAACATTACCTTAGATTAGGTAGAGGGCAATGATAGGAGAAGAGGGGAGGGAGTGTGGGGATAGGAATGATAGTAGAAGTAAACAGACATTATTACTGTATGTGTATATGTGACTACACAACCAATATAATTCTGCAACATGTACACTCAGAAAAATAAGAAGTTATATCCAACTATGTATGATATATCAAAGTGCATAAATGCATTCTATCATCATGTGTAACTGACTAAAACAAATTTAAAAATTAAGTTAAAAAAAGAAAAAAACCCAAACTAAGAAAATATATGCCCCACAATTCTTTCAAAACCTTTGGAGTAATTTAACATGCTTTCCTATATAAAAAGTGATTGTGTCCAAAATTCTTAGAGCCTAAAAACCTCAAAATTTCATTGAGTACAAAACACAGGTCAGACAAAATACACAAAACAAATCTTATGTAAGTAGGTCTATGGCATTTTTATGTATTTCTTGAAGATAGTATACACCTTTCAATTCCTTATATAACCACCAAAAAGAAAAAAAATTAATCTAGAATAACAAAGTTACACTCTGTTGTTTGTGTCTTAATGATAACGATAGAAAACAGGAAGGAAATTATTCATTCCTTGGATTTTTAAATCATCCAAATATCCTGTTCTCATGGTGCACTGTGACTCCAGTAAAGATGTATCCTTAGATTCAAGTGGTGTTTGCTAATTTCCCTAGGTCCTTTGCTTTCTGATTTTTGTTTTATTTTCTTCCCTGATATTTCCTCCGCACTTGCTCCTGCTCCCTCTCCCTCTTTTTCTGCCTCTCCTTCTCCCTCTTCCTCTGTCATTGACCCTGTCCCCCTCCCTCTCTTTTCCTTTCCCTCTCTTCTAATTAGGCCACTTCTTTCTTCCTATCATTCTTACTCTAAATATACTTGCTAAGTCCATCGCTGCTACTGCCTCTTTTTCACGTTATCTTTTTTGAGGCACAATGCCAGTGCCATTTTTCTTGTGATTTGTGAAAGTCTTTCTTTCCTGTCCCTTCCCAGGCCTCCTACCCCCTACCTAAGCTTTTCCTTTTTTCTCTATTATCTAGTACATGCTCTGTTATATTTCTAGCCCTTAAAGTTCACAGAGCGCATGAGAAAAGAAAACTACAGCTATGGTGAAACAACAGAGGTTTGTCCAAAAACAACCCTTGGTTATTTTGATCTAGTTTCCTATGTTGTTTCTAAACAACAGCTTAATTGCTCAGATGTGAGGGGGGAAAGAAATGCAAAAATCAAGTAAAAGCCCTGGAAAAAGCACTAGTAATCTGTTTCTTCTTAAGTCTTAGGGTCATTCAATTGCCCCATGCCTGCATTCATACAATAAAACAAGATATATTTACATTTTCCCTTTTGCTTACTGGGCAGTTGAATAAAAATATTTCTGTTCACCCAATTACAATTAACTCTTAGTAGCAAAAGGACAAAACACATGCCATCTTAAACAGCTAGTTCTAAGTTAAAATAAAATACATTTAATTTGAAATTAATGGGATGTTCTCAGTCTTCTTCAAAACACTGAGAAAAGACATGAAGTTCCTGATGCCTGAACTCCTAGTGATACGTGCAGAATCTTATGGGGTAAAGAAACTCCTAGTGGACAATAATACCCAGTTTAACATTTTATCTTTGATGAAATTTTTTGCTTAGATATGGATTGATTTGAAAGTCTTTAATTGTATTTTGTATTTTGTATTTTGTTTTTGTATAACATCCTTTTGTATTTCTTTTTATGGCTGGATTAGTTACCTAAAAACATTTTCCTTACTATAAAAGCAGGAGAGACATCATATAACCATCACTTACACAGCTTTTCTTGAAAATCTGTAAACATTTATAATGACAAAGTATACCTAGTAAGGAAGAGAGAAGACAAAACATCTGTGGTAAAGTCTGGGTAAAAAGACACACTTCTTCCATCCAGAATCTTATTTTTCCATCCGGAATCCAGTATGTCCTGAATTTTCCCACATTTAAAATAAGTCAACTGAGGATCTAATTCAACTCAGATGGCTCTTCCCTTCCATGGTGTTCTCGCTTCAGTGATGTTAAACATGGTGCATGCAGGGGCCAGAGGGGAGGGTCATTGGTCATCTGCAGCTCCACCAGATCGAGGGGGTCTGAATCTTTGGATTTAGAATGAAAGGGAGCAACAACCTTGGTGAAGCTGAAAAAGTGGGCAGGGGCTCAAAGCAGCAAATCCACTTATGGTGGATGAATGAAGTCAGAGGTTGAGGAAATACAGTTCATCACAGAACTGGGATGAAATCAAGGACAGGAGGGAGAATTGTCCATGCATTGATCATCTATGCATGGATTTCACATGATATGCAGTTTTCTTGTGCTGTTTCTAACAGTATCTCAACAAGAGCAGTTCTGGGAACCTTGTCTCATTATATATCACTGATAACAGGAAAATACATGTCACTCATGAGAGTCTTTCAGTCTTAGAAATGGAAGACTTAGAAATGAAGCAAGATGTTGAGATACTGGCTCTGGTACACAGAGCCAGGAAACCATGGAGAAGGTTTAGAAGGGAAAATCAAGAATGTGACAGATGAATAAGATTCCTCTCCCTTGGTTCAACACTAGAGAGTTTCCACCTGGAAACAAGGCCTGAGCGTGGTGAGCTAGCAGCAAATCCTGACGGGAGGTGGAAACTCAGGTTTCCCTGCCACCTCTCCTAAAGATGAGGAGAAGGAATGGCCCAAAAGAGAGCTGAAGAAGTTTAGGCTGTTTATAAAGTTGGATTATGTCCTCAAAGGATGTGTTAGTGCTTTAGGTAATAGGTCTTCTTTTTTAAAACATAAAATAGGCTTCTGAAACATGCCCAGGAAACAAGGCACTAGGAGAAACCCTGGATCAGAGCAGGCCCTCCACCTGGATTCACATGCACCTGCACTGACGTTTGGACAGTCTTTGTCTTTTTCGCACATTATTGGAAAGACAACTGACCAAGGTAGGGGAAGGTAATAAGAAGACCCATTAAAATAAAAGGGAAGAATGGCCCAGAAAAGATGAAGTTAAAATAACCCAAATTAAAATTAGCAAACACAACCCAGTAACTTCACAGAGATTATAGCAGAAGATACCTGCTTCTCTCTTCCCACGTTATGACCCAGATTTGAGATGGTGCTGTGACTTATGTGTCTTACAAAGAGAACCTGGTGCACCTGGAGTCTTAATAGGGTGTCTCGTCTCAACACAGCATTAGTTTGAATCCCTACCTTTCATCCACTTATTAAGAGAGTCTCATCCCAGCCTCATACATGAAGCCTGCCTGTTACCCTTGGACCCTCGTCTCCTCCTGTCTTCAGCATCCCACCCTCAGTGTGCTCTTTTCTTCCTCCTTCCTTCCTTCTTTCCCTTTCTGCTCATTCTCCATTGCTGCTGGGGTGCAAGGGAGAAGGGAGAGGTGTTCCCTTCAAAAAGGCAGGTCACCAGGCCTCTGTCTTTCAGTAAATCATTTCTGCTGATGGATGTGGCATATGGGCTACAGAAAGGCTCCTCCAGACAGCTGTGCTCACTGCTGCCCTCTGTGGAGCCTTGCTCTGGGCTTTCTGTTGCCTTCCCCTTGCTTCGTCCACTCTGACTGCCATGCAGGAGCGCATCTGAATCCCCAGAATGTTCATCTCTTCTCTCCTCCATGACCTTGCCTGGTCCACCTTCCTTTAGGGAAACTTAAACCTGAGGGAGTACATTAGGTGCTCATTAGTACATTAGTGCTCATTAGGTCTGACTGTACTGTTGTGTCACCTCCCCCTGTGCTCCTGCAGCCCAGGCAAGTCCCTAGCTCAGAATCTTAGCTGACAGCCAGCTGGGGAAAGAAAGAAAAGAGAGACTCCTCCTCCTCCTCCACCTCTTCCTCCTCTTCCTCCTCTTCCTCCTCCTCCTCCCCCTCTTTGCTGTCTCCTGCAAACTAAAAGGCTCCTCCCATCCCTATACCCAGTCTTCCCCAGTGTGGATTCTGTCTCTCTCCCAGTTGTCCTGTTAGACATCTCAATGGACAAGGATGCCAAATTAGGGAGGTCGCCATGGCTATTACAGAGACCATAAAGAGACAATGAGGTGATAGTTCTTCTATCAAGACCTGGGATTTTTATTTTTTGTATTTTTTATAATATTTTCATTTGTAGATGAAATTAATACTATCTATCTATCTATCTATCTATCCATCCATCCATCCATCTATACATCTATCTATCTATTTATTTGGGGTACCAGGATTGAACTCCAGAGTACTCGACCACTGAGCCACATCTCCAGCCCTATTTTGTATTTTATTTAGGGACAGGGTCTCACTGAGTTGCTTAGCACCTCACTTTTCTGAACTCACAATACTCCTGTCTCAGCCTCCCGAGCCTCTGGGATTACAGGCATGCGCTACCACCAACTTATTTATTTTATTTTATGTGGTGCTGAGGATCAAACCTAGTAACTTACATGGGCTAGGCAAGAGCTCTACCTATCAACTATACCACCAGCCCCCTCGGCCCTTTTTGACCTTGATCCTGATAATTATCCACTCATTTTCTCCTGGAGCAGTACAGCTGCTGATGTCTCTGTTCAGTGACCACTGGGTCCCATTTGGCAACTTCTGTGGAACTGCCATGATGATTTCTGAGGCCTCCCTGCCCTTGGGAAGAGGCCTTCTGCCAGGCAAGCCCAGATCTCTAGGCCTTGGGGAAAACTGCTAAGGCTGATGAGTACTGTGACTGTCAATACTGAGAAGCGAGTGAGGAGAGAAGAGCTAACTGGAGCAGGGAATGAATTCTCAAGGGCCGCAAGGCACAAGAGAAAAATGTGAACAGGAGACCTGTGTGGCAGGGAGGGGCGCCAGGGAGTCACCAGCCCAGGCAGCATTGCCTCTGTGTCCCTGCTCACTTATCTTCAAGCAAAATGATGCCTGATCACCAGCAATTGGTGCCTCCCAATGCCTCATCTCTGTTGCTTCTCCTTGATTGAAAAGACCATGATTGTGACTTCCCCCACACTGATACGTACCTGGGTGGCATCCTATCTGTGCTCTTCAGCTGTAACTCTGCCCCATCTACTAGCAATATTGTGTTTCTACTATCTCCTCTGCCAAGGGTGACACATGGCTCTTTCTGCTTCAAATGCTGGCCCTATAATTCTGGTTCTGCCTGTTTAAACATACTTCACATGTGAAGGACCAAGCCATCCATAAATTTTTTTAAAAGTATGTTGGGCTATCTTCTCCTCCTGCTCAGTGCAGCCCTGGCTCTGAGGTGCTCCCCGTGGACCACAGTTGGCACCCTGCATGTTCCTGCAAGTTGTCATCTCCAAGAAGCTTCAACCCCCCACAGAGCTGATTCCTCCACAGAGACCTAGCTATCTACCCCACCCCATTCCTGGCCCCTTCCACCTCCCAGTCTGAGAATGTGGCGTAAGCATGATGAGGCCAGGTATCTCCCTGGAAACAGGTCTTCTAGCTCTGTTCATGTTACTGCCTGCCTTTCAGCTTCCCCTCACTGACAATAACAAGTCTCAAAAGGTGAACAGCCGATACACATGCAGCAGAGTATGTGCAAAAATTTCGTCCATCAAACTAAAACATTTTATATTTAACTACTAGAGATTTCTCTCATTAATATTTGCAACAGATGCTAATAATAACTCATATTAACTTAACCATTTGATCTGTGCTGGCAGTCCACCTGTATTCTCTCTGCAGGGATATGGGGGTCACTGAGCCATTTTACAGTCTGTTAGAGGTTCAGAGAGGTAAAGCAACATGCTCAAGGTCAAGGTCATGGAGCCAGAAAGTAGTACAGCAGAGAGGGTTCAAATGCAGGCAGCCTAGCCCCCAGCTGAATGGCATATTGTCTACTGATACCTAGAAACTGAATATAGGCCCTCTTTCAAAAAATGTGGAACAATTTATGGTGAAGGAAGAGAAGAAATCATTCAAAGGCAAACAACTGAAAAGATAGATAGCAGTTTCTCTTGAAATATATGAGGTAGAAAGAATCAAGAATAAAGCAGAAATTATGAAGCACTTTAAGTGTAGTAGACAGGAACAAGTCTCAATTTTTTTTAACATATGAAATGTTCTAAATTGTTCTGAATAAAATCAAAATTATGGGGGAGGGAAAAGTGTGCATATTTTATACACAAAGATCAATTTATATTTTATAGTTAAAGAAAGATACTGTCAATTTGAAAGAAAATACTATCAAGGATAAACTGACACCACAAGCATGCACACACATACACACAAAGAAACCCCACAGAGGAGAAAACTCCAAGAGACAGGTATCTTAAACCTGAAGTACCCTGCTTACCAGGTCTCAGTGGGTATGCCTTTGATTATATTTTTATAGAAGATTCTCACTTCACTATAAGAAGTAGGCAGCTTTCTTTGATTCCACAAGGCTGGATTTCAAGTATTTTGTAAATCCTCTACAGCTTGGATGTGCCTTTCCATACACTTAACCCAGGGTATTATAATGCCCTGTTGCTCTTAAAAAAAGATTCCACTGAGAGCCTGGTTTATGTTATCTTTTCTTAATTGCCACTCAATATGAAAAGTTCATTTCTTTAATAATAAAAATCTTTAGCAGAGTGGATTATACAGCAAATATAAAAAAGCTACTTGGAGAGAGGAAAATACAATCAGGATTAGTTTTGTAGGGCCAAGGTCCTTGTACTGGAACAGTGTAAGTTCAGAACGTAAGATTTTCAATACTTCAGCTGACTTTATTATACTGAGGCTCATTTTTCATGAAACAAAATGTGACCAGGTCAAACCATAAATGGAATCTTGTGTGTGTGTGTGTGTACTGGGGATTGAACCCAGAAGCATTCTGCCTCTATGTTACCTCCCCAACCATTTAAAAATTTTATTTGGAGAGAAGTTTTCACTAAGTTGCTGAGGCTGGCCTGGAGCTTGGTTCCTCCAGCCTTTACCTCCTGAGCAATCAGGATTAGAGGCATGAACCATCACCTTGGGCCCTAAATTAAATCCTCATCATTGGTGATAAGTGACCACTTCTGTCATAAAGAAGAGACTATAGACAACCCTTCCCACAGGCATTGTCATATATCATGACTAAGATCTGAAAAAAGGCACACTGTTTAAGTGAATGAAAACATCTTTTAACTAAAAAAATTTTTTTAAATTATTTAAATATTTAAAATTTTTATCAAATAAAATTATAATTAAATTTGATTGATTGATCAATGTGTAATTAAGAAAAATATTTTTAAAATTAAAGAAAATTAAGATAATCCCTTTGGGTCACTCAAAAATGTGGAAATATTTTGCAGTCTCCAGGAGACGCATTACTGCGAATGCTTCCATTTAGATAACCATTGGTGCGTGTGTGTGTATGTGTGTGTGTGTGTGTGTGTGTGTGTGTGTGTGTATGTGTGTGTCCTGGCTCACACATAACTCTCAGGTGTGAATGTGAGTGTCTCTCTGTCTGCCTAGTCCATGGTTTTCATCAGAAGAAATGAGAAGAAATTGCAAAAAAAAACTGAAATGATCACAACCCATGAAAGGCACTTAGCATTATCCTCAATCAATGAGATGCTCTTAATATTGTCACCTGAGCAGGAGTTGCCAGCAAAAAGAAGAAACGATTTGTGAAAATATCCAGAAGTTACCTATGTTGAAGCACCCCTGAGAAGCCCCCTGCAGTCCATACACATAAGCCAGTTGCCTGGTCTAACAATTTCTCTGAAACTCAATTTATTGTGACATTGCCAACAATGTAGGAGACAGTGTGGACTGCAGGCATTGTTCACACACCACTGACATCTATTCACCCTAATGGTGCCTCTGCCCATTAACACAGGTGGACCCGCTTATCGATCAGATAGCCATTGTCCAGGAAAAGGAGCCGCACACATGTGGCATGTTTGTGATCAGAACCTAGCCCCCTCTTCACCTCTACAGCTTCCTACAACCTCTTTTAATTTTTTTTAGCTGCTTGGCTTCAGATCTCATCTCTGTCCACCTTTGACTCATTGCTTATGTGATGTTCTCCAATCACACTGGCTGATCTGTGCTAATTGCTAAATGTCCGACTCTGGGTCAGGATGACCCATGGAATGCAAACTTCACCTAAGTCACTAGAGACTATCAAGCTGGACCCTACCTGGCACTCTCTCCTGAACCCAGAAGCATTCTATTTATGCTGTTTTTCCTGCATTTCTCATTTCTTCTGATGAAAACAGCAGGTAGAGGAAGACCCACTCACACCTGAGAGTTATGGGCAAGCCAGGACACACACATGCACCCAGGTTTCCTAAATTGTGGCATTCGAGGTAATGTATCTCCTAGAGACTGAAAAATATTTTCACATTTTTAAGTGACCAAAAGGGATTATTTTAATTTTTAAAAAATCATTTACTTAATCATACATTTGTACATCAATCAAATTGAATTCTGGGAGGTACACCAGGAGGCTCTCAAACCCCAGTTCACTAGGCCACAAGGAAAAGTTAGGACTGGGCTTTCATCTATGATTTATGGCAGTGAATTCTCTACTTTGTACCTATAAGATCAAGCATCATTTTGAACAAAACTGAATTTCTTGGCTTCATTATATGAAATCTGTACAAAGCACTGTAATAAGTAACGAGCAAGGCATGATTTATGGCCTCCACATATAAGAGATTTAATTTTGCCTTTTACTCAATGGCCAACCCATTGTGTGAGCAGAGTCAATACCAATAATGAACTGTAGACTGAAGGGCTAAATCAATCCAATAAAATGCAATAGAAAGACTAGAGGACTGAATAAATTCAGAAAGGCTAGTGACTGCAAGATTAGTATTTGGACAACAGGTAATTACGAAAATCAATACCTGTATATGAAAACATAACAGGCAGTCATCCGTCACAAACAGAGAACCCATTACTAATAGTTTGGGCTCTGAGTAGGGATGAGAGAACAAAACAGGTCTGGAGAATTCTTATCAGAGTTTTTCATGCATGTACACCTCCCCATGTGACTGAGGGTGGAGGGGCAGGAAAGCTCTGAGCTGCTCATTCTGGGTTTTATTTAGACCCTTTGTATGTCTCTGTGCCACTGACTGACAGCAACTTTGATCTCATGCTTTCCATTTGATATCAGGGCATGCCCCTTGTCCTACACCCTTGCCTTCCCTCACCCCAGCCTCATAGGTACCAGGAACCATCATCATGGAGCCAGTAATCTATCAGGTACAGTGAGGAGGGCTGGGATAATTTGAACCACTACTCAAGGGTCAGCTGTTGGCAGGCACTCCAAATACTAAGAGGTAATACAGATGACCTGGAGGGGACCCACAGCAAAGTAAAAATAAGTACACACTGATAAATACAGATACACTGATCCACGAACAGAGAAAACATATGTATACACACATGTGCACATATATATTCATAAGGTAAAATAGCTTCAGTGTCTTAACTAGATTCCTGTGATGATTAGTGAATCATAAGCAGTCTGCAGTCCCTTAATCCCCTTAAAGGTATCCACATCTCTATTTTAAAGGTAAGAGGCTCCAGTAGACAACACTGGTTTGTTCCAGGTAACCACTGATGAGCAGGGGGCCCAGTATGGGAAGCTGCCTCTGTCTGATGTGATGTATGTGCCCCTTCACTGAACAGCCTCCGTGAACCACAGGGCATTGAAGGTAATTCCAGTGTGGCCACAAGTAAGTCTACAGGCAGGTGCCAGTCAGAATCACTATTGAGACCTCCATTCCTAGGCCATGAGTCCGGAACACATACAGAGTCATTTAGGATGTCTGTTCAAACTACCCTGAACCATGACGCCTGTATGGCCAGATCAGGCAATCCCTTGTGACAAAGTTTTGCCAGATGCAGTGGTGCACGAATGTAATCTCAGTACTTGGGAAGCTGAAGAGGATTCTCTAGTTCAAGATCAGCCTCAGAAACTTATCAAGAACCTGTCTCAGAATAAAAAATGTTAGAAAGGACTAGGGGACAGTTCTGTGGTAAAGCACCCCTGATTCCTGGATTTCCATCTGTCCATTCTGTCTGCTGCCCCTCATCTGAACAAGGTGATAGGAAGAATCTCCCTCCACACAAGGTCTCTTCCTCAAGAGAGAATCTATTGCCTACAACCCCAGGATCTCAAGCAAGATTCCTCTCCAGAACTCTCTCAAGCCATTTTTTTGGAGTGATTGGCAGGGACGCTGCTGATTCTGGAAAGCTTCACCATGTGGGTAGCCCACCTTTTTGTACCTTCTTGGTGTGAGAGTTATCTTGGCAGTCTAAACACTGGAAACTCAATTTGAGTGGAACCCAGCTCACTTGCAGGTGGACACCACCACACTCCTGAGACAACCTCATGCTAACAGTGGACAGAATGCTTTGGTGGCCACTGAGAAACTCTCCAGGTTGCATTCTTCAGAACCTTACATGCTGGTGTATGATGCCCTCATCAGAAGTCTGTCCTTCAGTTTGTATAGCTCCTTTGACTAAGAGGGATGGGAGTCACATGACTTTGATGACTTTTTAGGTCATTTTAACAGTAGGTATTTTTTCACATTAAATAAATGAAATTGAATTATATTTTCATGTTTATTATTTAAATTATATTGTAATTATTTATTCTTGTTGTGTATACCATGTATGTTCAAATATGTTCTCCAAGGAAGACCAGCAGAATACAGGAAGAACCAGGTTAGGGAGCGAGTAAGAGAAGGAAAAGCAGACAATGTGAATTGAAAGAGATTTCCATGCTGCATGATTTATAGGATGAACCCAACTACTATGTATAATTAAAATGCTCTAATAAAAATATGTATTCTTCAAAATATGTGGAGTGATGTATTGAATGATTTTATCATTACCGTTTTTAATATTTTTATTCACATAATTATGCTTACATTCATAGGTAGCATATTAAAGACTTATGACATATTTTGCAACATATAATTCAGATATTTATTTTCACTGTTCAACCTTATAAAAAAGCACTTTCAAAAGTAATTGCTGGAAAATATGCTTCATGTTTATATTATTATTTTATTCTAATTTATGTCTTTCTGAGTAGCCTACAGGTTTTTCACTTGTGATGCTGTTTTAACTAGAAAAATTTTAACCATCCTTATGTATTGACTGGAAGTTGATACTAATTTGGCCTTCAGAGTAAAAGAATGAGAACTATAAGAGCAGCAGGATCCGATACAGGAATATAGTTTGTAGTTTGCTATAAATGTAGTTTGCTAAAGACTTTTGCTTCAGAATTTGATCAGAAGTTGGCATTTTCAAAGGTCATTTTGTTCCTCAGTACTAGTCAATTACTGAATAATTGTGCTACGGACAGCTAAACAGTGGTTCAGAATTAGCCAAGGTACTGCAGAGACACTGAACACTTCTGAGGGTAATACCCTACATAAACTTAGAAACTTTCCTTGAATTCCCATTGATCTCAAATCAGCTTACCCTTGTCTGTGCACAAAATATTTTGTTCTGTCTCCTAAGGAATTTTTAAATTATCAGTTGGAATAAACAGTTAAATTTTTAATACTTTTTTATATTCTGAGACAGTGGAGACTCTTTTTGATGGGTTGAATATTCTAAAAAGTTATGCTCAAATTCTAAGCCCTGATACTGATAAATGTTACCTTATTTGAAGTTGGATCTTTGCAGATTTAATCAAGTTAAGATGAGATAATAGTGGATTAGGGCTAAATCATAATTAGATAAGACATTTTAATCTAACTAATTTCTACCATAATTAGAAAGGTTGAGAACACAATGAGAGATGGGGAAGAAGCTTATGTGTAGATGAGTACAGAAACTGGAGTGATTCAACTACCACCTAAAGGAATACCTCAAGCCATCTGGAGCTAAGAAGGGGTAAGAAAGAGCTATTTTCTGTTGATAATTTGACTTATGAATTTTGGCCCGCCAAAGCACCACAAAATTAAATTTCTGTTGTTTTAAGCTACTTGGTTCTTGTTAATTTCTTATGACAACTCTACAAAAATTAATACAGCATCCTTAATATTTGTTAAATTTTACCTCTATCATTAATTGTATCACTCCATGTCTTTATTTCCTAATAATAAATAGAGCATAAATATTCACAGCTTGCTATATTAATATCAGAGTTTATTCTTAAGGCACACATATGTGTATTTTACACACACACACACACACACACACACACACACACACACCCCATAGGTTGAACCCAAGGGCACTTAACCACTGAACCACATTCTCAGCTTCTTTTTATATTTGATTTAGAGACAGGGTCTCTCTGAGTTGCTTAGGGCCTTGTTAAATTGCTGAGGCTGGCTTTGAACTCTCCATCCTTCTCTCTCAGCCTACTGAGCCCCTGGGATAACAGGTGTGAACCATGCCTGGCATATATACATATATAAAACAAAAAGATCACTAAATTCCCTTTAACTATTCTTGATAGTGTTATCATGAAAACATTGTTTTAAATGCAGATATTGTGAAAGAAATATTCTCTGAGGGGTAGAACTTGTAAGAGTATATATCCATGTATAATGAAGGTAGGTAGATGTTTGCAGGCAACACATTGCATACTTTAATCAATAATCAGATTTGTTTTGCTGATTTGTGCAAAATAAATGGTTTTATAAATAAATATTGCATGACAATCGTCATTGGTATCACTGGTACTATTAGACATACATAGAATATTTTCAATTAATTTTATGTTTTTGAGAAACTAATATTAGAATAATATTATAAAAGGAAACAATTTAAAATAAATTAAATCATCCTCTCTTGTGAAGATTCTTCAAACATTAAAGTTGAGCATGCAATTTGTTTTCCTCTCCATATTTTATATCTGGCAGAAAAAATATCCAAGCAAATTTATGGATGATAATCCAGATAGATGACTGTCTTTCTGGCCCCAGATGGCCCTGACATAAAGTTCTTCCCCTTCACTGGCTTCTAAAAGGCATCTAATCAAAACCAGTATAATTTGCTTTTTGCAATTTTATTCAAGGTTACAGAAAGGGTCCCATTGCACAGTACACTGAAAATAGCATTTCACTTAAAAAATCTCATGTACTTGTTGCTTCTCTAACTATTTTTCATGTTTGTTTTATTTTGTTTGTCTGGCTGTTTTTCTCCCATAAAATTTGCTACTCTGACTTCGCCCCCCCACACACAGGAAAACTTCACCCTGTTCCATAAATTCTATAAAATCTTTCTTAGATTAAGTAGGACAATATGTTTGTTTTTTTTACTCTTAACTCCATAAACTAATATTTCAATATCCAATGGTACAATCTTTCCATACATTTATCTTTTTTCTCTCTCTCTCATCTCTACCTCTCTTACTCCACTTCCCAAGAAGTAGAGAGCATTTTAAGAATATAATCTCAATCATATCAAAACTTCAGCTTTATCTGTCCTTTTAATTAACTCAATAAATAATACACTTTGTCTTCTCTAATTCCATCCATTAAACTGCAAATGCCATGATTTTATTTTCTTTTATTGCTGAGTTATATTCCATTGTGTATATATGCCACATTTTTTAAATCAATTCACCTATTATAGGCCATCTAATGCTAAGTGAAGTTAGCCAATCTCCCCCCCCCAAAAAAAAAAAAGCCAAATGTTCTTTGATATAAGAAGACTGATACATAGTGGGATAGGGAGCGGGTGCCTGGGAGGAATAGAAGAACTCTAGATAGGACAGACGGGTTGGAGGGGAAGGGAGGGGGCATGGGTGGAATGTGATGATCATTACTATCCAAAGTGCATGTATAAAGACACAAATTGGTGTGAATATACTATGTATACAACTAGAGATATGAAAAATTGTTCTCTATAAATGTAATAAGACTTGTAATGCATTCTTCTGTAATATATAAATAAAAAAATTTACATTAAAAAATACACTTAGTGCTTCAAAACTGTGAAACTGAAAAAGGAGAAGAGCCTTATAAGATAACTTCTCACTAATAATTCTCTCTCCAAAGTCATGGTTATAATTATTTTTTTTCAATCTCCCTATATATTCCTAATTGTCTGAGAAATTAATAATTTTATGTCAATCACATGAAAATAAGAATAAAAAATGTTATGCATGTTTCCTCTGTCTTGATATGTACATTTTCCAACTACTTTAAAATAACTAATTTTAAAATGCAAGGCTCATCTACAGAAAATCTGCTCTAATGGCCAAGATATTAAAAAATAGAGAAAATGAGTTGAAGTGGAGCCCTATGTGAGTTCACAAGCTATAAGTGAACTATCCATGCATAAATAAGTACCATGCAAATGATAAATGTGCTATTGAAATGCACCATCTTAATTTTACATATAGGTACTTTTTTTATATTTATAACAACAAATAGAAAAAATAATCATCAAGTATACTTCGAAGCAAAAGTTTGCTGGGTAAAATATGTTCCACTACTCTGCATTTTCCGGCTTACCTATTTGTAAAGCTGTAGTTCTGATTACACTCACCTCACAGGAAGTCTGTGATATGAAATGCCACAATTCCTATGAAACACTTTTCTCTTATTGTGTTGTATCATAAGTAGAAACTTTATTTTTTATTACTTATCAGTACTGTTATTTTTATAATAAAGGTGATGAATGAATAAATGAAATTTTGACCTATTTCCCTCTCCTAAAACCTTTTCTTCCTTTTCTTTTGTCTCAGGTAATAACAAACACTTAAATATTAAGAGAATATCAAAGAGAGCAAATGCTGGTGCTATTAATTTCTCAAAGATAAACAGCATTTAATAATAAATTTGCTTGTCTAAACAGCACTTGAACCAGGTTTGCTACTTTTCTTCCTCTTATGAAGGAACTACTTTCCCTCTTCATGACCAGCATGTAAAGTGCTGTCTATGGATAATATTTCTCCAGCTCAGCCACCTCAGACAAATTGAGTCAAAATCCTCGGTGTTTATCAAACTTTCATGTGCAGATGAGTGCCCTGGCAATCGTGTTAAAATGTGGGCTCTGATTCAGAAGCTCATGGATGAGGCAAAAATTGTACACTACTAACAGTCTCCCATTTTTCAGTAGTCAAAAGCCAAAAGATATATTCTTGTCTCCCTAAGATTTTTAAAAAATATATTCCATCTTATTAAATCTATCCAATTAGTCTGAAATAATCGATCAATCAAATTTTCAAAGAAATTAATTCAGTTTTTTCTTCATTAAAAATAATATTTCCCCACCAAATTTCCAGCATCCTGCCATGCTGGTGCTCTCTTAGTATCTGAGCCTGACAAGCTATTTCCTCCACGGGGCCTTTATTTATCCATAATGCTCACTATAACAAGAAAGATGTCTCAGACAACTCCCCAATCTGTCTTTAAACATCTGGCTCGTTCTCATTTTTATGTCTTAAATTAAATGTCACCTCTTCCAAGAACATCTTAAAGAACATCTTAAGAAAAAAAATCCAGCATGCCTGGTATGCTTTATCTCTGGCAATACTACACTGCTGTCTTCTTTGTTGGGGTATTAGCCTCATTTAGTCTTACATTTTTTTTTAACATCTGTCAGAAGGTACATCTTAAACAAATGAAACTGTTTTAAAAATCTGCATTACTTTCCTATTTTTGCTTTAAACATAAACACAAGGGTTCAGGATTCATCCCAGCAGGAGAGCACTTGCTTACATGCAGAAGGCTCAGGATTCAATATCCAGTATCCCCACCCCACCCCCCACACACAAATACTACAAAGACAGTGGCTCAAAACAGCACAAACTTATTATCTAACAGGTTTGAAGGTCAGAAATCTAAAATGAACGAGAAAAGCTCTAGGGCCACTATACATTTTGTAAAGACTTTAATTTGGATAGTTGGTCTAAGTACAACTACTGACTCTGTGGTTATTGGATATGCCTGAGCCAGCAGTACCTTGTAGGTATTTAATTCTGTCATGTTGATTGTGTGTTTGTGTGTGTATGTGTGTGTGTGAAAAGGTGAGTATGGTTGTATTTGTGTGATGGACATTCTTATGTGGATTAGAGAGCTATTTCTAGACTCCAAAATAATTTAGATAATATCAATATTTTTATCTAATTTATTTATGTATGGGATAATTTCAAATTACATTTTTAAAAATGTTTCTACTACTCCATCAGAAAGTATATGATTTAAAAAATATCTGGAAAAAATTTCATAACATCAATATTAGCATTCACACAGGAATTAAATCACTGAACAATAATGGTGAGCATAAAGACTGTTTTGAGATAATAAACTTGAGAATGTAAGAGCAATAGCTGGAATAACTAGAATAGCTAGAATATCTGCCTGTAGGTATTCTGTGGTGATAATAGGTATCACATTAATCTGTGAGCATAAATGACCCCAGCACACTTAGATTCTTAGAAGTTCTGTTGATATTTGGGTGGATCCTTGGATGAGGTTTATGTTTAGGTGAGGCACCAGAAGTATACCGACGTCTATGCAGGTATGCATTGATATTTATTATAAATATGGTATTTAGACTGCTGTAATTCTATGGTGATGTGACTCATTTTCTTAGTTCACTGCTTTTCTGTGTTTCCCTAGCACCATTCTCACTGTGATCTTTTTTAGTTCACTAAAGGTCAATCAATTCCTGAAGTTTGAAACTTATTCCTGAAGTTTGAAACTTATTCCTGAAGTTTGCTTTCTAGTGGGAAATGGTAGCATGGAATTTGTTAAACAGCAAGGGCAAAAAAAAAAAAAGAAAATCACTTTCTTCAAGAAAAAAAAATTAGGTTGAGTACAAAAAGAAAACATTGGTGGATTAAAATATGAACAGGGAGAACTACCATCTGGAGATTCAGCTAGGAAGAACAGAAAATCAAAGATTTTGAACAAAAATAACTTATGGGATATTTTTCTGGACTTCTAAATGGTTTCTTTCTTTGAAATCAAAATTACTCATAGAGAAGATTTTTAGGAAGTAGTGATCATAAACACATTGATTAATTGCAGATCTAATCTTTTCTCTGGGCCACGTCCTAAACACACCAAGTATTCACCTTTCTCCCTTAGTTTTCCTAATAAGAGTTTTGTTCTTATTTCTTCCATAATTTGTAGCTCCTTGGGCTCATTTTATAATTGGTGAGAAATCATTGAATGTAGTGATCCACTCACTTTGTAATGCTGAATCCAATGTTTTCAATTTCTAGCACAGACAAGTTTATGGTCTCCAGATGTCACGGCTTTGATATGTAATTGGAAACTTTAAAGATATTGAATGAGACTCTTCATGCATGGTAAGAAAGTCCACTTATTCAGAATTTGTGTGATCTAAACCTTAATCTAAATGAAGATTTTATTAATTTCTGAGAAAAGATATTCTAACCTCAAGTTTCTTCAGAAAAGTTTAATGAATTTTCCTAGTAGCAAAATCAGAAGAATAATTTAGAAAATTCCACGTGTAAGAATAAATCAAATCAGTACAATACCTCAAGGACCCCAAAAGCACACTTAACTTTTATGAGATTTACTCATGAGAAAAGTTAATTAAACCACTGTTTTTTCCCTATTTATTTCCACCCTTTAATTTAGATTATACTAGAGTATCAACACTAAAATTGATATTTATCGAAGATATGATAAATGTGTGAGTGTGTGTGTGTGTTTTCTCTCTGTGGTTCCATGATTCCAAGAAGGCACCCATTGAACTTCATTCCCTGATATTTATTTTCTTATATAGTCCTGATATTTCACAATGTTATTAATGGTCTGACTTAAATAATATATAGCATATTATATAATATCGATAAAAGGGTTTCAAAGTTTACTTGTCAAAGAAATTTTGGCTCTATATATCTGTGGGACCAAGATATTATACTTTAAGGACATGCAAGCAACCCTATAGAAAGGTCCACAGGGTCAGGTACTATTACCTGTTAAGGGCCAGGATGAACTTTCCAACTAGGTGATAAACCATCTTGGAAATACATTCTCCAACCATAGCCAAGGCTTCTCATAGCTCCAGACCTGGGTCAATATCTCAACTGCAAATTTATGACAATCTCCATACCAGGATAATTTCACTCTGATGAACCACAAAAACTGTGTGAGATAAATACATTTATTATTTTAAGTTACTACATTGTGAAGTAATTTATTATGCAGCAATAGATAGCTGCCTTTCCTCCTACTTTCCTTTTATTACTTTTTTATATCCACATAATATAATAAAATGCATTATAACATAACTATAATACAATATATTATAATAAGTTCTTAATATCAGTGGTCTGGATCATAAATATTCATATCACTTAACATCTCTATTTAAATATGCTGAATTCATTTGATCACTATTTTCTTTTGAATACAATTTAAGTGTCCCCATAAAGATTCATACCTTGAAATATAATTCAAATGGTTAATTATTTCGAGTGGAATTTAATTGGGGGGTGGGTTCTTTGGGAAGAAGGGTTCTTTGGGCAGTATTCAGGATTAGGTAAGGTAATTGTGATACCACAGGTTATTGGTGATGAGGCCTGCTTCCCCACATGTTGAAGTTTGAACATTAGAGAAGCACACAAGGAAAGCATATGAAACAGGTTTATTTTAAAATAGGTAACATAAAACTTCTCCCAGGAGGGAGAAGGGGGAAATAGCTGGTATCCTGGTATCCCAAGAAGCCAGGTGTTCCGCCCTTTTGTTACAAGGGGGCAAAATTGCAACATATGCAGTGGAGGGGAGAAATAAGGAATGTCCACGTGCTTCTGCCCCTTTCGATGCTTTATTCACTCAAATTACTCAATACAATTTCACTCTATAGATTCTTAATCAAGAAAATGACAATCCTTAATGCTAGACACTGCAATAGACATAATCAATTCACAGCAAACATTTCTAGGTTAATTCTAAGCACTGCCAAACACAATCATGACAGGCTAATTACAGACATTCTCTCTGCATGCTGAGTTCAAAAGTCTTAAGCCTTCGGCTTTATGTCCAGCAGAGGCACACTCACTCAGACGGTGGTGACCACATCCAGAACCAGACTTTTCCTGGCATGGAGTGAATGACCTGTTGAAGAGAGGGTCCTAGGGAGATGTTGTGGCTCTCACCAAGGTCCAGATGAGGTGGCAGAGTTTGAGAGTGGTGAGGATCATGCAGGCAGCAGATCAGGAACAATGACAAGTGATGGGATGTCAGGTCCTCATCAGGCCCTCCAGCTGCAGTGCATCCTGGTTTCGACTGGCTGAATCCCTGTTCATTAGCTCTATTAATTTTACTAAATTTGGGGGCTTTTGACCCCCCTTTCAATCCTTATCAGCTACCGAATTTCCCCATGGCATCATTTACCCTTGGGTCAGAAACATCTGGTCTGGTAGTCTCCACCCTGATCTTCTCACTTTTCCCTCTTATAAAGCTAGGACAGCCTGCCAGGGGCTTCACTCTCAAACTGAAGTTTTTAAAATGGAGTTACTTAGGCTCAGGCCTAAGCAAATATATATATATATATATATATATATATATATATATATATATATATATATACACACACACACATAGATAGATATAGATATATAGATATAGATATAGGTATCTCCCACATTTTTTTAACCCAGGTGAGCTTTATCATTGAGCCACATCCCCAGCCTTTTAATTTTTATTTTGAGATAGGTTCTCACTAAGTTACATAGTGCCATGATTAATTGCAGAGACTGGCTGTGAACTTGCAATCCTCTTGCCTCAGCTTCTTTAGTGACTGGGATTAGGATCATGCATCTTCACACCTGGAAATATGCTACATTATAAAGACTCATAAGGTAGTTTCTCCTGGAATTATAATTGGATTTCAGTAGAAAAAATTAGCTTCATATTTGTGTGTGTGTGTGTGTGGGGGGGGTGTGGGTATGTGTGTGTGTATAACTGTGCATTGAAATTAATAGATTTACCCGGAAGAGCTGTCATTTTATTTTGTTAGCTGATATCCTTTCTAATATATTTTTTTCTACTTTTTCTAATGTATAAGCTCAAAATTGTTCATCTTAAAATAGCAATAATAGTATCTAATATATTTTATAAGTATTTATTGAGTTTTTCCTTGACTTTTACATTGACAACTTAACAATTTATTTACTGTATTATTAAGGTTAATATGGTTCTCATTAAGATAAAATTAACAGAAAAACATTACCAGAAAAAAAATGCAAAATTGTATATAACACCCAACATAGGCTATTATATATCACTGACAAGTTTCTGTGAATTGTAGAGATTATTTTTTAAAGGAATTCACACCCTTTATTTAAAATTATTGGTGAAATAGCTTAACATTATAATCTACTTCTTATTTATTTTTTAACTCTTGGCTCTTTTCTACATTAATGTCATAATACTAGTTTGCTTAATAAATATTTTGTGAATTTAGTTTCACTTCACAATATTTTTCTTAAAACTTTCCATGTATGGTTTTGTACTGTTTTGTTAACATTATTCTATTATAATTTATAGTGAGTATTCTTTCTACTTTGCTTGCTCAGTTGTTTAATTAAGTAGGAATTATCTCTACATCAAGTAGGATTCTTCTTACAGTGAAATAAAAATCAATACATTACTATAAAATAAGATGTTTTATTTTGAGAACATTTTCTGATTTTTACTATTTATTGATATTTATTTCTTACTGTTCAAAAAGTAATTCTTGGATTTTTTAAAAAATAGAATATGAAGAAACAAGTGTTTTTTCAGAAATAGAAAGTAGAATACAATATTATATAAACTTATATAAACCAAAAATATGGAGTATTAAACACTGACAAGTTAATAACTTCAACTCAACTTATGGTGTTGTCTAGTTATCAATGATATGAGAAGAAACTATTTTAACATTTCTCAAATATATATTCTTTTTTTAAAATTACAGTGTATTGCATCATTTTATATGTCACCTTTTGTGACTTTCTCAAAATTTCTTTGAATGTGGATATCGTATTTTGCTTTCTTAAAATTATGTATTTTTATTATTTGAGATTGTACCTTTTCACTCAGAGGTGTGAAGATTTAATGTGTTCTTGTTTATAATTGTAATGCAGTCATCTGTTTGGCTGAGGAGAATCTTAGGAGAGTACATGATGACTCTTCAGGGATTATTATACATGTTGTATTTGCAAAAAATAAATCCACTATTTTTTTTTTTTTTTAGATTTGGAAGAATCAGAATGGGAAATTAAATGCTTAAACACTGAGATAATTAAATTGCAATAAAAGTCCTAGAAGATAATGTTTTTTGTCTTCTCAAAACAACTACTTTTCAGAAATTTTAATTTCTAAATCCTGAAGGAAATCAGTTTAAATATATCTAGCTATATATTTTAAATACAATAATGTTTTACTTGAAATTAGAAAATTTTATTTGACATAAAAGTAGTATTTATAAAACAATTATATTGTATTTAGAATCATTACCAAAAATTAAAAGCATTCTTTTGTTCATAAGTAATATTCATTTATGAATGCTATGACTTTTGCAAGCAGATACACCATGTAATTTAGTGAAAATAATTTTTTTTAACAATAAGTATAAAATATTTCTCATTAAGCTGAACAAAAATAGAAAAAGTATTAAGCTTTCATTCAACTTATCTGTATGAGCAGATTTGTGAATTGAGGTTTGGTCAAATAGCTCATACAGCTTTGACATAACTAATGCAACTCATAAATAATCATACATGGAATAAATTGTTGCACCCTTAACTGATGTAAAAAAAAATGACAATTGCAAAGTTTTACCTCTCAGTTTTGTGATATTAGCTCATCCCTTCTTGAGGGCATGCACTTCTCATGTCATATGAATAATCTAGAGATTGACACAGTTTAAAGATGAAATTGATTAGCTTTGGTTATTCATTTGGTAAGAAAAAGCATAGGAGTCACAAAGAGATATCATGAAAAGTATATAACATATCAATGTCTCTACTGCATTTCAAATAACTCAATCTTTGTTAGTTTTATTTGAACCAACTCTTTAACCATGATTACCCTATATATAAGCAAGTGTCCTTAAAATGAAATTCATCATTGCCTAAGATAGATATCATGATTTTTAGGTTTGAGGGATGAATAAAGACTAAAGTTTTCTAGGGATTCAGGTAAAGTAAAATTCATCCCTGTTTCCATGGAACAGAGGTACAGTTTCACCCCATATTTCACTTGTAAAACTGGTACAGTCTTGTGTTGAATAAACAAGGAAGACTGGTCTTGCTAGGAGTAATGGTACATTGATTAATTACAGTACATTAATATGAGTAACTATGCTGTCAGTCAATTTGGTAGATGGAATTAATGACTCCCCAAATATGCCTACCTTCCAATCCCAAGACCATAAAAATATGTAATTTTAAATTTTACAATGGACTCTGTAGATGAGATTACATTAAAATTTTCAGATAGCAAGTATGTTGGTCAGAATTTTGTGGCAGTGTCCAAAATACCTGACAAAAACAATTTACAGGAAGAGGAATATTGATTTCGACTCATGGTTTCAGAGCTCTCAGTCCATGTTGGCCTGAATCTATTGCTCTATGCCTGAGGTGAGACTAAACATCATGGTAGAATCATGTGGTGGAGAAAAGCAACTCAACTTGTGCTAGCTATGTAGCAGAGAGAAAGTGACAGGATGGGGCCAAGGATAGATATAGTTCGAAAGTACAGGCCCCAAATCAACCTCTTCCTTCAACATGCCAAACTCATATATTTTATTGACCACACTATCCAGTAAATCCATTCAAATTATCAATCTATCAAATAAATTAAAGTACTGATGAGGATAGAATCCTTATGTTCCATTTTCTTTTTTAACCTCAAAATACCGTTGCATCATCTAACTTAAGCTTTTGGGTGATACTCTAGATATAAACTGTATACAGAAAATTATATTAGCTCTTCTAGGTAGCAAAGTAATCACAAAGATACTTACAATAGACAGATTAGAAAAGCCAATGTGACTATGGATATATAGACAGATGTTAAGATGAAAAGCTGTTGACTTTGAAGTTAGAGGAAAATGATATGACCTAAAGATGAAAGGTGACTGTTAGAAGCTAGTAGGATATTTTTTTTAAAAAGGATTTTATTCTTTAGAGACTCCAGAATGAACTTGTCCTAGAGAAAAAATGGCAGGGGCCTATGATATTTAATTTAGACTTCTGACCTGACTTTCAGCAGTGAAACATGTTAGATTTATACTGTTTATTTTAAATATCATTTATTTGTAGATGGGCATTATGCCTTTGTTTATTTAGTCCTTTTTTTTAATGTGGTTCTGGGGATTGAAACCAGTGTATCACACATGGTTGGCAAGTGCTGTACCTCTGAGCCACAATCCAAGTCTATATTTATGCTGTTTTAAGTCACTAAATGTGCAATAATTGGTTACAACTACAATTTAAACCCAAAATCCAAATACAGGTTTAAGGTTATATTTTGATAGTTTCTGCATCTTATAAAATCATTGTTTCTTCCTTTTACATATTTGATTAAAATCATATATGAGCTATCGATTCTTCATATTTTAGTTTGTGACAAGAATAATCCAAGTTTTTTCTGATATTTTTCCCACTTTTCTTCTATTTAGTCATGGTACTGTATGTATTTATGTGTACTTCCTCTGAATTATTGGCAGTATGAAATAAATTTATTTTCATCATTCATTAAGTAGAAAGCAGTATAAATTATGTATATGCATTGATAAATATATGTGATTTTGACCACAACCTTTCATGATTAATGACATTCATCTGTGAAATTCTGGCTAGTGTCCAAATCCATGTTATCAAATTCGGGCCATGTTGAAAGGGGAATTATTAAATACAAAGCATAATGTTGTTTTCTTGGTTCAAATACGATTCCAAAACTATTTTCACTGTTTAACAGGAATTTATTTATTTATATCATTTTTATTTTTTACTTCTCCCTTCCTCCTGCTTTGTGCGTGTGTGTGTATGTGTGTTTGTGTGTGTGTGTGTGTGTGTGTGTGTGTGTGCACACACATATGTGTGTGTTCATGCCTGGGAATTGAACCAAGAGCCTCAAGTATGTTAAAGAAATGAAATTCCACTAAGGGATATCTCCACCCCTTTTATTCTAACATTTTGTTCTTACCTACTTGAGGTACAGCAAAAATGCTGAGTCACTAAAAAACACGCTGAATCCTAGAATAATGAAACTGTATATAAACCTTAGTTCTTATTGTATTCATTTATTCTACTTCATGTGTCTAATTATGATTTTTCACTAAACCTTTTTATTTTAATATATATTTCAGTTATTCAATCTGGTGAAATTTTTGCAACCCATGTATCATTGGTTTTAGCAATAAACATGTTCTATTTGAGAATGAAAAATAAAATCATCATACCTAATGAATCATTGGGATTGAAAACAAAATCACAGCTAAGAATAATGCTTTCAATATTTTTATTAAAGTGGTGCTAATAATTTAAGTGTTTTGGTTAATATTAACATGTCTTTCAATCTTATTTAATAGAACAATGATGGGTTACCAGTCAAGTATTCCCTACAGACCTTATTATATTAAGGAAGTTTTTTTACACTGAAATGTGGAGCATCTAAAAAATTAATTGCAAAGTATTACATGATGTATAAGATTTGAAGATTGGCTGAAATCTCATCTAGGTACAAAGATATACAAATTACTTGGGAAATCCATTCTCTTCCCTTTTCCCCGTGTTTTTGGCACTACTAACATTATAATTACAAACAATCTTGAAGAAAAATATCTTGTAATGACTGAGAACTTTTTATATATTGATAAAAATATATTTATATACTGATAAAAAGAAATAATATTTTGGAAAACATTATACTGTCATCTGCCTGATCCTTAAATAATTTCACATTCTCTGAAGTTCTAAAGAGAGAAGGTTATTTTATGAAATTATTGAAACATCTATCATATTGTGATAGCCCATTTTTAAAAAATTTGTCCTAAATTTAGTGGAATTCTATGCAAAATTTAGATGAGAGAATATACAATATTCAAGTATATTGTATAATGAAGCAATGATACTGTGATATTATTTTCAAAATCTTGGAAGACTGAAGGAGGAATTAATTTTGATTAAGAAATTATTAACATTAAGGCAAATAAGATAATTACCTTTGGTTTCTCAGAATTACTAAAACAGCATTTTTTGTTTATTTTTTACAAGATTACAAATTGTTCTGATCCTCTTTGAATATAAATTTAATAATATTCATGATATTTGACTACAGGTAAAATGTAGACATTACAAAAACTATTCTTAAGATTAAGTTAAAGAAGCTTGCAAACTGATATAAATATATAAAATATAAGAAGTCATATTATGATGAATAAAACATGTACATTTATCAAAACCACATTTAGCTTATCCTCATTTGAATCTTCAGAATTGCTTTGAAGTGGAAAAATTAATATATTTTTTTCACCCATCACAAGATTCTTGGGTGATATTCTATAATGAAAAACAAATTAACAGGAGGAGAGCATAACAAATATATTTAATTAAGATTTTATGCAACAAGAGTGATTTTAGTAATGAAGATCCAAGATGCACAAAAAATTGTATGCATTCATGCATAGGTTTACTGAAGAGTAGACACTCCTGCAGAGGTATGATTTGGTAAAAAGTGACTAGACATAATGAAAATAACCTGTGTGAATATAATAGATCTATCTACATGACAATCTTCCCTCTGACTTCAGGGGAAGACTCTTGTCACCTAAGGATGATCAGGGTAAAATGTTGAGGGAAGGCAGAAGTTTGAGAGCAATATTTCTGCTTCTGTGATTTTTCAGTTTCCTTCAGGTTAAATACTTGTATAGAGAAGGTGTCATATGTTGAGATATGGTGTTCAAAGCTCCAATATCCTTTCATAATTATGCTTGCATATCTAGTGTATTTCTAATATTCACGTAAATGTGATCTTAAATAATGAATTCCTACGCTTTGTTTCTTGTATTTTAGCACAAATAATAAGTATCACAATAATGAATCATATCAAAGCCGTTTATAAGTTTGGTGATTTGGGCTAAAACTGTGAAATACTTCACTATAAAGATTTTTGAAAAGTGAATATTTATCTATTTTTGTTACATTTACAATTACTCACTAATGTTGGTATTTTTTAGGATCAATTTCTCTTATTATTTTATGTTTTTTTTTCTATTGGCAATTAACACAATTTTCAGTCAGTAGTATTTATAAAACATAGTTCCATGAGAGGAAAAGAATGGCTGATCTCTCTACTTCTTTTGACTTTCCATTTATCACACTATCAAGAAACACCAAGAAAACTTCATTTTGGATTTAATCAAAGTCAGAACCAGTGTCCAAACCCATGTTATCAAAAAAATGCAGAATTTTGTGATGGTCCTTTCCAACCCACAAAGGCATGGAATAGGCTCTGCACCAAGGGAGCAGAAGAGAATTGGTGGTGTGCAGGAAAGCCCAGGAGTGTGCATGTGTTTGGCTAGGAAGGCTGGGTGGCAAGACAGTTCTGAAGCGACAAGGAGGCTGCTGAAGGCCCCAAGGGTTCATTTGAAGATTTGGTTGGCAATATACAGATGGGTGACTGGAAATCAACTGGAACACTTTTAAAGCCAATAAAATTGAATAATTCTGCAAAATTAATAAATAAATAAATAAATAAATAATAAGACTACATAAATAGCATAGGTATTTTTACAATGAAACATATTAATTACTTTCAAACTGATAATTACTAGCATATTAAAAAGGATGTAATTACATACAGAATCATGTATGAAAACATTAACTTTAAACTATGATACTTAGTAATTAAGGAAATTTTGTCACTTTTTTATGGTTAATCTAGCATATGATGAAGTCGATGATATTAATATTGGGGATTGAATTTAAATCACATAAGTGGATACAAAACACAGTAACTGATCTCTAAAAAATCTTCTGAATATTTGTTTACTCCATCTTGCAGCCCAGATATTAAGTTTCTTGATTTTTAAAGCTTTTTTATTAACAAGGGCTTATAGTTCATAATAACCTTGACCATGAATTATGTTTTATTTGTTACAGAAATATATATTTAACAAAATAGTGCAAATATATTTTATGAAAATATATTTTAAAGAAACTTATGAGATATCAAATTTTATATGTAAATTGTTATCTTTAATTAGTGAATATTGTCAATTTATAGTAGGAAATATTGAGATGATCTTTTATATTTTAAATTAAAATATATCAAGAGTATGTAATGGTAAGAAAGTTATACTTCCTCCACATAGCATTGTGAATGTCTGGGATACCTATAATAAAATAAATATTAACAAGAAAAAAGGATACAAATTTGCTTATAAGATTACATGAACTAGTAGACTTCAGGAAGACTAAAAGAAACAGATAAATCCATTTTAATGCTTAGATGCGATAAAGAGGAAACAGTTGTGAAGAAGTGTGAATTGACAAGAAGATTACTATCTAATGAAAATGTGCTGGCATCAACTTAGTAGACTTGTTCATTCAGATTCTTCTTGGGACAGGATTTCACTTTCCTCTGCATAAAGGATAGCATCTTTAGAATGAGGATTTTTGACCTATTTCAGGGAAGAAGTGCAAGTGGAAGTCAGATGTGTCCTTCATACCTCTCGCTGTTTTCTCGTTGTTTCTTGAACCCCATCTTCCTACCTACACATAAACAGCTATCTTAAAAATGTTTGCGTGGAGAGACAGAAAAATGGTACCACAATAATAAAGATCATATTGGAAGTTCATCTTAGAAGTAGAACCATTGGAAATGTTATAATGATATGAAAATAATTCTTTTCATTGATTATATTTTAACTCAATTTTGTCTTATTATTGGTTGATATACTTAGAAAGCTTAATTTAAATATTAAATGAGCATGAGATAATTAACAAGAAAATTATTTTTAGTAAACAAAACAATGTAGATTATAAAACACAATGAAAAAATCATACAAAAGGAGAGAGAAAGGGTTACTCATTTATCTTGTTTGGAGTCATGAAAAATTTCAGCATACTACAATGTGGACATGATTTCTCCTATGTACTTAGGAATGTCAGTGTTATTACCTTTCATATACATTGACTAATGATAGATCCTTGAAGTTGATTTTCCCCAACCTTTAGGATATAATGTATGTGGTATACAGGGTAGGTCAAATTTCATTTCATAAACCAAGACAATGTGCCTTTCAATGACACTGATGAAGCTGGCAGATTAAATAAGTGATTTGCCTTATAGTTTATCAGGTCACAATGCGATATTTAGAAAAATCTACATATATCTCTATTTCCATTTTTTACTCAAAATAAGTAATAATTTGTTCATCTTCATATTATTTTAGTTTGTAGCTGTGTATTTACATGTAACTAGATACATATAGGTATATGTATTTTTTATATATAAAGACATCTACATTTATTAAATATATGCATATTTTACAAATTTTTAGAAAAATAGGAAGATATTACCACAATAATAAAGACCTTGATTTTATTCTAAAATTTTTAAATATTTTTTGTAGTTGTAGATGGAAAGAATGCCTTTATTTTATTTGTTTATTTTTACGTGGTGCTGAGGATCAAACCCAGTGCCTCACACATTCTAGGCAAGCACTCTACCACTGACCTATAGCCCCAGCCCTTATTCTATAAAATTTAATCACTGAATTAGAATAAAAAATAATGTGTTAAACATTCACTTCCATAAAACACCTGGGATGCTTGCATTTAGGTTTCTAAATGATTACACATGATTTATTATGTATCAATGAAAATGTCAAACAATTAAGATGATCAGAATTTGTTTAGTGAGTCATAGAAGGTGGTATTTTTTTTCTTCCTATAGAAACAGTAGAAAGCTTTCTTAAATATCACAAATTGCCATATTTTCACATTTATGTGTATATATAATATGTGTGTGTGTATTATAATGACTATACATCTAAATCAAGCTTAATAACTCACCAGCATAATTAAACCAGGAATCAAAATAAGTCTTAACAATACTAATCATTTTGTGAGGGAGGGAAGAGTGTCTCAGGACATCTCCATTTTTTTTTCCAATTTTTCCCCTCTATTTATGATAATCCATTTTTTCATACTCACATAGTTTATGCCCCCCCATCCCCTCTTCTTGTCACCAACTTTATTTCTTGTCTGAACATACTGCTATTCCCATTTCCTTCAAACTAAATATTACTGTCTCACATTTGATCATATATTTATGTTAATAATAAAGAAAATACCAAGCACACTATTGTTGCTCTTTCTTATCCACTAAATAATTTCACCATTATACTGAGACAATGTTTTTAAAACTGGTTAACTATAATCAATTTTAAGTGACAGAGATCAAACAGGAATTCCTGGAAATTCAAAGCTTCTCACATACATTACATATTTTTCCAAAAATACCAGGCTTTATTTTTGAAATTTAGGGTAAAGTTTATATCTCATTATGTCATATGTTTGCATTGACTATGTAAAATAGAATTCTAAATTACTTAACTAATATTCTGAAATATAAATTTTCTGAAAACCAGATTATTTTCTGATCTTAAAAGGTGAAAATTGATCTTTGGTGTGAGGTATTGGCAGTGTTCATTTATCTCACTTAGAATATTCAGATATTAGTGCATGACTATTATATATTAATAAGTATAATAATCAATACATGTGTATGCACCATAATAGAATTTTAAAGTCCAAATTCCCTTATTTAAGAAACATTTGGTCTTAGGAGTTTCTTACTATGATATGTGAACCAGAATCAACTAAACTGTGTAATATTCATTACATTTTATTTGCAAGTGTAATTGTGGCTTTAGGGCTTCTGGTAAATTATCTTGTATGTGGAGGTCATATTGAGGGCTAGGTTAATGACAGCCTATTTTTAGAAGAAATTATCTACATTTACAAATGTATAATGAGTGTAGGTATTAACCCTTCTTTTTAGTAGAGACTGAGAAATTTAAAAATGAAAGAGTTCACCTAATGTCATACTTCTGAATCACAGTTCGGGACCATCTGTGGCAATCATATTGTTTTGTTTGTATCCGTCATCTCTACTACCCATAGTTCTCAGCTCTGACATTAGATTTTTAATCTCAGAAATGAATGTACACTGAGATAAGGGCTTCAGAAAACATCAGCATTTTATCAGCAGCTTTCATTTGTGTATAATGTGGTCACATGGCAAAGCCCAGTGAAGATATGTAGTTCATAAAATGTGACCCCATTGTTGGTATTCACATAGAGTACAATGAGTTTCATATCTGATTGTTGTGTTTAGTGTAAATCAATGCTAGATGTTTGGGGGATGCAATTATTTGTAGAAAAATCATTGCATTATTAATTATTGGGTTAATACCAGTAATCTTGGCTTTTTATATCTGTGTTACTTATATGGAAAGATATCTATACAGAAAAGTCTTAACAATTGGGAATGCTGTTAACATAAAAGCAATATGAAATGCCTCAGAAGTTCAAATTCATGCTAAATACAAGTCACAGGGAAGATCATTATAACCATCTGGATTTGAGAATTGAATCTATGTTCTTATTACAAAGTCCCCTTTTTTTTTCAAGTAGATTTCTTTTAAATAAAATAATTAAATTATAATATATCACATTTGAGCCTACCAATGATTCATGCATCATTTAAGCTGACGTCCCATAACAAATTGAAGCCTCTTACCCATAATATAGCTCACATGTATATTTCTATCCATATGGCTTATTATAACATTCTGTATTAATGAATACTCACTGTCTTAAATGTTATAAATATAACTAAACATTATGCTATCTTTTATGTTTCAAATGTAACTAAGAAGAATCAAAATAATTGCTTTTCTTAGTTTTATCTTTTTTCAGTGTCAGGAATTGACAACAGCCTTATACATGCTAGGCAAGCACTATACCATAGAGGTTCAACCCCAAGACCCTATGTTAAATAATATAAAACAGGCTTTTAATCTCACATGTAAATCCATTTCAAATTTTTCATTAGTCCATTCAGGCTGCCATAACAAAATAGAATAAACTGGATAGGATATAATAAACAATTTATTTCTGACAGTTCTGTAGAGTGGAAAATATAAAGATCAAGGCAGCAGCCAGCTTGGTGTCTGGTGAGAGCTCACTTCCTGATTCCTGGAAGAGCTGCTTGTCATCTTGTCTTCACATGGTGGAAATGGCAAAGAGATTCTTTATGTCTCTTACAAGGGCACTATTCTCTTTCATAAGGCTCTGCCTCTGTACCTCATCACTTCCCCAAAGGCCTCATCTCCTAATGCCATTAATCTGGGGTTTACCATTTCAACATATAAATTTTAAGGGTAAACAAACAATCAGATCATACCCATCATTACACAGAAAAAGAATATGCCACATAAAAATTTATTTTTATTTTTCAGATAGCTAAGAAAGATAACATTTATCTAAAATTTATCATTGGTTTTCCACTCCAATGATAAATATTTGAGGAAATGAATATGACAGTTGGCCTAATTTGATAATTATGCATTTTATATATCTAACAAAATATCATGTTGTACCCCCATACATATGATTATTGTGTTAAGTTTAAAAATGTATAAAACAAACAAAACGTTATGTTTTCCAATTTCATTTATTTTTGAGAAATATATCATTTGTTTAAAATAGTTTTTCAATTTGTTTTCTGAGTTTCCTATGATTATTTAATGCCCTCAGTTTGTAAATACATTCTGGAATACATGGAAAATGAAAGAAAGGATACTATGCTTAAGTTAAAATATTTGTACAAATATGAAATACGTTACATTTTGTGTGTGTATTGTTTGTTTTCAACGTTTTAGTGTTGAGACTCTTACATAACACATTTCATAAAAGCACAGTAATTCCCTGTAATTTTTTTTTTTCCTTTTGGTACCAGGGATTGAATTCAAGGGTACTTTATCACTGATCCACATCCCGAGTCCTTTTTTTAAAATTTTATTTAGAGACAGGGTCTCTCTGAGTTGCTTAGGGCCTCACTAAGTTTCTAATGCTGGCTTTGAACTTGTGATCCTTCTGCCTCAGCCTCCCTAGACACTGGGAATAAGGGCGTACACTACTGTACCTGGCTTGGAGATTGATTTTAAAACCACAGTTTTTCTATTTCCAAGTGTTAGTGAATTTAGAAGATATTCATTAAAGAGATGCTTTAGCAATTTTTTATAATGTGATATTGCAAAGTATGTGTTTTCTCAATGGAAAAAAATGGTTGGATTGTTGGAAGAGATGATGTTAACAAAACTCAATTTGCTTGACAGTAGGTCCATGTTGACCAAACCCATTTTGCACATCAATGAGTCTAAGCAAGAGCTAAAGAAATGGAACATGCTCCCTTTACCAGCTTGTTCTATGAATTAGCTGAGTACAGCAAGACCCTTTTCCTATCAGACACTGCTGATTTTTCCTTCTTTGCCCAGCTTCCCCTTATAAGTTTCTGCTAATCTTTGTTAGTTCTCATTAACTCATAAAATAAAGCTTTGTATCTATTTTATTTGGAAATACATGTAAGTTTCTGAGATCAGGATATTCACCCTATTCCTGGAGTCTTCTGACTAAATAATTTTCCTATCTAATCCTAAACTTATATTATTTGACATCAAACTGTGACTTGAGGTAATATTCAGAAAGCTGTACAGTAAAGCCAATTTCCACTGATGTGACCTCTGTTGCTTTTGTTAGACTCTTACCCAAAACATATCCTTCCATCAGGCTTTGAAAGCTGGGGAAGGTAGGGAATCACTCAGGTTCCTTTCCAGATTAGCACATAGAGCAATGATACATTAAAGTGAAAATTCAGGAAAAAATCTGCCAAAGTTGTCTTTCCATTGTTGTCTCTCACATAATGCCAGAAAGGCAAATATGTCCTCTCTATCCCCATACTGATCACCATAACAAAAAACATCAAAGAGGGACCGAGCAGCTTACACAACAATAGTGTATATCATGCCTGAGTTTATTAATTTGCCAGGCAAGAGAGATTCATAGCACCTTGGAGAGAGTTCAGAAATTCACTGACCAGACTGGATGTGGATGTAAGCCAAAAAAAAGTTATTTTAATATATTATTGACTT
This sequence comes from Callospermophilus lateralis, assembly GCF_048772815.1. Lineage (NCBI taxonomy): Eukaryota > Metazoa > Chordata > Mammalia > Rodentia > Sciuridae > Callospermophilus > Callospermophilus lateralis. The sequence continues at coordinate 4,065,079 of NW_027517238.1, forward strand.
TTAAAAACAGTTTTGATTTATTAGTGAATGGAATTTTTAAAATCTCTCTTTTGACTGATACATTTTTACTATGACATTATTTGTGTAGGTACTAACCTGGAGTTCACTTTACAACTTCTAAAATATTTTAAGGCTCAAGTGGATGGATAGACATGTAAAATTAAGCAGAGATCAATGATGTGTTTCTGAGACACTAATATCTAGTAGGTGAAATATGTAAAGCCACCAAATTTTTTTTAAATAGTTGAAAATGGGAATTATTGAAGTGTTATGTTCACAGAGCCCCCGGATACCAGAATCATATATTGATGACTTTCCCAACTCCCATTCATCTTACATGTAAACATCATTAGGAGAAAAGAAGCCTAAAAAAAACCTAAAACACAAGGATTGAGTTCTTATATTTTCCCCAGCTATTTTTAAATACCAGCTCTCATCTGTATTCATTTTCCAAAACTACTACAACACAGTACCACAAACTGAGTGATCAAACAATAGTAATTTATTATCTCAAGGTTCCAGAGGTGAGAAATCCTAAATCAAGATGTCAGTAATGCTGTTTTTTCCTGATGACTATGAGATATAGGAGAAGAACAATTAAAAAACAAGATCTCATAACCCAGAAAACTTCTCACAAGGTAGCAGAGAAAGAAAACAATTTTGCTATTGAATAAGTCTTAAACTAGGAAGTGTTGCTCTCATGGGCAATCTGCTATGAGATTGAAAAGGCAGAAAGAAATCTCACCCATTTATACAGCCAAGCAGATTCAACAAAGTGATTTCGAGTTCTCAAGAAAAACCATGACTAGTCCAGAATAAAATAACTTGATGTCTCTAGTTGTCACACATTGTTTTCCCTGATTCACCTAGTAACTGGTATCCCTACCTGTGTTAGTTAACTAGTTTTGTCCTGAGGTAAAGCAACTCTTATTGCTATGAAAGGAGGTAGATGTGCAAATTGTAGCATGATGCTTACAGAAGTTAGGTTTGTCCCTTCCACAGAAATGGGGGAGTCAGAGCTGCTATCTCTGAGTTATCAATCATCAATCTCTGAATGCTATATCATTCAGTCAGATAACTCCCAAGTCCTTAAGAAAGGAATTCCTGGACTATAGGGATGACAAAAATCTTATACAGTTTCTAAAAGATTCACATACAGTTGAACAGATAAAGAAATAACATTTACTTTCTGTTATTAAAATAAATGCTCTGTGATAAAAAGGTACAGAAAAAACTCTATTTCCTTATTTTCAACAGAGAGAATCGAGTCTCTTATATTAATACATGTCTCCTTGCAGACAGAAGAATCTGTTCTCTCCCTGTCTTGTAGAAGATTATGTTTTAGATTCTGGCCTTTACCAAACGCTGGAGAAGCTAGCTCCTCTATGCCCTTCCTAAGACTCAAGCTTGGACTGTAAAGACTTATACACTAGCACAGTTTAACTAAGAGCTTAAAGTCAAATCCATAAGAAAATCCTTGCTCCCTTTAAATTTCCTGCTTCAGAAAACTCAAGGCTGCCAAAACAATTTAGAGTGCCTTTCTGCAAAGACTGGTGAAGGCAGGGCCTAAAGATCTGCCAGAGGATAAAATTCTAACTTTGATAATTGCCAGTTATCAGACACAGCCAGCCCAATCACATTTGCACTGATGAATGCTTTGTAATGTTTCACTTCTCTTACTTCACGGGAGACCCTTCTTTGTACTACCTCAATATGTCTTAAAATAAAAAAAAAATCAAGCTCAGTACAAGTTTAAGTTGAAATCAATTCACTCTTAACACTTGCCTATTGCGATGGTTATTACTAATTGAAATCTGTCCTTTCCACTTAGTGGTTTATTTTTAATGTTATCTTTGACTGTCTCTTCACATTGTTTTTTTTCCCTCTATGTGTGTTTCAGTGCCCCCTTTTCATAAGGACACCAGTTATATTGGAATAGCAACTGCCTAACCTCATTTTCTCATATTAACCTCAATGCCACTGTAAAAACCTTTTCTTCAAATCCTGAAAGTCAAAATAATAGTATATAGTTTTATTTTTTTCTTTTGGAAGGGGTGGCAGAATTCAACTCATATCAAATTTGACACTACCATTATCAGGGTTAAGAAACTGAGGATATTATCATTATCTAATAAAGAGAAGACACCACGTCACCACGTGCTTGCACAGAAGTCAAAGTCCCAACCAAGGAGAAAACAGCTGCACTTAGAGAGCTGATATAGCACAAAAAGTGCTGGAGGAGACGCCCAATGAGGCCTGTGGACTCACACTATGATGTGCATAGGACTTAGTGCTCTTCACTCTTTTTTTTTCATCTTTCATACGTTTGATTCAAGTGAGTTATGCACTTCCATTTTTACCCCAAATACAAATTGCAGAATCACATAAGTTACACATTCACAATGTTTACATAATGCCATATTAGTGACTGTTGTATTCTGCTGCCTTTCCTATCCCCTACTATACCCCTCCTCTCCCCTCCCATCTTCCCTCTCTACCTCATCTGTTGTTGATCAGTTCCCTCCCTTCCCCCCCCCGCGTTCCCCTCACAACCTCATATATGTGATTTCGTATAACGATGAGGGTTTCCTTCCGTTTCCATGCAATTTCCCATCTCTCTCCCTTTCCCTCCCATCACTCATCTCAGTTTAATGTTAATCTTTTCCTCATGCTCTTCCCCCCTGCTCAGTTCTTAGTTGCTCTCCTTAAATCAAAGAAAACATTTGGCCTTTGTTTTTTAAGGATTGGCTAGCTTCACTTAGCATAATCTGCTCTAATGCCATCCATTTCCCTGCAAATTCCATGATTTTGTCATTTTTTAGTGCTGCATAATACTCCATTGTGTATTTTGATGCTGAAAGGAGGAAAGCAAAGGGGAAGTTCTTGAACCATTAATTCATCGTCATTTTATCAACTATGAAAAAATGACTCAATTACAGATTAAAGTTTACATTTTCCACAGAAAGGCTGCAAAGATTTACAGTTTCTTCAGGGGATTGCCTTAATATGGCATGTAAACACTTAAATGTTAAAATATAAATTAAGAGTCTGAAAGCAATTCCCTCATTCCAGGGGCCTATGAAAGATACTACGTTACATCAAGTAACTGAGGGTTAGGGACCCATGTACTTGAAACCACATAAAAAATAATAATAATGATGATTTTTATTCATTATGGGACTATATATCTCATCCTTGTGTGATAAAGTAGTAAAAGAAAATTCATTTACTCTTTATCAACCATGTACCAAGAGTCCAGCATATTGAAAAAGCCTGCAGCTGTATTTGTACAAAAACTTTAAGAAATTTGTTGTCCTATCCCAGTTTCTGGTGGTAATAGGATACCAGAATGAAATATTCTAAATCCCTAAAAGTACAATTTTTTCAACTGATATTTGAGCCAAATCACCATTCAAAGAACATTTGAATGTGTGTGTGTGTGTGTGTTTTAACTAAATACATGAGAATGAGATCGGAAGACAGCCAAGACTTTTTTTTTTTTTTTTTTTTTTTTGCAGTCAACTGAGTGATTCTATCAAGAAAAACCATTTACTTGATGCAAATTGCCACATTGATTCCCTTCTTGTGAAAGCTGGGGTTTTGATTAGCCAGTGTCTTTATGTTAGGCCAGAATCATAAGTAGGGCTATTCCCACCGAAGACCATGGGGAAATGTCAAAATCAGAGTTCAACTAAGTCTATGAATGTTAGGAAGCCAAAGTACACAAGCCACAGCAAGCAGAAAAAAATTATGAGTTAGGACCGAGGGGTAGCTCAGTTACAGAACTCATCCAGTGTGTGGGAAGGCCTGGGTTTGATCTCTAAAACCACAAACAATAATATATGAATTATTTAAGTCACTAGGAGAAACAAAAGGATATTTAATTACTAAATGCAAGTCCTGAAATATGAAAATTAATGAAATAAGAGGAGAATCTAATAAATAAATAGCAGTGGGGGGGGGGAGAAAGGAAGAAGAAAAAAAAATCAGCAACAACAAAACGTATGCAAAATAATACCTGGAGGAAGCTGCTTTAATCAATTCTCAATTGGAAGAAAATTATATAGGCACATACTATTTATGTGTCTATTTCTTTAAAAAAATAAAAGCTAATATTTTCCAGCTATTATGTTGTGCATGGTGAATTACTAAATTTAAACAATATTGAAATAAAATATCCTACTCTATTTAGATAAGACTAAATACATTAAAATTATACTCTAACATTATAATTAAAAATATTTTTAGGCTGGTGATGCAGTTCAGTGATCCAGAGCTTGTCTAGCATCCATGAGACCTGGTTTTGATATCCAGCATCACAACAATAAATAATAACAACAACAATGATTTTGAATTAACTAACGAGGCAGTCTCACATAACTAACACAAAAAATAGTGTTCACAATATTAACTCACTGCAATATACAGTTTGAATGATATTGTATCAAAGGTGAACATATATTAAAGAAAAGTAATTATTACATTCCTTTAATATAAAGTAATAATTAGATTGTTTTCTATTACCTACCAAAGATATAAAACAGCACAATATATATGAAAAACACAAATTTAGAAAAGAAAAATTAATAAACAAAAGATGACAAAGTTCACTACTTTAGTTTTTATGTCAAAATTGACCAAAGGCACTCACATATCTGCCTACATGGAACTTAAAAAAGTGTGTTTAATGTAATGCTACCTAATTCCTGTCTTTCAGGAGTATGATCTAGAAATGAAGAAAACACCAAAGAATTTATATAAATAATCACTGCCTATTCAAAAGAGCAAGTTAGATCTTCATTAATATTCTGAATAAGTATATATGATTCTTTATTAACTGAAAATATATATGTTTTGACATATGCTTAAATCATGTAACTTGTAAACATGCAATTATATATTTTCATGCATGTAAATGTATACATACATGCATGTATGCAAGAAATATACACTAATATGTCTGATTTACAATAGAGAAGATAATTTCTAAATTGATTATATATATATAGCTAAAGCACAGTCTGATTTCAAATAGAAAGGTGTTGATTTTTTTGACCTTCACTTTTCCTGCAGAGAAAGTTTTAAATGGTCTCTAAGGAAAGATAATGATGCAGTATCCCTGAGTGACTATCACATATTGAGCAAACACAAGATTATAGTTTTTAAATGATAATGAGTTAGAACTACATTTTGTCCCAGTAATGAGTTTATACTGTTTCAGGCTTTGTCCTTGCTTCAATCTTTGTTTTGAAAAGGAATTGTAAGACAGTTAACAACTGATATTGTCAGAGCAAATAAAAGTAATATAGATATCTTTTCTAGTGATTATGACAGAATATGTACCATGGAAACAATCTCTCAGCAACAAAATCATCCAAATTGGGAAATAATCCACAGGTCTATTTATCCTTTTTACTTACAGTTTTGTGATTTTCTTTAAGCTATTTTAATTTACCCATTATGAAAACTTCAAGGATAAAAATATAGACTCCATAAATACTGTATTCTATATGAATAAGAAAATCAGACCACAAAAATCATGGCTTTGAATGTTCCCTTAGAAATAATATAGAGTAGCTAATTAATTCTGGTAAAAGGAAAGCAAGATCCAGGAAGCCTCTCTGCATTGCCCAGAGCCATGTAGCTGGTGATTGGCACAGCCTCCAGGGAAATACACTTCTCCCTACTCCATATCATGGCTAGCTTACTTAAGCTGTAACAAATATGGAATATAAATTGAAGGAATTATTCACATTATTAACAATGAAGTATATTCTTGCACAAATTTCATTTATTTCTAAAACTGTATTCTGGAAAATTCTTCCCTTATGAAGTCTTTCAAAATAATGTCTTTAATTCATATTGATTAGAGGCAAACATAATTTAAAATTCTAATATGAATTAAATGTGGTTTAATAATATACATTATTTTCCTTATAAAATAAAACATTATTGCATATAAGAAATTTCTCATCTTGTCAATGATGAAAAGTTTTAGCTTCAAATTATATCATAATTTTAGATAAGAATTTATGAATAATCATTAGACAGAAAATATTTCCTCTGGAATTTCAGATATATTTTATTTGATATAAACTCATTTTAGCTTTTTTAAATAGCATGCATTTTTTTATAAAGCAGCTACCATCTGTTCAAAGAAAAATAATTCTGGAATGCTCCTTTAGCTTGTGCAATTCTGAAAAATTGGTCCCAGAATTGCTTCTGGTACCATGTGTCTAAAAATTAAATAAATAAAATACAAATAAATAATTAAATAAAAACAATTATTCTGTTAGTTCAAGGTGGCTCTATGTGAAATTATGATACTTTTTCTATATATTTCTGGACAGTTATTATTTCAATCAATATTTGACATAGATATTCTGTGTGCCATGTTCTGAATGAAGAATATGGTATTTTTGTAAACAGAAGCTTCACAAAAGGTTCTTAACCAAACCACCTGGAGTATCATCTAATTAGGTATGCAGTGATCAAATAATTATAAAAACATACTAATATATGTAAAACATCATAGCTTTCGTAAATCCTTTCATGTTGTCACTCTGAAAATAAACAAGAGAATGAGTTAGCCATTTAAGATCTATCAAAGAAATAATCTTTCTATCCATTCATCTATTGAAGGGCATTCAGGTTGGTTCCACAGTTTATCTATTGTGAATTATACTGCTATAAACATTCATGTGACTGTGTCTCTGTAGTACAGTGTTTTTAAATCCTTTGGGTATTGACTCAGAAGAGGGATAGCTGGGTCAAATGGTGGTTCCATTCCCAATTTTTCAAGAAATCTCCATACTACTTTTCAATAGATAAATGGATGAAAAAATGTGGCATATATACACAAAGGAATATTATCTAGCAGTAAAAGAGAATGAAATCATGGCATTTGCAGGTAAATGGATGGAGTTAGAGAAGGTAATGCTAAGTGAAGTTAGCCAGTCCCCCAAAACAAATGCCAAATATTTTCTCTGATATAAGGAGGCTGATTCATAGTGGGATAGGGAGAGAGAGCATGGGAGGAATAGATGAACTCTAGATAGGGCAGAGGGGTTGGAGGAGAAGGGAGGGGGTATGGGATCATAAATGATGGTGGATTGTGATGATCACTATTATCCAAAGAACATGTATAAAGACACAAATTGGTGTGAATATACTTTGTATACAACCAGAGATATGCTCGATATGTGTAATACAAATTGTATGCATTCTGCAGTCATATATAAATAATAAAAATACTAAAAAAAGAAAGAATTTTTCATTAAAATGTGACTTTTAAGTTAAAATTGGAAGAAACAGTAAATTGAATAAAATGAAAGCCTATGAGGAGGCAGAGTGAACACTGTATCAGACTTTTGAAGAGAAACATTTCACATTTTCAGACAAAGAACAGAATGGCTGGTAGACAGAACAGACAGGAAGAATGAGAAGTGAATTGTGAGGCAAAGCCAGAAAGGCCTATGAAAGCCAGATTTATGATTTGCTAAAGTGTTTAAGGACAACAAAGATGCATCAATTTATTCTTTTAATTTTTAAGTATATGCAGTTACCAGAATAAGATTTGAATTTTTTAAAAGTATTTATGAATGCATCATAAATATAATGGTTTAAAGAAGCCAAAGGATCTGCAAGCTAATTAAAGTGCTATGGCTGCACTGCAGGAGTTCCTGCTACTACATCTTGAAGGAAAGAAGATAGGTTTTTTTTGTTGTTGTTGTTGTTGTTGTTTTATTTGTTTGTTTTGTTCTGTTTTGTTTTTTGGAACAGGGGTTAGAACTGAGGCTTTGTGCATGAGAGACAGAATGTATTTTTCATGTGGAAAAAGTAGATGGAATTTCAATAGTAATTAGGAGCAAAATAATTATTTAACAGGAAGTGATGATGGATTGGAGAATGAAGACTACAAAGAATTGTAATGATATGATTCTGACTTTTGTAACTGAGTAGAATTAGTTGTCATTTTACTAAGACAGGAAATTCCAGAAAAGTACAGCTTTTGAAGATGGAACGAGTATGACTTTAGTTTAATCTAATCGAGTCTAATTTTCCATTGATCTATCAAGTGAATGATTCAAGTGGTCTTGTGATTATCAGTTTACAACTTGGAGTAGTTTATGGTAGTTGCATATGTGGCTAGAAAACATTAAAAAAAATAAGTAATTAGTTGACAACATAGAACTGTTACTAAAATTGTGTTTACAAGCCAAAGTAAGGCAATCATATATTTAAATCTAAAATAATTTTCTTGCAAATTAGTAAAGGCTTTATTTTGAAATTATTACTGATTTTTGATTTATAATTTAGAGGCATATTGAAATTTGCTGTAATAATTAAAATAAAATTGAGAAAAAATAAATAGTGGTATCTGAATGGAATATTTCTATACACTTACAGATTCAAATATATGTCAAAAATAGCCCACCACACATGAAAAGAACATTTTATTCATTTTCATGACAATTGAAGATTCAGATTTTGGAAGCATCAAAAGGAATTTTAATTGTTGAAGATACCATTGCTTATATAGTAGATTTTTAGATTGTGTAAAAAATACAGTTTGGAGTATTTATTATTATTCTGTAGGAACTGGCTTCTATATGAAGCAGATGATGAGTTTCAAATGATATCTCTGAAATAAGACTTCATCATTGTATAAAGTGTTCATTGTAACTTTGAGGAAACATGTAATAGAATAATCTTATAAAATAAGCACTAGGCATACCACAACCTTTAAGATGGAAGTCCTTAACTTTGAAGCACTTATTAGAGTGAGATATTATATATTTAAAGTGCCACAGAGTATTATGGGAAGAGCACAACATTCAGGGTCAAGTAGAATCCCATAGGAAAGTATGGTCCATTCTACTTGGAAGTGAAGGTTAGAGTTTTAAAAGGGTGGAAAACAATGTGCTCTTTCTTCAGATATAATTAAGTACAGCTTATTGATGACATGTAATCTCTTAAAGACCTGTGTCATATCTTTGCTTTTCCCTGAAGTCATTTAAAACTTGTTTTACTGAATTGTTCCAAGATAACATTAGATCTTCTTCACTAAAAATATGCTATCAAGGAAAAGAACATTTCACAGGCATTCACCACCAAATCTACGACGTTAACCTGACTCTACATTGCTGTCTCAACCAGTACACTGGTTTCCTTTCTAAGACGACAATAACTACCTACACTTTTTAACTATTTACTTCTTGACCATAACTTCATAAACAGTCCCTTATTTGTACTTTACCTACAATAAATTCCTTTCTATTATATTATATTCATCAACAGATACTTTTATTTGAATATCTTACAACTTCAAAAAATCTTAAATGCTGAATCCTTTCCAATTAATATAAACTTCATTGATTTCTCATGTAGATAGAATTTTTTGAATTAAGATTATGAAACAATTGAGTTTTTTTCTCCCTTTCTCCTTTGAGCTCATTAAGTAGTAATTCAGTTCCCATGACTCTTTGGAGATATGTTCTCCTCAGGATAGCTAATAGAGACTGGAAAATAATCTCTGTGAGGGGACTGAAATTCTCATTTTCCTCAAAAAATCAACAGCACTCGACACAATTGACCATTATCTTGTGCATTTGATTCAGACTATTGACTTAAAAACAACAACAACAACAACAACAACAACTATATATTGATAAGCTGAAAAGTGGTATTTCCAGGCCAAATCTTATTCCTTAACTCCTGAATAGTACCTCCTCAGTTACTTTCACTTGAATGTGGAAGAGACTACTTCAAATGTAATGTATAGGAAGTGAAACTCTAATTTTCCTATTGAAAACTCTTACTCTTGTGGTACTCAATCTTGATATTAAATCTTTGGAATCATCCTTGAATCTTCTTCACCATGTCTGCTATCCTATTTGTCAACAATAGTATTGTTTGTCCTACTGAAATTTATCTTTTTTCTGACCACTTCTCACCAACTCCACTGCTGTCATCTATGTCTATTTCTCTAAACTCATTTATTGGATATCAAATTTTATTGCCCAAGTGTGTTTAAAATTGCAAATATCAAACTATGGCTTCAGAATACAGTGGGAATTTATTCAGTTCTTGACCTGTTTAGACTGTTATAGCAAAATACAATGGACTGGATTATTTAAAAAACAAATTATTTATCATAGCACTGGAGGTTGGGAAGTACAAAATCAAGATTGAAAACCTTCTTCTGTACTTGCAGATGGCCATATGGTTGCTGTGCCTAGGAAGACAGAGAGAATGAAAAAGAAAACTCTCTATTGTCTTACAAGGACACTTATCCTGTGATTAGGAATCCACCTTTAAGGCCTAATTACCTCTCCAAGGTCCTACCTACAAATACTATATTAGGCTTCAACATATGAATTCTGGGAAGAAACAAGCATTCAGCTTATAGCACTTTTTATAGGGAAAAATAATGACATGGATAAGTACTGCTTATTTCCAGATAAACAAGTATTTTCTCCTCATATTATTTTATAAAAACTTGGAATTTATTTTCATCCAATGGTAATTCTGTGTATCTACAATGTGCTCAGCAACACATTCAGTAATTGTTATGCAAAATAAATGAAGAAGGCAAGTTATCATTGACCAAGTAGAACAGTCATCATGAGATTTCTAGTCAGAAAATGGATGCTATAATTGGAGAACATACTTTTAAATATATCTAGCAGACAGACTTGCACTCTGCATGCTGTTTACTCTAGACTTTACAGATACAATTATTAGATAAATACTTGCTTAATGCACTGGAAAAGCAAGGGCATCAGATAAAAAGCATCAATTTGTTAAATACTTTGGTTCCTAAAAAAAGACTCCAAAAACTTTTAAATGTGCCTCTGTTGTCTTGCTTCTTCAAGTGGTAGGGTACAAATCTCAAGAGTTTAGGGTATTATTCATAGTATCATAGGATTGGAATTCCATTGCCTCAATACAGGCAGTGGTAGAGGCTTTTATTTAATGCTATGGCAACATTCACCTAAAATCTGAGAAAAGCACTATTGAATGCTTATGGGTAAGGCCATCTGTCCATGCAAGTCTAAGGTTATTTTGTTATATTTACATCTATACATGGTGGACAATGAAAAATTAAAAGCAAAATTAATTTTTACCAATTCCTACCTACCTCTTCTCTATTGACTCCTTTGATCCTGCCCAGTAGCTATGATTGAGACTATAGTGAGATAACCAGGAGTTTCATAGCCAGGGGAGTAATTTAGTTTCCTTTGTGTTGGTATTTTGTTAAATACTATTTCTGATAATTTGATTATTTATTCCTGGGAAAATTATATAATGTTCCTACTGTGCCAAACAAGGAATAAATAATATGACGCCAAAAGTTGACACAATGAGTGTCTTTTTTGCATTAATATTAGCTTTACAAGAAGTAAGAGAGGCATAAGTGTCAGAAATAGAATCCTCAAAGAGGAAACTGATAAAGGGCAGAGATGCGGTGGGGGAGAGCAAAGGATACAGAGAGCTTACAAAGTTTCTGAGTACAGCAAATGTTTAACAGAATTATTCATTTTTGTACATTGGATCTTTCAGAGACCAGCACTGCAGATGGAGCTATTTTGAAGCACACAGAAAGTGGCAGAAATCAATAAAGGAAGGGAAGAATACTTTGAATGAAGATGGGACAGAAAGAAGAAAGAGATTTCTAAAAAGCCAACTCTAAATATACAGTGTTATAAGCTCCCCAATGAATATCTTGACACAAAATAATGCTCACTTCAAGTATTTTACTGTGAGTGGCTATTTACATGTATATATATATATATATATATATATATATATATATATATATATATATAAATTAGTAGTTACAGATATTAATTTAACCACACTAATTCTTTGCAACTACATCCTCTGTTGGGGAAATCACTACTGTTTTGATTGCCTTAAAATGGAGACACCTCAGTGTAATTGAGGTAAACAGAGGAAATTACTTTCTTTGCTATCATTGTCCATTCATCCATAGTTGTCATGAAATAAACACTTTCTGATAAATATCAAGTTAGTGCTGAATTTAGACCTTTTATTTTTGCCCTTGGATTGTTTATTAGATAGATTAAGATATTTTCTTTTCTCTTTGTTTTGTAAAACTAAATTATTATTTGTAAGTAGTAATTTATATGCATTTATTGTGCTGTCAAAATTTATTGTAAACTTTTTCCAAATGTTTGAAACTCAAGTTTTACATTGTTAGTTTGTATATCACACAGTTTTAATAACTCAAAAGAAGAAAATAAGAAATTCAAATGATAGAATCATAAAAAATATTAGACATTCAGACAATCACCTTTTTTGAGTTAATTTCCTTAGGTGTTATTAGGTAAAATAACTGCCAGGTTTATGGAAAATGCTTAGATTTGTTAGAAATTGGGAAGGGAAGAGCAAGTAAAATAATCTATAGAGAGCTTCTGCATGCTTTAGGGTAAAATTATTCTTTCAGTTGGACTTGATGAAATCCTTTGTTTTCTTAGAAGAGTATTAGGAATCTCTACTTCAATAAATAGGCTTAAAATTTTGTGAACTTCAAGGGCTCCTAACTTCTGTACCCACTATCTTCCACTGTGTATGTAATGGGCAGTCATTTCACCATGGATTATGACAAACACACAACATGAGAAAAGAGTGAATTTATTCCAATTAGATCAAGGAAAATATGACTATGACTTTTGGTGATCAGAGTGAGAATATTTATCTCCTAGCTGGTGGAAAATAAGCTTGCCCTTGCCATAACCTCCATTTTTCTTCCTCCCAATGTGGTCTCACAGAAGAACTAAAAATGAGTTATTTTGCAATCATCCACATAACCATTCAGCTTGATGGTTTTAAAACTTGAGATAATTGCAATTGATGTTTATATGTGTAGAGAGAAAACAATCTGGATGGACATGATCAATCTTTTTATTTTGAAAGTGTCAGAATAATGCTAGCACTTGAGAAGTGTATTATAAATATTAGCCTCTGCTATGAGCCTTATATAAAATGTTAAATTCAATGTTTTTTTTTAAGTTGATATAATCATAAAAGGTATAGTGTTAAATGTTTTAATGAATTACTGGATTAAATAAGGGACAGGTCAGTTCATAGCACCAAAATCCAGAATTTATAATACGCTTACATAGTGTGAGAATGTTTATTGAATATGCAGGCAATGCTTTTTAAATTTGACAACTAAATCTTTTATTCATAGCACATCTTGCAAGATGGATATTCCATGAAATGTAATTTGGGAAATTCCAGTTAGCTATTTTGAGGCTGCATTTTCTCAATCCTTCTTGTTTCTAACACTCCTCAGTTAATAGGAGATAATACAAGTCATTAAACATAAACTTACTCAAGTTTCCATCCAAAATTCAGTGAAATTACCTGAATTTGTATCAATTTCTTTTATTCTGTCTTACCTAAAATCAATAAGGCACTCCAAATTATGATGACTTGCAAAGATTCTTATTTCCTCATGATTCTCTTTCGTCTCAGTTATTTCATATCTTTAATATCTTGAATTTTGATAATTTTTCTCATTGTCATTTAAACACACACTTTCTTTATAAAATGTTAAAGTTGAAGTCCTTCCAGAAGATACTCTAACAAGATTTGTGCTTGTCCTCAAATATAAGAGTAGTCCCATATACAAGTAGTAAAAATGATTGCCATGAACCTCTGCCATGTGTCTAGGATCTCTGTAGGAGACCCCTGAATAAAATCAAATAAATAATAAAATCCAAAAAGTGATTTTATAGCATGGATTTTTTTTTTGCTGCTTTATACACAGGAATGATTTATTTTACACATTAGTCACAACATTTAGCCTGTAAAAATTAAAAACATTTCTTAATATGTCTCAAAGGCAGAATGAATTCCATAATGATGTTTTCACATTAACCAGTATGACAAAGCAGAAGAAATTTAAGACTATGATAACAATTCAAAATAAAATTTACAAAACAGGCACTTGGAAGTCAGCTACTGTGTAATTTTCACAGTTGATATTTGTACACATTTCATCAAAGGTTATCAACCAGTGAAGCCAATGTTCCTTTGATGCAGACTCACAAACAGGTTTAGGTTCCAAACACTGTGTTCTGGTTGTGATACATGCAAGACAGACCCTAAATAAGAAAAGTCTTCTGAAAGAAAAAGAAGAAAAACAAAAATCAGCCAGGAATGAAAGCATTTACAAGCATTTGAATAAGGCCTTTAAATATTAAGTCAGTGTTTTAAACCCCTTCATTCTCAGGTAAGGGATTAAGAGGCCGAGAGAGAGATCGTCTGCGAGGGTGAGGATACTGGAGGTTGGCAGTGTCAGCATCGCAAGAGGGCTCTAGCAGAGGAGGAGGAGGAGGAGGAGGAGGAAGGAGCTGGGCATAACTGGACCATCTCTATCCAGCCCGTGGGGAATCCAGAGGGGGAAAGAAATACCTGAAACAACGGAGACAGGAACAAAACACCAAAACAAAACAAAACAAAACAGGAAAAAAAAAAGAAAAGAAAAAACAAAACAGAAGAAAAGGAGAAAAGTATTAAATACAAAGAGAACCAAAGAGGAGAAAACACATGCTGGAAAAAAAAAGCTTTAGTATATTCATGCCAAACTAACAGAACATAATAGCACAAACCAAGACCCTTACTCAAATCAAGACTGCTTAAGCAATTATAGAAACTTGAAGGAAAGAAATACAATCTGTTAAAATATCAAAGAAATTATCAGTATGAATGTTACAAAGACATTAATTTTATAAATTTAAAACGTTGTCTAACCTCTCAGAAATATGTCTAATGCCATTCTGTAAACTGGCAATCTAATGTGCTTTCTCGCTGAGAGCAGTGCTCCATCTGTAGCAGCAGCAGGCACACGTTTTTTTAGTGCATACATGATACTGAAAACCAATTTGAATATACCTTCACATTGTATTTCTGGCTATTGCAACATACTTTTGAAGAAATACAATCATTAAATATACTTATTTTTCTGCAAAAACCTTAAAATAGCTACAGAATTTTGATATGTAAAAGGACTCAAAGAATTATTATGCCCTATTATCATTATTGCGCCACTGTATAACTTACCCGTAATACTTATGCATTTTAGCAAATGTAAAGATTTATAGCTATGTCATCAAGATCAGAGCCTTAGAGGACATGAACAAACTGAAACAGCAAACTAAAGGAAGTCCTGAGACATGGGATTTGTAAGTTAATTTGCATGCACACTTTTAGCAAAACTGTAACTGATTATATTTCCAAATTGTGTCTTGAAGGAAACTTTAAGCCATGAAATCACATCACAAAAATATACATGCACATATCAGAAACATTTAAGTCTTTAGTGAATATGAATTGGAAACATATAAAGCTGTTTCCATTTCCCACCAAATTATGAATGAAACAATACCAAACACTCCACTTGGCTACAAACTGTACAGTCAAATTACTTTCATCTTACTAATACTACTTTGCTAATTTCCTCATTTACTACTACTTTTTAAATATTACAAAGGAATGACAGTTGTATGAAATAATATCATTTATAAAGCAATTCTACAAAAGGTAAACAAATTAGCACTCAAAACAATCTTTATGAAAAATATTTATTCAATCTTCGAATTAAAATTATAAAAATTCATCATGTTTAGCTTATTTAGAAAACAAAAGAAATATATCTATATTCTCCAAATGGAATAAAATGGTATCTTCCCTCCTCCCAACCAGTTATAAGGATTCAACAATCCTTTTAATTTTCAAATCCAACTGAGTTTCAGCAACATTTCAAAAAATTGTTTTGGTGACAATGTCTCAACAAAAAGCCTCTCCATTTAAATCTCAAGAGTTTCAAATAGTGTCAATAAACTGACTATACAAAAAAAAAATGATATCAACTGCATTTCTAAAGGCCTTTGGGGCTGCGTTTAGTAGTAAGCAGGCTGCTGGTGTGTCCTGGGAGAGGTCAAACGGCGCTGGGAAAGGGGGAAAGGAGCTGGCGTTCCATTCCTGTGTGCATGCAACAAGCAGCAAAACAGCAGAGTTACTCCAGTTAGCTTGTACTCAGCTGTGCTTTCTGCTAGCAGAAGATCCATTTAATGAGTTTTGAAGACTTGGAATATTTGAACCTAGGGAAGGGTTTGAGTTTCCTTGCTGAGAACTCCCATTGACTGGGCTCCCATTACCTTTCAAGATGCCAGTGCACTTCCAGTTGTCCATATAATTAGCTTTCCACAGTCTTACACAGCCATCATCTCCTGAAGAGGCCAGCACTGTTCCAGTTATATTCCAACTCACTGGCCAGACCTGAGAATTATGATTATCTAACTGAGCCACTATATGGATTTCAAATTTTGTTGGCCCACCAGAGGAAGTAAGTTCTTTCCTCACAGGCTTTAATGTAAAAATTCTGACATCTTTGGTTGCTATTGCTAGAATATGAAAAGATCTTCCCAAGTTTGGAGCAAACGCAATATCATGTACAGGATCAGTGACTGTCATGAGAGTTTCGGCTTTTGCATATTTCCTGGTGTTTTCGTTGTACTCAAAAATCTGAACCTTGGCCATTGCATTTGGACTACTGTCATCGCTGCCTACAGCAATCATTGGGGAATGAGCACGGGAGCTTGAAGGGTTCCAAGAAATACAACTACAGCTTAGCTTACATGAGATCTCATGCTGCAGCGACCACTGGCTGAGATTCATAACATCTGGTGCCTCGTATATTCTTACTATACCATCTGCTGAACAGGTCGCTAACATAAGACCCATATGTTTAGGAGCAAACTTCACATCAGTAACCGATGTTCTGCTGTCCACTAGAGTTGTCCTCTTCACCCAGTGACTCTGTCCTCGCAGTTTGTCATTGGATTCTCCTACTATTTCTTCCCATACAGCAGCTGTTCGGTCAAAAGAACAGGAAGCCAAAACCTGTCCAAATTCAGGATGGGCCCATATCACACGCCACACGGATCCACTATGTGTTTTCCAGCTAGCAGTACAATGCCAATCTCCACTTTCACTTTTATCCCAGACCTTGACGCTCTAGTCGCTGGTGCAGGTGGCCATCCGCCGTCTGTGGAAGTCGAAAGAGACATCGTGTATGAGATCCTTGTGGTCCACCGCGATGCTGCGGGCCACAAACATGGCTTCCGACGACGCGCCTCCTCTGCCAGCCCCTCCCGCCTCCGAAGAGGGCGACGGCGGCGGCGGCAGCCGCATGGATTTTTTTTAATGTATCCTTTCCAGAAACATTTGGAGTGCTAAATGCTCCCATTGAAAAAATAATTTCATTTAAAAAATGAAAGGGGTAGAAGATTCTCTTTAGAGAGAAGGACTTCAATGGGACTGTGGAAGAGTCTGAGAGGTATCACAAATCTCTGAAACAAGTAGTGAGAGATTTGTGAGAGACTTGTTATTATTCTGACTTCTAGTTTGCCTAAATATTTTCTCTGTTCCTGTAACTCTACCTAGTAGTTTCTGACTCCCCTGACTTGTAGCCACATACTTTCATTTAAGCTATTGTAGTGTGGCAGGTAGTTAAGTACAATATTTTCAAGCCTTACCAAACATCCCCACACAATTCTCTCTTTTTTTCACCTCTTTATTTCCTCTCTCTAAGCCAGATTCAGTGAGTGATGTAATTGTGAAATAAAAGAGCTCATTTGTGTAATTCAATCGCTATGTGGAATATGACCTTCAGGATAACTACTTTGAACCTTGAATGAGCACAAAATAAGAGATTTCACTTATGCTGAATCACACCTTTGAAAACTTATGGTTGTTTCTTCCTTGTGTATTAATGAGGGGTAATTTCTGCCTATCATATTTGGAGAGCATTAGAATTATAGGGATGAGATTCCTTGGAAAATCTGTGGTAATGGAAGATCCTGCTATATCCTGGAAATAAATCCTTAGTCAAGAAATTTTCAGTTATATGGATGTATTTGTTTACATGAATCAGATGTGAACTATAGAAAAGAAAGAGCTGAGCTTTTTTTATATTTTCATTTTAATGGTAACTGTCTATTTTATTCTCTTCACTTTCATCTTTTTTTTTCTTTTAACCTGGAAGGGTCTGGAATATTATTAACTACCAAGTATGGAAAGGAATAACTAAGAGTTTGATGGACTAAACTCCATAGCAAAGTAATAAGCAACAGGAGAATTTAGCTTGGGTTGTAGGGCTAGAAATATTAAAATGAGTTCAGAGCTTTAATAATTACAAAGAACTGAACATTCCGAAATCTGTATGTGAAGAGAGGTCACGTTTTTGATATTTGTTAACTTTCAGCAATTTCATTAACTGTGTACCTACCTTTGTGTGTCAGAGAAGTTTATCTCTTTTCATATAAAAGACTGAGAGAGGTGGTGTGTGGGCTCTGTAATATTTCTTGACCCATCTACTCTAGAAATTTAATGTATTATGTATGTTTACTCCATTCCTGAACTAGAAGCAATGGATGGGGTAACCTCATTTCAGAGGTTGAACACATGAAACTCATTCTAGCAATGGTTAAAATCAAGAATATGGTCAAACCAACTGCTAGGGGGCTGAGAAATAATTTTTATCATGCATGGCCTTTTGCTAAGATAAGACTGCCTATTGTTTTTTATCCTACATATATTGCTAACCTCAAACTTTTGGAGGAAAGACAAGCCAACAGCAGTAATGCTAGACTTTCAAGGCCTAGAATCTCATTTCACATAATGATGAAAATTTATATAAATAGTTCACAAAATAATTATGATTAAAAATAACCCTGTTATTATAAAAATGTGCAAACAAGAACTAACTATAGAAGCCATAACCATAACTAAGGTGAGGCCTTTAGCTGACCTGGAAAATTTGCCAAATGATTTTAATCTGGATCAAAATTAGAATTTAATAAATATCATGTCATTTTCATGACTCCATTATATATTATGAAAGAAAAAGGTTCTAAGAAAAATTCAGTAGAGAAATTGGCCCATGATGATATTTAACTAAACAATGTAGGCTGGGAAATAATAGAATTACTAGGATACTAGAATGTGACCAAACTGAAAATTGTTTCTATTCTATATTTGGAGGATGGGCTAATAAGGTAATCTAGATTAAGATTTTTCCTCCCTATACATTATTTATGTGGTATTGATAATTACACGTTTTCTAATTAAATACTTTTCTGAATTTTTGATAATCAGTTGAGGGGGTCATAGTAAAGCTAGATGCAACAGAAAGATTCAACAATAATTTTGTCCCTTAAAAAGATAGAAAATATTTCTCTTTCATGTTCTTGTCCAAGGTCATTTATACAATTGGCTAACAGCTCTTCTCCATAGAAAGATAACTCTGTTCTGCATGTCCTCCATCTTCTAATGCTGTTTAATATTTGAGGCCAGTTTATTTTCTGATCATAATCTGGTATATTTAATTTATTCAGTAACTATTTTTATCTTTAGATTCCATAATTTAATTCGTTTTTAAGAAATGGATTTTGGAGTTAAAACAGGGAGTTTTAACAACAAAAAAAAATGAAACAAGCAGTTTAGAAGCTAAAATAGCCTTCTGACAAAACACAATTGGTATACAATATAGTGGGTACATATGCAAATTTAGAGACAGTGTGCCTGGTGGAAATAACCAGCTTTGTTATTTACTTTCTGGGAAAAGTGAAGCAAGTTATTTAATCTCCTTGTGCTTATTCATTCATCTCAAAAATGGAATTACAAAATAAATATTTAAAAAATGGAAGTACAATCATACCAACGTCCTTAGTAAGATGGACTTAAGGAGCCTAGAATAGCAGTAAAGCCACAGACTTCACCAAGTAGTATTGAATATCACTCACTATAATTTATGAGCACCTTGGGAGGAGTTAAGGAATGGGCTAAGGTACACTATCACTTTTTCTTTTTTTGTCACCAATGTTTCATTTCTACCCAAAGTGCCTGGCATTTATCAGTTGCTGAAGGGTTTGTTGAATTAATAAACCTTAGAGAATTCTATCAAGTTGTCTTTATTGTTTACTTACTTTTTAATGCAAACAGTCTAATATGTAGAGTATGGTTTGATGTAATTAATACAGTAAATTTTTTTGTTACTTAACATATCAGGATGGATCTGACTGAATTTGAATGCTGGATCTGTCACACCCTAAGGTTTATTTTACTTCTCTGAGATTCAAAACTGATCAATAAAAATATGATTAATGATACCTTACAAATTTTTTTGTCAGATCAAGTAAGATGATACACACTTGAAGTGCTTAATAGAATGATGATAAGTGGGTTTGGAGTATTATTATTACTGCCCTTATTATTATTTACCATTTGGAGGATGATTAAAAATTTAGGGATATTCTATTCTGTAATTAAATTAACATTCAGTAGGCCTACACGATTCCCTTGTTGACTTGTCTTTCATTAACTTTTCAAATGCTTGTTTCCTTAGTAGATATGTTTCATAGGATTTTATATTCCATCTGTTCTCACTAGTATATGCCTGCAATGAATGCTGGCTGGTGATTCATCCTAGTGATTTAGACAGTGTTCTTTGGGTGTAAAATGTAGTAAAATTCTTTCTCTGTGATCATTTCTCGTGTCTTCCTTCCTTGTAGCATGTATCATTTAACAGGGATGCTATTCAGTAACTTCTCAGAGGCATGGTCTCCATCACATATTCTTCATTTTAATGAGTTTTTTGGTGGACACAACATCTTTATTTTATTTTTATGTGGTGCTGAGGATCAAACCCAGCACCCTGCACATGCTAGGTGAGCGTGCTACTGCTTGAGCCACATCCCCAGCCCCTAGAATAGTTCTTGCAGACATTTGTTCATTGATTCTGTACTCATGGTTGCTAACAAAGGTCTTCACAAATTCTTTATGTGTATTGTCCTTTTGTTAATTCTATCACTAACAAAGGACAAGGAAGTAAACTTTGGTTCCATTGTCATTATTGAATAAATTTTTCTCATGGACACAATTTGTTTGGAGAGATAGCTGTCTGTTATTGAATGGTCTTTCTTCAGTCTCATTTTGAACATGCTCTAGCTTTAATAAGGTCAGGTATACCTTAGCCTCCTATACTCTTTTAAATCATGGAATGATCATTCCAAGTGTCTATCATTCACATAACCAACCAATACTGATTAACCAATTCAAGGATATTGACATGTGCTATGAGCTCAAAATGATTGAAAAAGTAGGCTTTGATTTCTATTCTCCTGGAATTAATACACTAGTTGTAGAGATGACTGAATCTGAATAAAATGATTATATGTGGCTGAAGCATTTGGAATATATATTAGAATGCTCTTAAGTATTAAATTTTGGAAAAGGGGAAGGCAGAGGTGTACATTTCATCCAGAATATTTATTGATTTGACTTTTGAAGTTTGCAAATGTCCATTACTTTATTGTCAGTCACTGAATTTAAGAAGACAGTTCATAACCAAGAAATAGAAATTACTTATGTTAAAGATATAGGCTCACTCTTTCTCATAGTTTCTACTGAAACAATGCCCGAATGTAAAAAGTAAAATATCGCACTAAATCAAGAGAAGCTCACATTTCATGAGGATTTATTAACTTTTAGATTTTAGGAATGTAAAAATCTTTACATTTCTGTAGTTTATTAACATTTAGAAGTTATTGCCACATATGCTCAGGCCTAATACTCCCAAAATGACCTTTTCCTTCAAATTAGTATTTTAGTCTAAGGAATAATTTTAAAAACATAGTTTAACCTACAGAATGTTTTATACATGCAGATTATTTTCTTACATATGTTTCCTTATTCAGAATATCATTACCATTAACAGAGAAATTTGAAATTCCATCTCCAAAATGTATAATTAGGGGCAAATTGTTTAAAATCTTATAAATTTTAAATCACAAGAATTTATGTAAATTGTTATTTTGGTAATATTGTATTTCAAAATAATTTAGAATCATTTCTCTTAAGATTATGGTTTGCTTTATGACCCATGACATTTTTGAAAGTTTATGGAGCAAATCATAGTCCTGTAATATCATACACAGTCTGTTTTCCTATCTACCTTAAGTTATTAGGATGCTTACTAGGTTGAGTTTTTTTTGGAAATAGTTGACACATACAGTTATTCACTTTGTTTAGATCCCCCTCAGGAGAGAGAACCAATATCTTTAGGTCAAGTGAGTGATTGGCTGACTGAACAGCTTCTGGGCATATATTAAACAAGTTTTAGTATAAAGCATTACTTTGGTGTTTGCTTCCAGGTTTTAGGGGAGATCCTTATGGACTATCCAGCATGTAGGATGAAAATGAACATCTCCTCTCTTCTGAATGAACATATGTCTAAAGATTGCTCCTGGCTGAGTCTGCTCAATATTTGTGAGATATTATAGGTAGATAACTCATCTTTTTTTTAGTTCCTTTTGAAAACCTGCTTTAATTTGTTCCAATGAATTTCAGTGGTATTGAGTTTTTCAGATCTTTCAAGTTTATTTCAGTTGTAATCATTTTAAAGAATATTTTTAAAAATAATACAGTGAAGTGATCAAGCCACATATTACAAAACTAACATATCATTTCTTTGAATCCTCAATGTTTCTTCTATGAGCTGTGTGCTCAGATAATCTCTATGTTGCTCTTCAACTGTGGAATATAGATAATAAGAATATCAATCACAGAATAATAAAGAAAAGTTAATGAATACATGAATGATTTGGTCAGATTTTTTTTTTCTGCTGTGACCAAAAGACCTGACAAGAACAATTAGAGGAGAAAAAGTTTATTTGGGGGCTCACTGTTTCAGAAATCTCAGTCATAGAGATCCAGCTCCAGTACTTGGAGTTTGAAGTGAGGCAGAGCAACATGGCAGAAAAATGTGGCCGAGAAATGCAGGTCAAAACTTGACCACCAAGAAGCTCTATTTAACAAGGACAAAGTATAAACCCCAAGGACACTCCCCCAAAGACCTCCTCCAGTCACACCCACCTGTGTACAGTTATTATCCAATTAATTTGTACAGGGTATTAATGCACTGATTAACTTAAAACATTCATAACCCAATCATTTCACCACTAAATCCTTTTGCATTGACTCACACATGAACTTTTGGAGGACACCTCACATTTGTGTTAGAGTCTGTAAACAAGTCAGGATGGCACCTGGCATTTTGCCAGAGAAATGTTAGGGTCTGTAAACAAGTCTGGATGGCGCCTGACAAAATGCCAGGGGGAATAGTTTATGAAGTAAGGCCAGCAAGCCATTAAGTGTAAAAATTCCTTATTGGTTGACTGCTGTATCGAGTTTATGGTAATTAGATAAGCTGTGTGGAATGTATACATACTGCTTCTGTCCTACAATAAACGGCTTCCACTCCTGCTGTATCAATCTACACAAGTTGTTCGTCACCCCCCCCACCCCCCGGGTTAGTTTGCTGAAGCCAAACTACAGCAATTTGAACCATAATAGAGGACAAAAAATATTTAGTGCAATGCCTGATACATAAGATCAGTCAGCAATCAATAAGTTTATTGAACTGACACTCTGGCTTCATGATAGACAATTCTTCTGGCTCTTTTGAGTTTGGTGTTCCCTATCAATGTCCATGTTTCTCTGATCTGCTTCACATTCATCACCATCATGTTGTAGGATGCTAAAAACTGTATACTGCACCACAGACTTTCTTATGTTTTAGTTTTCCATGGTGTTTAAGCAATAGAAAATAACATATGGAGCTAAGAAGGCAAAAGAAAGGAAAGGTCAAGTACTCTTTCTCTTCTTGGCATGGGTGTAGAGTTAGACAAATCTCCCATACTGGGAAACTAATTCCACCTGTGCTCCTGACACACTGCTTCTCTCATTCTTTTGGTATTATGAATGGAAAGTCTCACTCTCATTGGCTATTGGGTGTTTCACTCTCCCTTGTTGATTCCCTTAACTTTGTCCATTCTTATACATAATCAATTTCAGTTTAACACATTCAACATACCAAGCATTCCATCTTTCTTTATAATGAGTTAAATATAACAAAATATGTCATTAAGCACTCACTTGAGTGTGACCACTAAATGACCACTGAAAAATTTCAACTCTGCATTCACGAAGCACCTACCTTTCATTTATTTGTATGTCCTAAGATTGTTGAGAAATATAAGGATAGTCATGAAATGCCAGAAATAAGTATCTCCTTATTCATGAATGATGGATGCTTTGATTCCCTTCCTCAATATGCAGTGGAGGAAATGGGTCTTCTGCAACCTGTTTCTATATAACAACCCACTTCAATGCTTAGTGGAATAAAACAAAACTATTTCACTGGGCTCACCATTTCATGTCTTAGCAATGGTGAGTAACTGTTAATGTTTAGATGTGTTGTTGTCCTCTAGAAGCTCATGTGTAAGATAATCCAAGAAGTTTTAATCCAATTTACCCCAATCAATGATTTAATCCCCTGGTATGGATTAATTGAGTGATAACTGAAGTGGTAGAGTGTGCCTGGAGGAGGTGGGATTTGGGGGCATGGCTTTGGGTTGTATATTTGTATCTGGCAAGTGGACACCTCTCTCTCTCTCTGCTTCCTGATCATCATGTGAGCTGTTTCCCTCTGACACATTCTTCTGCATCATTTCCTACCTTACCTTGAGCCTTGAGGAATGGAGGCAGCTTTCTATGGACTAAGACCTCTGAAATCCTTTATCACAGCAGCAAAAAAACTGACTAAAACAGTGACTCTTTTCATATTGACCTAACTAATCTGATCACAGTTCTTGAGTTTTAGGTTGGATAACTCCAAGTTCTATTCACAGTAGTATGATTTATTATGCTGCTGGATGCTTATCAGACCTGTTCATGTGGTAGAGGACTAATTCTTAAGGCAATAGAAAAAGCTGCAAGTCCTTTTGAGCTATGGGGTCAGAATTTATGCAAATCATTTCTTCCATAATCAGCTAAAATAAAGACAACCAGCCTAGATTCGAGGAATGGATGGGAGGAGTTACAGAGAAAATTCCATAAATTCACTGTATCCATATAAAAGGCTATATAGTTCAGTAGCAACCATATTTTATTTGAATGGTTATAACAGCTTTTTAAAACATTTTGTTAGTTATTGTTTTAACTATACATATTTATGGGGTACAGAGTCAAAATTTATAACAAGTATAGAGTATGTAATGATCAAGCAAATAGAAGTTAACAATTCTGTCTTCTTAAACTTTTTTTAAAATTTTGTAACTATTAATTGTACACATGAAGTGCAGTATTATATTGCAATACATGTATATAGTATGCAATTATCAAGTTACTATATCCATTTCCTCATTATTGTTTTGTGTTTGAGCTTCTGAGCACCTCTCTTCTAACTCTTCATAAAACATGTGATAATGGAATGTGAACTATAGTCATTCCATTGTGCAGAAAGTCAATATAATTTACTCCTTCTAATTTTGATTTGATACTAGTTAACAAAACTCTGGCTATCTCTTCCTCCTCCACCTTCCATAATTCTTTATAATCACTATTCTTCACTAAAATTTACATTTTTTAATATTCATATGTGAGAGGAAACATGTGGCATTTATCTTTCTGGGTCTTCCTATTCATTTAATACAATGTCCTCTAGTTTCACCCATTTTGCTGCCAATGATAGGATTTTATTCATTCTTTGGGTCTGAATAATATTTCATTGTACATATATGAACACAATCTATTTATCCATTCACATATGAACACAATTTATTTATCCATTCATCCACTGAGGGATATTCAGGTTGATTCCATTTCTTAGATATTGTGAATAGTACATGAATAATAAAATATAATCCAATGAAAAGCAGGGAAAATATTTGCAAAGACACTTCTCAAAAGAAATTCATAAGTCTACATCATTAACAATCAGGTAAAATGTAAACCAATACCACAATGAAATATCATCTCAGCCCAGGAAGAAGGGTTGTTTTCAAAAAACACAAATAATAACAATAATCATAAATGCTGGTTAGAATGTGAAAAAAGTTGAATCATTGTACACTTTTTGAGAATGTAAATTAGTGAACATATTGTGAAGAAACATACATTGCCTCCAAAACTAAGGGAAAAAATGATCTACTATATGATCCAGGTTTCTACTCCAAGGTACATGGCAAAAGGACATAGCAGCATATACAGGAGAAGGCTGGACACCTACGCTTCACAATAATCTTTGTCAGTTTTATTCTGTTTTTGCAGCTACTTAAGCTTTCTTCTATCACAATGTATTGCTAAGCCTTGTATTTATAAGCATATTTGTCCTGCAAGATGATCAGTGCCATCAGAACACATAAGAGCTTTCATATTAACATATTGTTTCTTAAATCATTGACATCTTGATTCTCCATGTATTATAACTTAACTCATTTCTATGATTCATTTTCCTCTACTTGGGATCTAATTTTAAATTACATTTTAATGCAGTAGTCTACTTTTCTTCCAAAATTGAAGTAGTATAAGGATAACTTTTTTTCATTTTTTTCCTCAAAGAAGACTTCTACTTGAAAATACAACTTCCCTATGAGATTTATAACATGTTTTTAAGCTTGGGGGTTTCTTTTTTGATCATTTATTTTTACTGCTTTTACTGCTTTTACCTTCATAGAAATTAGTAAAAAGAGCTTTTCTATTAAAAATGAGCAGAAATTTGATTTAATCTTAAATTCATATCCATATCCCAATTCACAAATGTGTTTTTTGCTGCATATGCAGAAATTTATCAAACATAGTTGCCTAAAATAAAGGACATATTTGTTTTTCTTCTGCTATATTATTTTATTTGTAGGTTTCTGTTGCCTGGTGGCATGCATAGTTATTCTTAAATGGAAGATTAATATAGGTTTTTAGAAAATAAATGGAACATGCTTTAATCTGCTGAAAATAAAAACAAATCATACTAATTAATTAATTTGTCATGTATGTACCAAGAGCAAGCAGTTTAGACCTATTGGTTCCAACTGAATTAAAGCAGATTTTTAAATAAAAACTTTTAGAAATTCAGATCACTTGTCCACTTAACATATATTTGCACTTAAATATCTTTTAACATTGTTTCTAAATTATTTGTTATTCAGTGAACAAAACTAATGGTTATTGCATTGAAGTTTTAATGAACAAAGGTTGGGAATATTTAATATAATTTCATGATAATAACTATGAGAGTAGATTAATAATGAAAAATGCAAAATGCAATCTTTCATTATAGCTGGAAGGTTAAGGAATTAATTTTACAGCCCATGAAATGGAAATAACTTCCCAACTATTTTATTAACTAGTACTTAGATCGGTATAATCAACTCTTTTATTCAGAGCATGTCTATTCTTTTATTTCATGGCACTAGATCAGCACTTCCATCATTATATTAAGTTAATATAATTTAATAAATAACATCCAAGTGAGATCGAGATCATATTACATGATTATTTCTTGATAAGATTCTGTATTTCATTAAGCAAATATAGAAACAGTTCTGAAACTAAAACAGAGTGAATCTGCTAGCTACATTTTTAACAAGTTGGGCAGTGTACTAGCATATTGCCATAAATACAGGAAATGACATTTGCCATGAAAATTGAATACTGAAACTACTCTAAGCTTTCTAAATAGACCTTTCACATTGAATGGTGACCTACAATTCAAAATTTTTTTGTATGAAAATTAAAATGTGAATATACAAACATACACAAGTAATATGTTTGAATAACTCAAGCCTTATTCAAAATATATGTTATTGTTGGATCACAGTTGTCTTGATTTAATTGAATATCATTTCAAGAAAAAAAGCAAAAAGCAAAAAGAAAAAGACACAATATTGTGTTCATTGGGAAAAGGAAAAGTTGGCAATGCTCATTCCTCCATTCTTTCATCTGCATTCAAATATAATATCCTCTGCTGCTTCATTGTCTTCTGTAATGAGTGTAGCTCAACACAGGTGTGATTTTCAATGTTCTTGCTTGGAATTAGCCTTAATTGATGCTAAGCTCCACCTTCATTTCATTGGCCCACAGAAAAATTTCAAAGTGGTCTTTCAAAACTGCAAAGCATCACATCGAAATTCAAGATCTATATTCTTACTTCTGAATTGAGAATTTTGCACTTTAAAGTGCACTCTCTTCTCCATGACATGAAAGAATTCAAACCAAACTTCCCAATGTTACCTATCTTCAAGGTGTAAATACAAAATTAGCTAATTAATTTTATTTACGTAATACTAAATTTAAATATGTCTTAGCTTTAAAAAATGTAGACTTATATCTAGGCTGAACAACTAACTCCATATGACTTATTTTCCAAGGCAAAATAATTTTATAGAAAGTTTATGGGAATTTCTCCAATTATGAGTTCATTTTTCCATCTAAGGGTCATACTTGACAGAAATCCTCTATCATACAGCATTGTAGTTTTACACTTAAGTTATTTTGGGGACTTATTGACTAACATTTTGCCATGTTTATTAAAATTATTAAAAGTAAATTGTTAAAGCACCATATTCTTTCTACATAGTATAGATGGTTTAAGTTCATTTTTTTGTTATAATAATATACCTCACTAGATAATATAAAAAAGAAGATTTATTAGGGTCACAGTTGTGGAGTCTGAAATTTGGATATTGGTTAGCATCATAGGTTCAGCATCTGGTAAAGTCCTATCGATGGATGGAATCACAGTGACAGAAACACCTGTGAAAGAGAGGGATGAAATGGCTTGACAGGAAACCAAAGAGAGGAGAGTGACCATTCTTGTTATTTAAAATCAATGCTCTCCTGAGAACTAACTAGGATTCTATGAGAAGCCTATGATTCTATGAAAGCCTAATGGTCTTCTTACAGGTTCCACCACATCTTAACATTGCACCTTTGGGACCAAACCACCCCAACACATGAACTCCTGGGAGGCAAACAACATCCAAACCATATCAAGAGATTAAATATGTTGTTCTTTAGTATGCACTTTGACAAATGTTACCATTGTTCTACTCAGTGTATTTTTCACCTTCAAGCTATTCAAGGATGGTAATAAAATATTCATTCAGTTTTTTTTCAATGTAAGTTCATGACTGGTTTTTGTTTTATGTAGTATATTAAGCTGATAGCTTTATAATACTGCAGAGTCATATTCTGCAGTTTTAAGTTATCTTTGGATATTTATTATTAGGTACTAAATAACTGTAGATTAATGTTTTATCCTTATCTAGAAGTGATTATCGTTCTTTGTATATCAAACTTGTTTGTGTCATCTCACTCCAGTAAGAAAGACAGCTATTATGAAGATAACAATAAATGTTGGTGAGGATGTGGGGAAAAAGGTACACTCATACACTGCTGGTGGAACTGCAAATTGCTGCGGCCAATATGGAAAGCAGTAGGGAGATTTCTTGAAAAACTGAGAATGGAACCACCATTTGACCCAGCTATCCTACTCCTCGGTCTATACCTAAAGGACTTAAAAACAGCATACTACAGGGACACAGCCACATCAATTTTTATAGCAGCACAATTCACAATAGCTAAATTATGGAACGAACTAGATTCCTTTCAATAGATGAATGAATAAAAAATTTGTCATATATACACAATGGAATATCACTCAGCAATACAAGAGAATAAAATCATGGCATTTGCAGGTAAATGGATGGAGTTCGAGAAGATAATGCTAACTGAGGTTAGCCAATTCCCAAAACCAAATGCCAAATGTTTTCTTTGATATAAAGAGGCTGATTCATAATGGGATAGGAATAGGAGCATGGGAAGAATAGAAGAACTCTAGATAGGGCAGACAGGTTGGAAGGGAAGGAAGAGGGCATGGGGTAATTAATGATGGTGGAATTATTATCCAAAGTACATGTTTGAAGATACAAATTGGTGTGAATATACTATATACACAACCAGAGATATGAAAAATTGAACTCTATATATGTAATAAAAATGGTAATGCATACTGCTATTATATATATAAAAGTACTAGAGGTTATTTATTCTCACCAATCAAGGAATTAAATCCTTGAGATATGTAATAAATCTATGGAGGGTCACACTAATGAAATGATTGAATCAGATATTTTTTCCTGTTAAAATAGTGTTTATTATGATCAAGTAGGCTTTTTCTGTAATAACAATTATACCTTTTCAGAACAATGGATATTCAAAAAATGTTGACTAGATGATTTAGTGAGCTTAGAATTGAATAAAAACTAATTCAAGCAAAATTCATATAAAATTAACATAAAATTTACATAAAGTTAATAAGTTGAGTTAGTAGGATAGCATTCTTTAAACAAATTTAAGCTATTTTATCAAAAGATGAAAACCAAATTTTAATTAATTGTTTTGTTATTTCTGCCAATTAAGGTCCAATAAAATAAATATCTTATTTATGGATATTAAAAGTCAATAAAATATATATTTTTTTACTTAGAAAAAAAGTAACTAGAGATGTGTCCTGGTGGAAGAATACTTGCCTAACATTTATAAGGGGTCCAATTCCCATTCCCTCAATGAACAAATAAGAAACTTAAAGGTCCAATGTTTTCCCTCATATGCAGAAGCTAGAGTAAAATTAAGGATAGAGGAAGGGAAGGATAGAATAACATAAAGAATCCATCAAATATAAATAAATAGACAGGTGAAAGGAAGTAGAGGAAGGAGAAATAGAGTAGAGGAAGGAGAAGGGGGGAGAAAGAGACAGAAAAAGGGGAGGGAAAATTAAATTGAACTGAAATTGATTTCCACTTTTGTATGAGTTTTTCAGAAGGAACTCAACTACTATGTATAAATGTAAAGCTCTAATCAAATTAGCAAAAGAAAGTAAAACATGAATCACAGTTTCTTTGCTAATGTATTTAGCAATTTATTCATTATGAAATTAGATTTTGATCAATTTTATGATTAAGAAAATCATTAAGAGACATTAACTCTTAAGTGTTATGAAGATAGGGATAAAAAACAATGAAGCATATATATTTTATGTGTTTATAAGAGTTACAGAAATATTAAAATTGCATTTAGCCTTATCATATTATCATTTTGAGAAATCAAAATTTGATTGTAACCTAAGTGTTATGATCTTCTGCTGGATCAGTTGGTCCCTTATCCAAAGTGTGACTTGGATATGTAGACTAAGGACACTATATTCATACCCAAAGAGCATGAATAGGTTTTAAGATCTCAGGGAGAACCCAGCAGTCTTCCCAAGCTGGTCCCAGCTGGACAGAGAGAGCAAGGCAAAGGGAAGGACCTGGGCTTTTATCCTGGCTAAAGCAGGTCTGGGGAGATTTTGTTCTTCTGGTAGGACTTGTGTGGTTTCAATTCCCTGCTTGCCCATGATGAGAGAAATTCCAGGCTTTCTTAACAACTTGCTCAGAAATAGCTTCAAAGTCTAGAGTGACAGTGTCACTTAAAGACTATCAGTAATTGAATGTCAAAAAATGAAGTCAGATTCTTCAGTACATTGTGACATTGTTATAGTATTAAAATTAACAAAGAATTCAACCCAGAAAGTTTAACCAGTTTAAATTTTCTTTTTTTTTTAGAGAGAGAGAGAGAGAGATAGAGAGAGAGAGGGAAAGGATTTTAATTTTTTTTTTTTTTTTTTTTTTTTTTTTTTTTTTTTTTTTTTTAGTTTTCGGCGGACACAACATCTTTGTTTGTATGTGGTGCTAAGGATCCAACCCGGGCCTCATGCATGCCAGGTGAGCACGCTACCACTTGAGCCACATCCCCAGCCCTTAAATTTTCTTATCATATTTTTTTTAATTCAAAGGTGACTCAGATTTTTACAAATATAGTAACCTACAACCAATTATATTTTAAATATATAACATAATGATGAAAGATATGTGAAGCAAAAAATATACTTTTTGTTGGTTAATCTTCATATTTTTTCTAAGCCCTAATTACTATACACACACATATATGTGTGTGTATATACACATAAAATACAACTTTAATTTTAGCTAATTGTGTTTATTCTCACATGATTTTTTATAATACTAGCATTTAATAAAGATTTATAAAATTATTGAATATTGGTCTGGAGGTGTTGCTCAGTTGTAGAGCGCTTGCCTAGCATGTGTGATGCACTGGGTTTGATTCTCAGCAACACCTACCAAAAATAAATAAAATTTAAAAATTCATCAACAATGAATAAAAATATTTTTTTAAAAAAATTATTAAATAAATTACTCATTCAATTGTTAAGACTCTATCAATGAAATTTCATGTTTGGGACAAAGGATTTTGAAATGTTGAGTACTGAAAAGTAGTATTATATTAATATGATAAAAATAAATAGGAGAAAAACAAATCTGAATATTTACATTTCTCTCCCAAGTATATTTACCTGTAAATATAGTTCCTTATAATTTCTACATATGAGGGTTTTTAATAAGAATAATGTATTGTATTGAAAATAATTAAAATATTGAGATTTTTATTGGTAATAGCATTCATTACATTTTTAAAAATTCTTGTTAATTTTATGTAATAGAATTTACAAAGTTAAATGCCTAGTACTTACCAAGAGCAAGCAAATAACATAAATTATGAAATAGTGTGTGTAAATAATATCAAAGAAATTTCTAGTCATTAAAGAATTAAAATAAATTCTTTACAATTGAAACTTCAGGGTAGCCAATATAGTCAGAGCAAAAAGATCCAATAACTGTCAAGGAATTATTCAGTTAAAATGTGATGGAATTTCTACAGAAAAAATAAGCAATAACATCATCTTAAATATGTGAAGTGTGAATTATATTACTCAGGTTGAAAATCTGAAATCTTCAACATTTTTGAGTGTTGAAAATTTCATATTTATAGCATTTTGGATTTAAAATTTTTGGATTAGGGACACTTAAACAGCAAAATTTATGTAGATATTGCAAAATTGGAAAAACTTCAAAATCTTAAAAACTTTTTGCTTCAACTATTTTCAACTATTTTAGGGAATACTCCACCTATATTAAGTCAAGAGGAGAAACAAAGAAAGAAAACAGAAACTGCTGGTATGGGAGTTGGGGCTCAGTATTCCAGCCCTGAAGAAGAGATAGATGATGGGAGTCCCCAAGCTGATCGTGGGAATTGATAGCAGGATGAAAACAGCACCAGCATGAAAGACCACTGTCCTTCTCAGATTGGAGTAGGTAGGTCAACTAAGGATATATACTTCAAGAATGTGTATACTTCTTTGTACCTGAAATGCTAGAGAGGAGGTAAAATAAATGACATAGGATTTGGTATGGAATTAGTACTAAGAACACACAGAAAACAAAACGAACTACAACAGAGAAACCCTAAATTTTAGCATAGATAATTATAGTTCACTGAAATTTATTATCATGAAAAAAAAGTTTCTTATTTATGAAAAATAATTTATTTGTTAGAAATAATGAGAAAATAATGTATCTAAAGAAAAGTTTCAGAGAAATTAACTAGAAATTTATAGTTCCTTGTGTGGGACATGCATATAGAAAAAAATGCTTAACCTCATTAGTAGATTCTTCAAGAAAATATAAAATAAGTGATTTATAGATAAAGTGTCCTAAATTTTAGTGCTAGAAACAATATGGTAACTTATACTTTTTAACATGTTTATGTTAACAAGATTCTATTTTAAAAAAAGACTGTAAATGAGATGAGGCCTAGTATTTCCAAGGTGCTATTTTGTCCACATAGACTTTAAATTTCAACAGCTGATGTTTCTACTTCATATAAGTGATTGCCCCAAATTGTTTTTTTAAAAATAAAATATGTATTTTCCTTTGGACTTGTTCATTTTCCAGAACCCATATTCTATTTCCCATGTACAAGTCAATAGCCAGGACAGTCCAATGACAAGCCCATTGTAACAGTAATTACATTTGCTGAAAAGAAGAAAAGAAGACTATTGATTTCATCCTTTCTTTGCATTGGCTGGTGTTTGGATTCAGCAAGTGGGATAGATTGTCTGAAACCCTGTAAAATTCCATTACTATATTATTTTAGAAGGTAAAACTATTGAAAGAAATATTAAATGAGTGAAGCTGTTTTTGAAAAAAATATACGTTTCTGATTTAACAATTTAGGTTATTATGAACATTGTGTTGTCTTGTTCAGTTGTTTTATTTTATGTCTCCTATTTGCAGTATCTTATCCAATAAAAAATTGGAGTTTTGTATTAAACATTTTACACATATTTGCTGCATTTCAATAAGATAGGAGACACTAATTTAGACATTTTTGAGGTTTTTAATGTAAAAATTTTATGAAATTGTTGCCCCAAATGACAAAGTTTTCTGATAGATATAGACAAACCAAAAATTTAAATGAAAATCATATGTTATGTTAAATCATGATATGTCCTTTTCATAATATTTACTTTTAAAAATGAGAAAGGGGTAATGGGGTATGAGTTTGCAATTTTAAATAGACTGTCTCACATAGTCCTCATTAAAAACCTGTAACTTGAAAATGAATTTAAAATAACTAGAAAGTTAATTTCAGAGATAGCTTCAGAAAGATTGATCCAAAGAGAATGATCAAACTGTGCAATAGCATTTGTCCTTTGGCATTTTTGAGGAGCTCAGAATATCTGAGATGAAATGAGTTAATGAAATAGAAGTAAGATCAGAGAGGTAATGCAAACCTAATCTGATAGGTCCTTAGAGATTATGGTGAAGACTTACACTGCAAATGAACAACTTACAAGTTTTTATAGAGAAAAGAGATGCTCAGACTTTCCTAATTAAATAAAAAGAAAAATAAAAAAATATATGTATGTATACATATGTGTAAACTAAAATAGATGGTAGGGGCACAGCTGGTAAGAATGAGTTCTTAATATTGCAATAAGCTAGATAATAGTATTAGCTTTCTGGTAGCAGATGTGATCAAAAGTACTATAGGTGAGAACAGAATGCAAGAAAAAGATAACCCAATTC